>NC_045448.1:72073979-72217732 GCF_002776525.5 Piliocolobus tephrosceles | reverse complement strand
CCTGGGAGGGTTGTGAGGCATCCTGGGAGGGTTGTGAGGCATCCTGGAAGGGTTGTGAGGCATCCTGGGAGGGCGGTGAGGCATCCTGGTAGGTTTGTGAGGTATCCTGGGAGAACTGTGAGGCATCCTGAGAGAATTGTGAGGCATTCTGGGAGGGTTGTGAGGCATCCTGGGAGGGCCATGAGGCATCCTGGGAGGGTTGTGAGGCATCTTGGGAGAATTGTGAGGCATCCTGGGAGGGTTGTGGGGCATCCTGGGAGGGTTGTGGGGCATCCTGGGAGAATTGTGAGGCATCCTGGGAGAACTGTGAAGCATCCTGGGAGGGCTGTGAGGCATACTGGGAGGGTTGTAATGCATCCTGGAAAGGCTGTGAGGCATCCTGGGAGGATTGTGGTGTATCCTGGGAAGCCTGTGTGGCATTCTGGGAGGGTTTTGAGGCATTCTGGAAGGGTTGTGAGGCATCCTGGGAAGGCTGTGGGGCATCCTGGGAAGGCCATGATACATCCCAGCAGGGTTGTGAGGCATCCTGGGAGGGTTGTGAGGCATCCTGGGAAGGCTGTGAGACATCCTGGGAGGGCCATGAGGCATCCTGGGAGGGTTGTGGCGCATCCTGGGAAGACTGTGAAGCATCTTGGGAAAGCCATGAAGCATCCTGGGAGGAGCATGTGATTTGGGTCTGGTGCCAGTTGAACTGCTTGTTAGCTTTGTGACCTTTGGCAGGCTCTTTTGTTTTCTTATATACAGGGATGAAATCATTTGAAATCCAAATTGGAGTACTCTTGGGAGTGAAAGGGGGTAGTATTAATAAGTATACCCAGAGAACAGGTATCAACTCCAAATGTTGGAGGGAAATGGAACCTATGATCACCCTATGTCATCTAGAGTAGTGATGATGATGATGATGATGATGATGATGATGATGATGATGATGATGGTGACAGGTGACAGTAAAGGACTGTCCCTGGTAGATGTTCAGGCATTTCTATTTGGCCTGGAACCAGGGGATGAGCACGAAGGGAGGGAGAAATGACTGCAGACACTCCCTGTACCTTCCTTGCAGCCCCTCTGCTGCAAGGCCTTCTGCCCTCTCCCTGCCCTGTTCACCTCCACGTGCCCCAACTCTACAACAGCGCTGATGCCTTTAGCAGTAGCCTACGTTTATCTCCAAGCAAGTGCGAGGTTCAAAGATCAGATAAATTTTCTGGCAGACATGCGCTGACGGCAGACTGCCAGAGGTGGGAATGGCCCTGCAGGCGTGGGGTCAGTTGGGTTCTTTTGATTTCTCCATATGGAGTGAGGGCTTCTTGGGAAAGAAAAATCTACTGCATGGAGGGAGAGAGACTCAGTCTCTGATGAGCTGCACTTGGCTTTGCCATCTAGCTTGGAACAGGAGAGGGAGAAGAAAGAAGTCCCAGGGCAAAGAGCTAAAAAGGCAGGGAGGAGAAGGAGCCAGGGAAAAAATAAACCTGGAGAACCTATTTTAAAAGTCATTCTTTTTGGTTCCAGCTCTCCCCCACCACACCCCAAAGCCCAGGCGCTGGGCCACAGGGTGTGGTGACGAGGTGTGTGTGGTCAGTGATGGGAAACCCTTAGACATCCAGAACGGCTGGGGAAAGGCCAGGTGGAAGCCAGGGGTGGGCGGGGCCAGGCAGAGGTCAACACAGCCAGTCCCCTGTCTCCCCACCCTTGAATGTGCCTTAGACTTTTGCCTTAGACTTCAAACTTCTTTTTTATAGTGATACACATTATATGCCACAACCCAGAATACACAAACTTTTCCTCCAAAATACTTGCCCTTATTAAGTTGATGCATCCTATATTTTTAATTCTACTCTTTTTTTTTTTTTAATGCTGATTGTAACTCATGACATTGCTTTCACAACCCAGTGTAGGTCATGACATGTGGTTCTGAAAAATTAGTATTCCAGACTAGTACTTCTCAAATCTTAATGTACCTGCCAATAAATCACCTGGGCGCTTGTTAAATACATATTCTGGCCCAGTTGGACTGGAATGAGACCTGAGACTCCGTACATCTAACAAGCCCCCAAATGATACCAATGCTGCTGGTCCTCAGATCCTGGAGTAACAAGGCCCTGGACCACATTTCCTGGGCAGTACCAATTTCAACAAAGTGTTTTGGGGATCATGCATGAAAAGTCAAAGGGGAAGATGGAGGGTTATCCCACTGAGGGCTATCCATCACTCAGCCTCCAGGCAAGGCTGCAACCAAAATGCAGCAAAGACATGGTGCCATATGATGGCAAAGAGCTGCCTCCAGGGATCCAGGTCAACTGCTATGACCTTAGGGCCAAGTGAGGGTACAGTAGCCAGTCGGCATTAGGAACCTTACACAAAGAAGAAACTTGTGTCCAAGCCCAGTGGCTCACACCTGTAATCCCAGCATTTGGGAAGCCAAGGCTCATGAGGTCAGGAGTTCAAGACCAGCCTGGCCAAGATGATGAAACTCCATCTCTACTAAAAATACAAAAATTAGCCGGGTGTGGTGGCAGGCACCTGTGATTGCAGCTACTCTGGAGGCTGAGGCAGAGAATTGCTTGAACCTGGGAGGTGGAGGTTGCAGTAAGCTGAGATTGTGCCACTGCACTCCAGCCTGGGTGACAGAGGGAGACTCCCCCCCCCCAAAAAAAAAAAAAGGAAAAAGAAGAAAAGGAAAAAAAGAAAACAGAAACCTGTAAGTTTTAAGCACTCTATCAAGCAGGATTGATAATATCACAAACTGAGGTTACTCATTCAAGATCTAGTATTCACCAAGAAGAGCTCTCGGGTTACTGTCTGGTTCTCTGGGGAGAACAGTAACGTTGACCCTGTCTGTAAGGTACTCAAGTTAGAAAAAATTATGCAGGAATTGCTTAGGGCAGCAGGTCCCGAACAGAGCTCCAGAAAACACTGGCTCTGCAAGATCATCAACCAGAAGTGAATTCCAAGGCAAAATGTTTGAGAAACACACAGCATGTTATTTATCTCCTCCAGTCATTCACAGTGAAAGGTTCTGAGAAGACCTGCCATCAAGATTCCTGTTTGATTTGTTTGAATTCATCCTTTCCCAAACTTACTCAATCACGGAAGTCTTTTCTTTTCCTTCATTTTTAAACCATTGTTATAGACTGAGTTGCGCCACCCACCACCAGAATTTATATGCTGAAGTTCTAACAGCCAATGTGACTATTTGGAGATAGGGCCTTTAAGACAGTAATTAAGGTTAAATGAAGGGCAGGGTGGGACCCTGATTCCATAGGACCGATGTCCTTGTAAGAGCAAGAGACACCAGAGTTCTCTCTTTCTCTCGGAGTGCACACACCGAGGAAAGACCACGTGAAGACATAGCAAGAAGGCGGCTAATAGTCAGGAAGAAAGACCTACCAAAAACCAACCTTGACAGCACCTTGATCTTAGACTTCTAGACTCCAGAACTATGAGAAATAAATTTCTGTTGTTCTAGCCAACCAGCCTGTGGTCTTCTGTTATGTTAGCCCGAACAGACTAACACGCCTGTCTATAATCATAGATTATAGATAGCAAGAAGCAAGTGACCCAAAGTTACACAACTGCACAGAGCTGGGCACACAGAATCCAAACTCAGCTCCAATTGAATCAGAAGACATCCTCAACTCTCCAGAGGTTTCAATCTAGCTGTGTGCAGATATGATATACCCACTCATGATGAATAGACAGCTCATCTTCCCAGGCACAAGACCATGTATTAAGAAACACTGGTGTTCTCAAAGGTTTCTCAGAGAAGGTTGATTCTAGAAGGGGGTGCAGGAGTGACTACATGAAACGGATGAGATCAGCTCATGGCAGGAACTTAGGTGCTAGGCTGAGGACCTAATATTGGCACTGTCAGAGAATAGAGAGCTACTGGAGGTTCATGAGCAGCAGGGGTGTGACATGGCCTGAGTTGACCAAGATGTGTGCAATGGCCAAGGAGAAGCTTGAATCTGGGACGCCCAGGGGCCAGACTAGACATAGATTTATTCTGCAGCGGTAGAACATGGATGGGGTGAGGAGGCTAACTTCACCATCCTGCCCCAGTCTCTCTGCCCCCATGATCTTGCCACCTGGGGTAGGAATGTATGGCCCCAAGTTGGATTTTCCAGGCCTTGACATTTAGAGTTGGTCCTGGCAGCCAGCCCCTCCCAGAGTCTTGCTGGGGAAACACAATGAGGGGTGGAGGGCGAGTGGTAAAACTTTTTAAGGTCACACACACACACACACACTCACACACACACACACACACACGTCTAGGATGGCTAGGGGGGCTCTCTCTGTTCTGCTCCTCTGCTCCCTGTATATGAGTGAACTGCAGCTCAATGCTGTCACCTCCATGTGTCCTCCCCAGGCCAACTCACTCAGTTTGGAATTGTTATTACATGAGAGGAAGGAGAGTGGTCTAAGTCAGGCTCAAGAGGACTGGCTGGGACATCAACCAGGCTACCATCTGCCCCCTGAAAGATGCTCAGTTGGTCCCATCAGGACAATGGCTCCCCAGTACGGGGAGTCCTGAGGCTGTTCAAGGTGCTTTGGGGGTGCCCTAAGGGGCCAGGTACCCCAGCATCAGCCTCCTCACCATCACTCCCATCCAAACCAGCCCTAAACCAGCTCAGGTCTGCTTTTACCTGTTTTAATAAATTGGGGTCCTTAGACATTTTACTTAGTGAAAAAGATCTAAAACTCAAAAAAATATCGTCCTAGGGTTTTGGGGCAGCAGAGGTTCTGAGCTGCAGTGGATACTTCCATCCTTCCAGGCAGGGATCGGAACTGTGGTAGGGGAGGCCCTGCCATTCTCTATGTCATGCTCAGTTCCAAGCACAGTTTTCCCATTTCACATTACACACCGAGTATGCAAGAAATAAGTTGATTTGCCTGGCCCTGGCCACGCGGCCAGGATCTCCCACCTTCCCCGGGAGGGGTGACAGTAATTCCAGCACCTATTGGCTCCTGGAGGGAAAGGCCCCAGACCACTGTTGCCCCACTCCAAACAGTAGCATGCACAGTGTGTATTCTAAGGAGGCAATCAGGCATGGGGACAGAGAGCAGAGATGACAGGAATTGGGATCCTGTCACTGCCAGCCTCTTACAACTCATGTGAATGTGTGTGACCCGTTTGACTATTCTATTTCTTGTCTGTGGAAGGGGGACAGGTAATAGTACCTATCTCATAGGGTTAGTGTGAGGATTAAGTGGCCGTATTTGCAAGCACTTGTATCAGTGCCTGACTCCTCACAAGCACTCCTCATATGTGAGTGTTCAATTAATTCATTCACTTGAGTCCATGTAACTGGTGCCCAGGAGTTGGTGCAACTCAGTGGACCAGGAAAGAGGACAGCCACTAGAGACAAGAGAGTTCAAGGCTGCGTCAAGACCCTGGATTTGAACCCTCTGACACTTACTGAATGATGATTTGGGCCAGCAAATCCTCTAGGAATTGCCCCTCATCAGGGAAGCCTGCTGAGATTAAAGCCACAGCTTCTTCCAGCCCTCTTTTTGAGCTCTCTCACAGACCTTCTTGTCCTCTCCCCACACACAGATGGCAAACGCTCTAAGCCCTGAGCAGGTTCTCTAAAGGGTGGTCCTGCAGGGAGGGCCTAGGTATAGGGAGACACTGGCTCTTCTGGCTATGGTCAGAGGGGTCCTCTGACTTCTTGTCTCCTGTGCCGTGGCCGCAACTCACTTCCCAGCCTTCCCTGCAAGGGCCAACATCGCCAGGGCTGGGGAGGCACCTCTCCTGCAGCCTCCAACGTCCCTCAGAGGAAGGTTCTGTGTCTCTTCTGGCCCCTGCTGTTAGAGGCCACAGGGAGGGGCTGCCATTTGGGGGCCCTGGCTGGAGGCTTCTATGTCTTCCAGGTGTGGGGAGGCCCAGCTGGACGGGCAGGTGTGGAGAGGGCCAGAGCAGCTGCGAGTGTCTGGAAGGCATTCGGGCAGCTAATGAGTGCAGGATCTAATTAAAGGACTGGAGGAGGAATCTGGGTCCAAGCCACGTGGAGCAGGAAGTGTAGACCAGGGGCCCGCCTGGGTTTGGTGGGGTAGGAGGAGTGTTTGGCTGAGGAGCTGGGGCCAAAGGGGAACACAAATATGGTCCTGAGCCTACATTCCCAGCCCTGCCTCTTCCTTCAGGACCTCAATCATATGGATTCTAAAATGGCTGGGGACTTTGACACCATGTCACTACTCTCTGAAGAGACAATGGGCTCTGGGCTGAGGGCTGAGGATAGAGGCAGGGGTGAAGAGTGGGACCTGGGCCAGTGAAATTCTCCAGGCCTAGCCCAATTCAGCCCACACCTGTTTCCAGGACAGACACTCAGGTGGGGGCTGCACTCGGCCGAGTCCCGTGGGGACAGGGGACAGGTCTGCCTTTGCTGTAACTCAGAACTCCACAGCTTCTAAATTAAGATCTCCAATTGAGGCAGGCCACTTTCCTATGGTGTTTCTGAGGGCTGGGGATGGGTGGATGGGGAGTGCTGAAGAGGAAACTGAGAAGGGTCAGCTGATACCTGCTGAACCCCATGAAAGTGGACCAAGCAAGGACATGTCTCCACCGCTATTACCCCATCCTGCTGTCACACGGTCACCGTCAGCACCATCACCGCCACCTCAATCCTCCACATCGCTGTCACCACCACCACTGTCACACCCCTAATGCTGGTCACCAGCCAGCAGTGCCCTAAAGAATGTCCCCTCTGTTGGGCTCCCACCTCACTCCCTGCAGGCTGTGTCCCCCTCCTGCTCTGGGCCAGCAGACCCCGGCTTCCTTGTACACAGTTCAGATCCAAACATATGCTCCATCCTCACCTCACCCCTGCCAGGATCCTGGACAGGGATCTTCTGACCCTCAAGGTCTCAGGTGAGGGCCAGGGCAATGTGGCCCCCAGTGTCCACACACAGGAGCTTCCACTAGCTCTCCCAAAGAGAGACCTGGCTCTTGGTTCCACTCTCCCAAAGGCCTCTGCATACCCCAAACCTGGAGTTCCCTTCAGTCTGGATAGAAGGATGCCCTGTGGAAGACCTGTTTCCAGATAATGGGCTCAGGACCCTAGAGGTCAAGTGAGGGTCTTCCCAGGCCCCTCCGCACATGCTCCGTCCCACCTTCACAGGCTTCCTCCCAGTGTTCCTGCCCCTCAGCACCCCTTCCCACCTGCTCCCAATCACTGCAGCTAACGTCTCCCAGCATGCCTTTCCCCTCCTAGTCCCTGGGGGAGGCTGGGGAGCATGACGCCCCCAATTCTGGTCCCTTACTCAGGGTGTTAACGAGGAACAGGTTTTCACCCCAGCTGTGGGCTGGGCCCTGAGATGGGAGTTTCCTCTCTCCTGCCTTCTCCTTGATTCTTCAAATGGCCCAATTTCCCCAACAGATGCTGGGGGATGCGAGGAGAGAGGCAGGTGGGGAAAATGAAAGCTGCTTTCTGGAGTGGAGGTGACAGGGAGGGGAGGAGAAGGCAGAGGAAGAAAAGCGGGTGCCTGAGAGGCGCCCCAGCCCTGAGGTGAGAGGGAGGGGAGGTCATGCAGAGGCCAGACCCACAGACCTAGAGGGAAAGCAGGGTCCTAGGAGAGAGCTGGACACCGAGGTCCCCGCAACCAACCCACAGCTTCTCGGCCCTCAGCCTCAGCTGCCTCACATGGACAGCCTGATCCCATCCTCCTCATCCCACAAGTCTCCAGTCAGGCATCT
Organism: Piliocolobus tephrosceles; assembly: GCF_002776525.5. Taxonomy (NCBI): domain Eukaryota; kingdom Metazoa; phylum Chordata; class Mammalia; order Primates; family Cercopithecidae; genus Piliocolobus; species Piliocolobus tephrosceles. Next base: position 72,210,042 of record NC_045448.1, on the reverse strand, counting down.
TCCTAGGAACACCCCACCCTCCAGTAGGGCAGACCATCCTCCCTGTCCCAGAAGCAGCCTCTGCCGCCCTGCAGGGCATGGGGACACACGCTTGCCCAGATCTGCCTGCCTTCCCAAGGGCAGGGACAGTCTCATTTATCAGCTCCTGGCACAGCCTCCTGGGCTCAGCACACGCTCAGCACCTATTGGCTGATTGAATAAATGAATGAAGTAATGACACTCATGTAAGTGGGCAGCAAGAGGAAGAATGGAGCTCTGCTTTCTGCTCCCTGCTGTGTGGCCGTGTGGGCACAGGCAGGCTCCCACCGCCTCTGGCCTCACAGGTGGACTGGATCAGCTGGGTGGGGGCCCTACCATCTCCCCATATGGAAGGATCTGAGGGCTAGGGCTGAAAGGTGCACGCAGAAGCTGCTTTTCCAGGGCAGAGAAGGCAAACACAGCTGTGGGGATTGAGCTGACCCCTGAAGTCAGCACCCAGGTTGGGGAAGAAAGGGAAGGGCTCCTCTTCCCCACAGAATGTCGGCACGTGGTCCACCCAGCTCTAGGTGTGGACCTGGGGGTGTCTTTGCCCTCAATTTCCAGGAAGGAGAAACTCCACACATGTCTGGATTTCTGGTGCAGGATGCATTACCAGGTGGGGCCATCCAGAAGTCCCCCTTGGTGTCTGACTGCCTTCCCTTCTGCTGCCTGACCTGCAGAGGTGCCATTCTGAGGGGCAAGCAGGGATAGGGAGTGTAGGAGCAAGGCCCCCGCTGCTGTCCTCCATCCTCCCCTGATCTGCCACACATCCCCCAATTCGGCTGCTATGGCCACGATGGCAGGGCTCCTGAGGAAGGGCTTGGCATCTTGGAGCTCACTCTGCTACATCATGCACAGTGAGCATAACACCAACAGAGCTGGGTCTTGAGCCAGGCAGGGACAGTGCCCGGGGTGCCTGGTTAAGGGACATGTCTGCTGAGAAGGCAGGGCTGGGTGGACCCGATGGCAGAGGTCCCAGTTCCACCTCACCTGGATGCATACAGTCACTCTGCAGAGGTTAAAAAGTCTTTTCCCAGCCCCAGACCGAGCCCTCACCCTGGTTCCCAAAAGCACTCTCTACATCATCTCTCCCTCCTCCCTTCTCTCCTCCTCAACAGCCCCTGGTCGCCAAACTCCTGGTGAAAGCACTCTTCCTGTCGCCCCATGGAGAGTTCCCTGCACACTCTGAACCTCACAGTCGAGGTCAAACAAGCCCCATAGCCACCACTAACCGTGAGGTCCATCTCCTAGCCTTCACTGGGAATCAGGTGGTTGGTGGACTGGCTGAGGCCAGCTCAGGGTAGGCTGCGGCCCCCAGCCCTTTCCAGGGCCAGAGCAGCACAGTGGCTGGGGCCTCTGACCATGATTTAATTTGCTTCTCACAGACCACTCAGGGGTGCTGCTTCCTCAAGACGTTGCCCAGGATTCTACATGGGAAAGACCCTGAGATGCTTCCCCAAGGCTTGGCTGCTCTGACCTGGGGTGCCAACTCCTGGCCACCCTTGCCAGGCCAAAGGGAGGTGTAAGAGGCAAGTCAGCAGCCACAGCCGGGCTCTGGATGAAGGAAGGGTCGGCCCCAGGGCAGAGCCCTCACACTCATGCAGGGGGAGCTGGCTCCAGGGCTCCATCTTGCCTGCCACTCGCCTTTGCACTGTAGCTCCTCACAGGGCAGGGGAGGCCGTCACCTACCAGAGAGACCTGTCCTCACCATCTCTAACGTGGGCACCTCTTGAGGGTCCTTTTATACTAGCAGCCTTGAGAGGGCAACGTGCACCCCAAAGAAGAGGCAGGCTGATGACAGGCAGAGACATTCTCAGAGCTCTGATCCTCCTGCCACCTCCTCCAGGAAGCCTCCCTTCATGGGGAAAGGCCTCCTGTGAGCCAGGGTCCCTTGGCTCTGAAGGCTTCCAGAGGAGCTGCTGCCAAGCCACTTGCTCTCCCTGTGGCTGGGGAGGCAGCTGGCCCTACATCCAGTCACCACTTTCCCCTTCAGAGGACCCCAGTGAGGCCCCCTCACACCCACCCACTCCCAGGGAGTTCAGTGGGTCCTAGGGGTTCACGCAGGTGTCCTAGTCCTCTGGGCCTGCTGCGCTCCCGGCCTCCACTGCAAGCTGCACCCCAGCCCTGGGCAGGCAAGGCCCCGGCCCGAACGCTGCTCTGCCAGGAAAACACCAGCCCTTGCTATTCTGGGCCTGCCACCCTCAGGACCATCTAAGCTCTACCATGCTCTCTGGGTCCTCTGAAACATCCTTCTGATCCTCCCAGGACCCCCTCACAAGCCAGCGTGCACCCCTGCAGGACCCACATGCCTGCCTTCCTCTCCTGCCAGGGCCTGGCCCCAGCTCTTCCTCCTCGGCAGCTCACTCATAGCGGCCTGTGTCTACCCAGGTCCCCATGCCCTGCCCTTGGTCAGACTCCCCCATCCCCTGAATGGACTCGAGTCTCGGCAGGGACCAACCCTGCTACACATGTGAACGATGTCTGTCTGGTCTTTGCCATGGATCCCAAGGGCCCCCAAGGGCAGGATCTCCACCATTTGACTGTGGGCTTAGTAGAGGCTCTGTCTTCCCCATCAGAATACATGTTTGCCAGTGGCAATGGCCATGCCTTCCCCACCAACCTGTGAGCTCTTCAAGTGCAGGGACTTTACCCCCTCCTCAGACCTGAGGCTCCCTGAGAGCACAGATGGGGTCTCCTACATAGGCCTGGGGGCTCACAAGGGGCAAAGTCCACGTGTGCCCTATCAGTGTGCATTCTAAGGGCAGCCATGCCTTTTTCTCCAATGAAGGCTCCCTGAAGGAGAGTAGATGCTCTCACATCAGACATGGGGCTCTGTGGAGGCAGAGGCTGTGTCTCCCTCATCCGACTAGTGGTTCCTAATGGAGCAGGCCCACCTACATAATCCACAGGGCCAGGTACAAAATACAAATGTGCCTTTTTCCAAAATTATTAGGAATGTCAAGGTGGTGATAGCAGGGCATTAAGCCAAATGTGGGGCTCTTCTGAGCATGGGGCCCTGTGTGACTGCATAAGTCACATGCCCGTAGAGCTGGCCCTGTATGGAAGGGACTGTGCCTCCCTTGTAAGATGAGGCGCAGGTGAGGAACTCAGAGGCCAGGTGGGCACAAAGCCAAAGGGAATGGGAAGAGGCCTGGAGGTGAGCAGGGCAGGCCCCAGGCCCCAAGGAGGGACACACAGGGTCACCTCCCCAAACAATAGGGCATTCATGAGCAGCCTGGCTCCGCAGCAGGGCCCTGACGCCAGGCCCCGACGCCAAGCTCGGCCCTGTAATTCATGCTCCAGTCCCCGAGCCGAGCACTGGCAGGGGCTCAAGTAGGAGAAAGTTGAGCTGCGGAGGTGGCTGCAGTGGAAACGTCTATTTTTACCCTGGCAGACGGGGAGACAGGTCAGCGGTGGCTTTGAGTGAATCCCAGTGCAGCCACCCAGGGCCTAGTCCCAGCCTAGGGACAGCCCAGACCGGCGGAGGGCCACCCAGGCAGCCCCCGTGCAGCACCAGGTCAGGCTGGCCTCAGACCAAGGAGCGAGTCAGAGCATCCCCGGAAGGGGCCCCACCAGGGCCGTCACATTTCTCCCCGGCTCTGCCCCTGGCACTCACTTCTGTCCGTGTCTTGTGAACAATGTCAGCTCAGAACAGAAGTGGAGATTCCTGCAGCCCTTCCCCAGCCATTCCTGGTCAAGCACCACCACCCCCACCCCCGCCTCCCCCGCCTCCCTCGGGGTTCCTGGGGATGCCCTGGGCTATCAGAGTCTGAGAATGGAGAAAGCAGAGGGAGGAGTAGAGGGTCTCATCTCGCCTGCCCTGAGGTGGGGCTATCTGCTCAGTGACCCTTATCCGGGAGAGGTCGTTGCTGAAGCCAGTGAGTGAACACTGATGAGTGAGTTTCAGACTCTGCACCAGCCTAGCTGGCACACTGGTTGGGTGGCTCCTACCTGGCTCCTGGGTGAGGCTGGCTTTTCCTCAGTTCTTACCTCCAGCAGCCAGCACTTGAGGCCCCCACCTGTACCCCCTGCAGGTGGAACACTGTGTGCTGAGGTGTTTACGTTACATAAACCCAACCACGCTCGCTTGTCAGGAAATTTGTGGCTCCCCTGAGGAAAGAAAACTCAATGCCTTCTTGCACAGGGCCAGGCAGGGATCCTAGCCACAAGCCCCGGGTCTACCTCTGGCTCCTAGATTCCTCTGGTCTGCTGCCAGAGGGAGTAGCATGGGGCGGGTTGGGTGGGGGAGCGGGGGGCAGGAACGTCCCCAGTCCACTCACCTCTCTCTGCCCTGGTGGGCAGCCAACCAGCCCCTCTGGCAGCCGGCTAAGACTGAAGCAGAGGAGGACCTGGGTCCCCTGCCCTGGGGTTCACCTCCAGTGCATCCTGCGGAGCTGATGGAGAAGGCCACCTGCCTTTGAGTGGCAGTTTAGCATCCCCACTCTGGGAAGCTCTCTCCTCGTTTAAGGACAGTCTGCAGTCCTCATAATCTCCAGTGCTACCACCCAAGTCTTCTGGACCCACTCCTCAGCCACCCATCCTGATCCATCACCTCCTTGGCATACTACAAACACTCCTATCCAGTTCTAAGCATGTATTAGCTAGTGTACTCTGAGGTCCAATTTGCCCTCCTTCCTCCCTGTTCAAGTCCCCTTCCTTTGGGGCTGCGGAATGAACAATTGCCTTCCCCAGATGAGAAGGTTGGGGTCAGAGATCCTTGGGGCAAGAGCTGCCCTGGAGGATCGGGCAGGAGTGCAGAGCCAAGAACCGTCCGTCCACACATGGCTGCAGAGTCATGTCCAACACAGCCCTGGGTTGGGGGGGTGACACCTACATCATTGTCCTTGAAGACGGGGCTCTTAGTGGTGTGCAGTGCACTGCCAGCTTCTGAGGAATGACAGAGGATCTGGGCTCCCCAGGGGTATCACTCACTTTTTATAGGTCTTCTGAGCAGCCCTGAGGCCATCCCCTAACAAGTCCTGCCTGTTCTACGGGGCCTCCCCGATTAGGGTCTCGCTCATAAACCACAGAGGTCTGAGCTTCCATGGGAGGAAAGAAGGGCCATGCCCCAGCCCCAGCTGGGGGAGGAGGGAGGAAAGGGGGCTGCAGACAAATGGTTTTTACACTTTGAGTTAATGAGGGTCAGGCAGGGGCACCCACTGGCAGGAGGGAATAAATGAGAGAAAAATTGAGAGGGGGATGGAGGAGAAGGAGGGGTGAGGGCTTTGAATGAGGGAGGTGAGTGGAACGCCTAGTCATAAAAACCTCTTACAGACACGCACTCACACAAAGACACACATCAGCCTGTGCAAGCTTCCTGAGCCCCGCTGTGTGCCCAGCCTGGGGCTGGAGGCTGTGAAGCGGTGGCCTCCAAACGCACTGATAGCAAACCTCCACTGGTGAAAAGTCTGAACATGCACTCCCCCAGATGCTGATTTCTCTCCCCACACATCTATCCATGGACAACAGTGAGGACTTCAAGGCAGGTTCTAAGTCTAGGATGAGGGCCACTGCTGCAGGTGACCCATGCAAGGCCTCTGGGTCATTCAGCGGTGTTACTGACTTCTTGGCAGATCTGATTATGTCCTTGTTGTTTTTCAAGCTGCAGTGCAATGGTGCGATCTCAGCTCACTGCAACCTCTATCTCCCGGGTTCAAGCGATTCTCTTGCCTCAGCCTCCTGAGTAGCTGGGATTACAGGATCCGCCACCACACCTGGCTAATTTTTGTATTTTTAGTAGAGACGGGGTTTCACCATATTGGCCAGGCTGGTCTTGAACTCCTGACTTCACGTGATTCACCCGCCTCGGCCTCCCAAAGTGCTGGGATTACAGGCATGAGCCACTGCACCCGGCATGTTTTTTACTTCCTAATGCAGCTTCTCTGGGGAGCCCCTGCATGTGGTGAGTGCATGGGTTAGCTGTGCCCTCATTTCTACTTCCCATGGTTAACTTATCTCCCAGCCACCATTTTCCCCTGTTTGTATGCTTAGCTTAATTTCAATCAGAGTAGTTCGACAGTAGGAATTATTTTAAGCTGTGTGTCCATTTCCATGAGGGTTACTTTAGTTAAATCCAGAATGTGTAATCTGTAAATCCCCTTAACTGACCAGGTTCACACCAAAAGCTAAGACACAAAAAGCCATACACCAAAAGCTGAAAAACAAGGGTGGCACTACCATTGCCTTCCCTCAGGACTCCTATGCACTTAGCATAGAACACATGACCATGAGTCACGTTGCATGAGTGGCGTCCAAGGTCTATCCAAACATCATATATTAAGAAAGAGTAACAGATTGGATTTGTAAATGTTTTCTTCCCATACCCCAGTGAAGTGTTGTGCACCTCCCAGGGAGAGGTTTAGAGACCATCCCGGGGGAGGCACAAAGATGAAGATGCTTTACATCCCCTCAAAGACTTAGTCAAAGGTGGGAGAAGAAAATGTAAAAGAAGATTTTAAAGCTGAGCATCTACCAGGTGCCACATTCCACATTCCTGGCATCTGGACCTCACAGGAACTGAAGGAGCTCTGATGACCTGACCGTGCTTGACTAGGGGGAGCAGGGACACAACTGCCCCAGGCCTCACAGATGGTGGGGAGAGAAGCCAGAGAGCTGGAGTCAAGTTCAGGCTGGCCTGAATTATTCCTGTTAATGTAAGCAGGAATAATTATGTAATAGTTAATAAATAAAATAATGTAAGCAGGTAAGGGCCCTGAGGAGACACACACCACGAAAGCAGGAGCTCCAAGCCTGCCCGGATGGAGAAATCAGAGGCAGCCTCATGAAGAAGGCAAAGGAGGTGTTTCACCCTTGGTGACACTCAGACAGCCTCCCTCATCCATACTACATCTACACGTCCCTGGGGGCCTCACCTAATACCCCCCACCCGCATCCCCATCCCCAGCTTTCCCGTAATGCCCTCCGCAGAGGAGGCAGGTGATCCTGACCACCCCAGCCCTCTTGACCGGTGAACTCATTGCTCCCACAATCCCCCACCCCAGCCTGCTATGGGCAGGGATCATGGAGGTGCCCTGAGGCAGGCGGAAGGCCTGAGTGTCCTTTCTGTATGGCAGCACCACTTGTAAGGAAAACACCATTTTCCCAGTTTAATCCTAACTCCTCAATCTTTCCAGTGATTCAACTTTTGCCTAGGGCTGTCTGAGAGACTTAAAAGATCCCTGCCTTAGACAAGGAAGCAGGGACTCACCCACCCACCCCAGACCCGTCAGGACCTCTGGCCTTCTGAGCCTTCTTATCCTGCTCTTATATGTCAGTGACTGCTTAGACGCTTCAAAACAGCCACCCAGGATGGCCATGGAGAAGCCCTGCAGAGAAGATGCTCAAAAAGAAAGAAAAAGGAAACTACCTAAAATTCATCAATAGGAGCCCTGGCTAAATACACCACGGTTCCTCCAAGCGATCAATGATTATACAGCCATAAAATCATGTTGTAGATGAATATGTAGACGTGGATGGGTATTCACGGTACACTGGTTACAAACCACTCTGCACAGTGAGATCACATTTAAAAAAAAATACTAACATATATTTTATACTCACATGGAAAATTCTGGAGATACCCAAGTACCGGCAGTGGTTCTTTCTGAGTAATGGGATTAGTGGCTGTTTTATACTCTTCCTTTTGCTAGCTGTTTTCTCTGGTTTCTATAATGAACATATATTACTTTTGTAATCAGACAAAAACCAATAAAAGCTATTTTTAAAAATAAAATAAATAGTCTCCCATGCCCATCTGGAAATAGTGTGCTGCGCTGATCACTGGCGGGGGTTAGAGTGGGCAGCCAGGAGTGTGAACTCCGGAAGCATTTCCCAAGCCCAGGCTGGGGGCCAGGTGGCCAACCACAGGAAAAAGACGGCCAAGGGGCTCTGTGCTTGTCTTCCCAGCTCAGCCTAGGGGGGTGAGGACACCCACTTTGGTCCTAGAAAGAGTCAAGCAGGGAGCAGGTAGGAACGAGCAGAGACACCTCTCCTGGCCCAAAGTTTCCGATGAGCCACAGAGGGCTGAAGGCCCCACTTCCAGGCAGTATAAACACAGTGAAGTCAAGCTCAGTCCTGCCTCAGGCCCTTGCCACTTGCTGTGCCCCCTACTGCTGCGATGCTGTCCCCCAGGTTTTGCATGGCTCACTCTTGTCCTTCAGCCAGGTTTCTGCTTCCGCTTCACATTTCCAGAGGGCTTCTCCCCTCTCCCATCTAAAAAGGCTCATTCGTTTAGTTAGTTCCCACCATAGTGATTTCTTTTAACCTCCTCGCCTGGCTTTATTTTTCCTCCTAATGCTTCCTTATCACCACTTGAAATTGTTTCTCATCTGACTCCCTGACCAGGAGCTTTTACAAGGGCAAGAAGTTTGTACGCAGAACAGAGCCTGGGCACAGGAGTTGTTCAATAAGTATTTGTTGAGTAAATGAAAAACCTGTAAACTTCACAGTGCCAACACTACCTCTACACACAATGGCCCCCCCTGCCTCCTGCGTACCCCCTTCCCCACCAGGCAGGAGTTCTGGGTCCAGCCTGGAAGTCAGCAGATGTGAGACTGGTTGGGTGGGGTGACTGTGCTGGGGACAGAGTCAGGAGGTTGGGGTAGCACGAAAAGCAAACATTCTGAGTCCACGTGGCCGGGGCTGCCTTTCATTAACAGCTGCATGAGCTCCCTGAGACTCAGTTTTCTCTTCTCTAAAATGGGGCTCAAAATAGCTATCTCTCACGTGTGAGGACTAGAGACGGCATCGTTGCCTAGCACAGTGCCTGACACACAGTTGGCACTCGGCAGCCAGGGCTCCCTCTCTGAGCAGCCTGGAGGCGGGCCAGTCTCAAACTTCACCCTCAGCCCTGAATGAGCCATCTCTGGAGGGTGGGGGAAGGGCTGGCTTCTGGGGAGCACCCTACTCCTTCTCCTCCTCCTTCCCTCTCTCCCAAGCTCCCTTACCTGGTGCAGACGGGAGGAAAAAGGAGAGGAGCAGAGAGGAGGGCTTGTCCTGGGTGAGGGCCTGGGAGCCTGGCCTGGTGGGATGTGAGTCCCAGGCACCTGGGCCAGCCTAACTGTACAGGGTGTGGAGCCTCCCCCATGCAGAGACCCCAGGGAAGGCAGACTGGGTGCTGACCCAGGGCTGACGCGGCTGCCCACAACACATACATGGGCCTCTACTCCTCTCTGTCCTCCTCCCTCCTCCCCTTCATGGAGGAGGTGCTCCCTCAGGCCCATTCTTTTCATTCTTCTGGCAACTTGAGCCTTACTGTGAAAACCCAGCTCTCCTTGGCCAGGCCTAGGTTACTTAAGGAGGCTCCAGAGGACCCCAGGGAGTGGCACACAGAGCCCCCGCCTCCAGTCTGAGGCCTGCTCCTCGAGGCCCTGGACTTCTCCCTAAGGGACCTCCTCCTATGGGGGCTTTCCCCTGCGGGCCTCGGCTCCCCTACCAGGACCAAATTTCCCCATCACTCTCCTCCCTCCCAATCTCAGACACCCCGACTGCCCACTCACACCACCTCACCACCACCTGAGAAACAACAGTCAATCCAATCTCCTCCAATTCTCTCTCCTCTTTCAAAACTGGCTTCCACCTGGCCTCCTCTGGCCATTCTTATGCAATCAAGCTCAATTCAAAGACCCCAAGGGATTCCTTTAAAGTCACGGATGCCCCATCGCAGCCCTCCCCACCAGAAGAAGAGGAGGAGGCAGCTGTGTCACAGAGGACTGCTCCTAGGTCTGACGGGAGATGTGCCTCGTTCCCAGCCTGTGGCGGACATGAATGCCCAGCCTCCCCCATCCCATGAGATGGGCGTCTCCAAGGAGAGGCTGGTCGTGTCTTCCCAGCAGGCCTCTCCAGGGACAGTCTTGACCTAGGAGGGCTCCTAGCCTAGGCATGCTTGCAGGCTAAGACCCCTGATTGTGTGGGTCTGAGGAAGGTGGGTCCAGAGTGTGTCCCCAAAGGGGCGGACTCTCCTTAGCGGAACTCAGAGAGGGGCATAGAAGCCAAATGCCAGCATGTGAATGCACAGTGGGAAACACAGCTTGTGTCAGCATAATTTACACAAGGACTGCCTGCAAGCAGGCCTGTGCCGGGAGCCACAGCACCATCAGAAGGCTGCCTGGGAATGTGGAGGGTAAGGGACAGATCATGGCCACACCCCAGTAGCCATGGGGGATAGAAACTCTTGCCACAGAGTCACAAGCCAAGCCTCTCTTCCCCGGACATTGTCAAGGTAGGCGTCTGAGACTCACATTTTTCTCCCTGGGTGGGTGAATGCACAGCCCATTAAGACTTGCCAGGACCTGGGACCAGTGGCCTCCTTGGCAAGGCTTTGCCAGTCTATGCTCTGAGCCCGCACACAGTCCCTTCCTAGTTTAGCTCTCAGAAGGCAGCTCTGCTTCCACTAGCTCCATGTCTTGGATGGCACCTTGCTGCTGCTCCAAGATCTGATTGGTGCAGGGAATCCAGGAATCCGGGGACAGCAGGGAAGGGGAATGAGGGTGTGGCTTCAGAAGGGTCCCCTTCCCTGCCCCATTTTCCAGGCTCAGCCACGTACTTGCTTGTCCCCTCAGTTCAGTAGCTGGCGGAGAGTCATAATTGAATTTGCAGTACGGCCGAGAATGAACAAAAAAAAAAAAAAAAAAAATCCCTTTATATGTCTGGGATTAATTTATCCCTGATGGCCACATTCACATGCTCCTTTCTGCTTGGGTTTCCAGAGCATATTCTGGCCAACAATGTGAAGCACGCACACGCACACACGCACACGGAGAGGAAATGTATGTGTGGAGAGCACACTTGGGTGCTTGCTGTGTTGATGCCTGCGTTGTGACTGCGTCAGAGGGAGTACGGGTGTGTCCTGGGTGAGTTGGAGTGTGGCCGGGCATAACCAGCTGCATGAATGGGTCTATACAAGGGGTCTTCAGTGTGCACATCTGGAGGGACCCCCATTGCAGTCATCTGAGGCGACAGCCCACCTGAAGGTGGCATGTGGAATAACCGAAGTCACGCTGCTAGCTAGCTATTAAAGGAATGCCTAGACACAGTGGCCGAGACAGCGTTGAGTGGAGGGACATTGAGGCAGTTGCACAGTTTCTCTGCAGTCCTTCGCCATTTCTAGGGAGAAAGCCCAGCCTTTCTAAATGGAGACATGAGTCAGCATTGCCCCCACACTGGAGGAGCCTCCCAACAAGGGGAGCCATCTCCCCACTGCTCCGTCTTCTTCAATCCTTGCCTCCTCTCCAGCATGCAGGGCAGACAGAGCTCCTTGTTTAAGTGAATGATTACAGTTCTCGTGCGTTAAGCACCTGCTCTGCATCATCTCAGGTAGTCCTCACAACACCCCATGAGGAAAAAACCATCGTTCCCATGTTTCAGATGAGAAAACTGAGGCCTGGAAGTCACACGACTTGCCCAAGGTCACATCGCTCAGTGGCAGGGGCAGGACTTGGACCATTGTGTGACTGATTCCAAACGTCATGCCCTTGACCACCAGACTGGAGGAAGATCTCTGCTAACCGGGCATCTGTTAGGCTGGGAATCCCTTTTTAGACTGAAGAAGGCTTTGGCCCTGAAATGCTGCTGCCTCACCAAGCCTCCCAGCTGCATCTGGATCTGCAAGATTGGGGGAGCGCTCCCAGGCCAGTGGCTCCAGTGAGAGCTGAGAGGGGCACCTTTCCTGGGGTTTCAGTGTATCTTTTTGTCTTTCATATCCTGAGGCATCTTTGACCTTGTCCTCTTCTCCAGGCAGTAAGCCCAGATGGTAAAAGTGCTCCAGGGGAGGGAGAGGGAAAAACAGATCACAAAGAGGCAAAATACACCAGCAGGTATTTTAAAAATGTATTACCCTTTACACATGTGAGTGATTTGTGTATTTCGCTCTTTTGTTTTGCCCTTGGTTGTCGGTCAAGTCCTTTTAGAAAAGATCCCAGAACATCTCTGTTGATGTAAAGGGAAGAGTGTCCTACCTAGACCTGAGCTCAGTGGGGACACAAGTGGGCTCCTCAAAGGCCCCCCAGAGGGCCCTGATCCCCTGCGGGAGTGCGAGGTGGGAGTCTGAGGAGTATGAAGCAGAGGCAGGCTCCAGACTAGGCGGAAACAGGGAGAACCGGCTAGCGGGGGCAAGCGGTAAGCCTGGGCGCCAGCAGAATGGTGTGGTTCTGGAGCTGCAGGGATAAGGAGCACGAGGAGGAAATGCTCCAGCGATTGCGTGAGGTTCTTGGTCTTGTTCCTGTCCCCGTCTGCCCCTGTCATTCTGTCTCTGGTCCTCACCATCACCATGAGTCTGTTTCTCTCTGCATCTGCCTCATTTGTTGTCTCTCTGTTGCACACACGTCCCCCACCCCATGAAAAACTGAGACCAAAACAAAGGCAGAGAAACAGAGTCTGCAAGCCATGCTGGGCCAAGCCACAGGGAATAGGAGCCGCAGCAATTTTTCCCCAGAGGGAGGAACAAAAGCACACGGGGAAAGGGGAGAGGGGAAGGTTGGCGTCACTCATTTCAATAGCTGGCAGCCGTGTGAGGACCTCGCGTGTCAGGGTGAACCCTTGCCCTCACCCAGTTCTCTTTCCCAAGCAGGAAACGTTTCCTGGGCTGTCACCGGGTCCCAGTCAGGGGATGCCCACCCGGCTCCTCTGGAAATCCCATAATCCTACATTTATGAAACACATGGAGAGAGGATTGAGACAAGTTTGAGTTCCCTGGGGGTGGAGGCAAACTGGGGAGGGGTTGTGGGCCGGACAGCAGGGGCTACACTCAGAGCCCTTTCTGTCTTTCCACACTCCCGTCACCCCGTCCTGGGCTGTCCACACAGCCCTGGAAAAGGAGCAGAAAATGGTGCGTGTGTGTGTGTGTGTGTGTGTGTGTGTGTGTGTGTGTGTGTAGAATCTCTCAAAAACACCAGCAGACAAAATAAAGGCAGGGAACTGAGTATTCTGGATACAAAAGGCTTATCAAGCTTTACTGAACCACTTTTCTTTCACAGATGAGAGTTATTCTTCACCTTACTGCAAGAAGTGGTCTCAAATGTTGAGAACTAACTGAATTTAAGAACATAAAACCCTATTTGAAATGGCTCTGAGAGCCTGGCTATTTAAAGAAAACTTGCAATGAAACACTTAGTAAAGTCCCTTCAGTGAAGGAAGCAGACATCTCATTAAGAATTGAGATGTGATTTCAGCCCTGGAGGCGCAGACTCCAGGGTGGGGGTGGGACAGTCAAGTCTGCCGGTTTCAATGGAGTGTTAACAAGCCCTGTAACCGAAGAGGGATCGCATTGACTGAGCGTGGCAGACAGGCACCAGGGCAGGACGGGGGAACACCCGGAGGACGGGGCCAAGCTGAGACCCAAGAGATGGGCACGGCAGAAGGAAAGGCAAGAGGTGAGCAGGGAGAGTGAGCAGGGCTGGCCTCCCTCCTGAGGGCAGTGGAGAACCACGCAGGGCAGATCTGAGAAAGACGAATGGCCAAGGCAGTAGCATTTGGGTTTCAATGACGTTGGCCTGTTGGGGGCCTGATCATAAGTGGAGATGTTAGTAATGGGACAAGAAGTAGCTTGACTTAGATTCAAGAAGCAGAACGTGTGGGATTTGGTGATGTCTTGCATATGAGGAGTAGGAGGGGGTAGGACTCAAGGATGCCTCCCACAGGTGCAGCTCCAGGGACTAGATGGGTGGAGGGAACAACCGAGCAGGAGTTTTTTAATGGGGCAGAGAATGGAGACTTTGAGTGGGGAGGGTCTGAGTTCATAGTGCCGGTGCGTAAGCAGTACATTAAGGTACCTGTAGCGGAGGGGAGAAACTGGGCTGCAGTGAGGGATTCTGGGGTCATTCACCTGTAGAGGGCAGAGAAAGCGGGGTGGGTGAGGGTGTCTAGGAGCCATACAATATGAGAACAGGGACGGGGAAAGAGACCTGGGGAACACCACAGACCAAAAGAGGGGGGACGCCAGGCCACAGGGAGAGGAGGACCACCAGGCGACTGTGGTATCACGGAAGCTGGGTACAGACAGAAAGTTGATCAAGAAGCAGAGAACGTCTGTGTTGTCAGCTACAGCTAAGAATCGTGAAGGGTGGGCGTCCACAGATTTAACCACCAAGGCTAGATGGTGCCCTTGTGTGAATTAGAAAAAGGTGCCCCTTCCTCAAGGTAATTTACTTCCATCAGAAAACTACTGTAACACACTGATTTTATTAGAACAAAATACTTTACTGCCATCTGTGGGAAAATTGCTATAATAAATAATAAACGTATGATGTCTTAGATGTGGTGCCTGTGCACGGCAGCCGTGGTTATTGCAGATGGCAGTGAAAACCGGTTTCAGAGGAGCAGGATGAAATTCGCCGGCAAAGGAGGCTTGGAGCTGTGGGTAACACAGGACCCAACCAAAGATGGCTTACGCTATAAGGAATGTACGGCCCTGAGTCACAAGCTGTCTCATCTGGTGTTACGGTGGCTTCGGGGTTGGTGCTTCCTCAATAGCTTCACCAAGAACCAGGTCCTCCCCACTTCCTCTGCCGTCCTGTGTGTGCTGGCTTTCTTCCTCAGGCTCATCGCCTCAGGATCACGAGATGGCAGCCACAGCTCTAGTCATTACATTTTCCCGTAAGATTGAGAGGCAGAAGATGAGGATGTGTCTCCTTGTGTGCCCCTTTTCATTAGGGAGAAAACATTTCTAAAGGTGCCTCAGCCCTGTTATAACCACCACTCCCTTCCCCCACCAGTTGTGACGTCAAAAATATCTCCAGACATTGCCAAATATGCCCTAGAGGACAAAAGTGCCCCTGGCCGGAAACCTTGGCCCTGTGACCACGTGGAAACTCCTAGAGATCTTTGAAGCAGCTTCTGGTTATGAACTCCTGCTCCCTCTATTGTCTTCTCCACCCCTGCTCTTGACTGCACAGCTCCTGTTCATCATCCATCAGTGTACTATAATTGCCCATCTACTTGTCTGCTTCTTCTACTCAACTGTGAGCTCTAGGAGGGTGGGAACCATGTTTATCTTACTCAAGATTGTATCTCTAGAGGCTACCACCCTGGCTGGTACACAGATAGCCCCCTGCCGCATATATGTAATATATATATATGTTTTATGTATATATATATTACATATATATTTATTTAATGAGCAAATGAATGGATGGATGAATGGATGAATCACCCTGAGCCCTTTCAGAGCTTTCCCATTTGGCTCCTGGATTAGTGAACCAGTGTTCTAGAATGTCCCCCTGCAACCAGTCGCACAGCAGCCTGAGCAATTGTCCTTTGCCATTTGTGACCACGGACCATTTTAAGAATCGGGTGGGATCACTGGGCCCTCACCCCATCAAAGGCAGTTTGACATAAAGTTTATATACCTGAAGCCCACCCATGTACCCCCAGAACTCCCATGTACTCCCAAGAACTAAGCTAGAATGGTTTTTCAGAAAAACATGATTCTGATCAAGGTCTGTCCAGTTTCGAGTCCTTCTGGCCTTCCTCACTGCCTCCATAATGAAGTTCAAACTCCTCGGCTGCACACACAAGGCCCTCCCTACCTGGCCTTGCCCTTCCAGCCTCTCTTCCCTCTCATCTGTTGGGCCACTTCCCTCCAGACTCACTCTCCCAGCCATGCCCTGAACCAGCTGAGTTCTTTGACAGCTCCGCCACTCGGCCTCCACTTCTGCCACTGAGAACACCTTTCCTCTCTTAGCCGCCGGGCCAGACCAATGCTCCACTCAAATGATATCCTTTCTTGAGAGTTTCCTGCCCCTTCCTTTCCCAGGGCAGTGGGCACTCCTTCTCTGACACTCCCAAAAGGGAACAATTTCCCCACCATGCTGGGAGCTATGGAAGGCCAAGAGTCCCATGCAACTCATCCTCAGACCCTGCTCTAGGCCTGCTACATACAGCATCTCAAGGCACGTTTGCTGGACATGGTGTCCCCTTGCCATCCATTCCTCATCCCCCTCTGAGTTTTTCTTAGTGGCCTATGTGGTCTCAGAGAGCAGCTTCAAGCACAGCCCTATGAATGGAGCCAGTTTTAAACTGAAGCCAACCCTGAGAACACAAACTCTCAATGACCTCATTGAGGAGCTGGATCAGCCTTTACCTGAAGCCAATCATCTGGGTGTTTCATTTCTGTAAAGCCATTGAATTCCCTTTCCTAGCTTGAGTGGGGTTTTCCATTACCTGCAACCCAGAGAATCAAGAATAAAGTGAAGGAACAAATGAAAAAATAAGCACAATGACCCCTAGTGTTCTTTTAATCCAGCTGATAGTTGCATGGTATTCATTCATTTCCTTTTGCCTTTCTGAGCTTGGAAGACAAAACAGAGCTTCTTTCCAAAGCAAACCCCCTCCTCTCCTTCTCCAGAAACTGATTCCATGAATTACCTCATACTCTTTCTTGTGTCTTTGATCTTTCCCTAACCAGTGGCTTCCTCTTTCCTCCCTTCAAATATTCTCAGGTTTCCCCTCTCCTCAAAACTCGCTCTGGGCCTCCTGAAGCGGCGGCTCCACCCTTTCCTTCCTCTCCCTCTAGCCCTCCCTAAAGGCCAGCCTCCTCTCACTGCCTCCCCACAGGCATGCTTAGCGTGCTCAGTGAAGGCTCAGCACCAGACTGACCTTCCCAGAAAAGCTCTGACCCCAGTCCCTGCTGTGTCCTATGTGCAGTGTGGCCCCCGGCTCTAGGGTTCAGGTGTCAGGGTCTCAGAACTCATAGCCACCTCTAGCCTGAAGCTCTCCTGAAGTAAGAATCACCTGCTTTCAAGGTGCAGCTCTCTCGCTCAGGAAGGCTCCAGACGTTAACCCTGCCCCAACCACCTCCAGTCCTGCCAATCAGTGAAGAGCCAAGGGGGACTGGGCCGGGGTGCAGGGTCACAGCGGAAAACAGGGGACACCTCCTGGGTAACAGGAGTGGAGGCTGCCAGCACTGTGCTCACAGAGTTCAGCCCCTTGGGCGAGAGAGGCAGGAGACTCTTGGAAACGTGATGTTTTCAAGCTCTTGGCTTTCTCTCCAAGTATGTTCCTGCTGCTCCTGTAGATTAAGCCCAATTCCTGCAGGAAATGTCAAACCAATGGCTCCAACTAAGCTTTAGACCACAAGAAAAAGGTGTCTTTGTCAAGATCAGATTCTGAAAGCAGAGAGAGGAAGCGGAGAGAGAGAACCCAAGCAATCCCAGGATTCTATGGGAATAGGCCAAAGCCAGAGGTGCTGTGGCCTCCCTGCCTAGGGGATTCCTGGCCAAACCCTCCCCCCTGGAGTTCCCTTTCTAGAAAATGGAACCTCTTCCCCAGCGTGGTCAAAGAAACCAGAAGATACAGGTAGCTGCCCTCCTAGGCAGCTTGGGAAAGAGATAGGGGGTGCCCGAGTGAGGAGAAGGCAGGGGGAAAGAGGAAAGTCCTGGATTGGAGAGGAGGCAGAGAAGGCCGGGGCTAAGGCAAGCCAGACACCGAGCCCCAGGCCCACCCCACCCCCAACCAGTCTTGTGAAAGAAGCAGGGGTTCCACAGGGCCCCACCCACTGCTTCTGGGCTGCCTCTCCCTCCAGAAGGCTGGGCCGGAAGTAGCACCCACACCCAGTCCACCCTCCCCGCCCACCCAGGCACATCCCCCTTCACAGTCACACCCTGTTCAGGTACCGTAGAGATACACACACTGACACTGCTGTGTGGTTCAAACTGTTTTATACTGAAATATGTCCGAGCTGATCCAAAAAAGCGTTGGGTTGGGGGAGAAGGAAATGATGGAAGTGGGGTGATCTCAGAGCTCCATGTAAGCAACTCTGGGAGTGTGGGCCGGTCCATCTGTCTGTCTGCCCACCCTGGCAGGACAATCAGGCCTTGGAGGTCTGGAGGAGCTCGCTCGAGCTGAGTGGAGGAAGCAGGCCAGTCCCATGCTGGAGGGGACCCCACGCCCCCTCCTACAGGGCAGGAGAGTCCTCAGCTGAAGGGCTTCACCAGCTTCATGGCAGCATAGTTCTGGAGGGAGGGAGGGAGGAGACAGGGACACATGGTGATCCCATTGGGGCAGGCACAGCCAGAGCTGCTGTCCCGGATCTGGGGCTCAGAGGATGGGGCTGAGCTGCCAGCAGGCAAGAGGCTGGGAGAGGAGGCTCGTGGCTCTTCAACCACCTGCCTAGGCCTCGCCCTCACCACTTGCCATCCATCCCAAGCGGGGCTCAACACTCGGCCCTGCCTACTGCTCCAGCCCATCAGGCAAACCCATACCCTCCAAAACTTCACCCGCACCCTCCCACCTGGGGGCCAAAGCTGCCCAAATTGCTCTGTCTTCTCCCCCATCAAGCCAGGCCCATTCCCAGGTTCCAGCTGACTGCCCAGAGGACTCTGAGCACCCTGGACTGGGCCTCTTTCATCAGACAGGTGCTGAAGGCAGGGCCCAGGGTCCTTCCCAACATGGCAGCCCAGGGCTCACGGGTCATCACACCCTTGTCCAGAAAGAAGAGAGAGAGAGAGCTGGGGACGGGCTGTCGTGGATGACCCACGGCACAGCCCAGCACTAGAGACGGGGCGCCCTTGATTGAGCCCTGCCTGCTGCAGGATTGACAGTATCCTCCCCTCCCCACTTCTCCCCCCCAAAACCATGAAAACACATACAACACAACACAGGGCTCCTAATTGGGACAGTATGTTCCCCAGCGCCGGCCGGGGAAAGCCAACTCTGGAAACAGCGGGCCTCCTTCCCCGCCAAACGCCTCCTGCCTCCCCACGCTGGCCTTGCTCCCGGCTGGCTCTGAGGGGGAAGCTGAGAGGAATCAGACAGGCTGCCCCCTCGTACCCCTCCCAAGGGAATTTCCAAGAGGGTGGGGGATTAGGCCAACTGGAGGGAGCTGCCCTGTCCTTGAGCCCCTCTCCACTAGGCCCTGGCTTGGGGCAGGCAGCCTCTGTCCCAAGGCCTGAAAGCCAGGTGAGGGTCACCAGGGCCCGGCCCTTATAGTCTGGTACTGGCCAAATGATTGAGTGATTTGGGTGGAGGGAGGCAGGATGTGCTCAGCTTGCAGCAAAGACCTGTGAGCAAAGCCAGTCTGCAGCCTCAGGCCCAGGCCACCCCTTCATCCCTAGACCCCTCACCTAGGATCTGACACCCCCACACCAGCCCTGGGAGAGGGGAGGCAGGGTCCATATTTTAAAGAGGAAAATTTCCAGAAGAACTCAAAGGAGAGTGGCCCACTGTTGGGGGGCCAGGAGACAGGGAGGAGTTCTGACCAGGCCCCCCACAGTGCCACTCTGCTCCTCCCACAGGGATGAGGAAGGACCACAGGCTGGAAGTAACCGGAAATGTTTCCTTCCGGTCCCGGCCAGGCAGCAGGGCCTCCTTCCCCAGGCCCCTGGAGGCCTAGATCTGTGGCCCAGTAACCTCACAGTGCAGAGTGCAGCTGGCAGGGGCTGGGCTTAGGCATGTCATGGGTGGTGGTGATGCCACTTTGGACCTGCCCTTCCCCTCCCCTTGGCTTTTCAGAAGGAGGCTTGGCTTAAAGCACCCAGGGAAGATGACGGTGCTCCCCTAAGCACAGTCCCAGCCACAGAAGGCCAGAGCTGGCCTAGTGCAGCCCCTTCCTCACGTGAGCAGGAGGGATTTGCCAAGGTCACAGGGAGAGACGGTAATCCTGACTCCAGCGACAGAGTTCTGTCACATCCAACAGGGTTTCTTCAACCATCATGTGCCCAAATGCAGATTCCCCCTCAGCAAGCTGGGGCTGGCTGGGGACTCTGAGTTTCTAGTGAGTTCCCTGGTGCTGCTGCTGCTAGTCCTCAGACCACACAGAGGGCAAGGGTCTGCAACAGCTCTTCTCTTCCTAAACTCCCAAGGCGTGAGCCTCCCGAAAGAGCGTTTGATCATCCACAGTATTTTTCCTTACTCTCTGGTTTCAGTGTCTCCCCAGGGAACTGAGCACTCCCCAGTGGCACGAGGCCAGGTCTCATCCTCTTCTCCCTCATCCCCAAAATACGCCCTTACCTCCCAGACACACACAGGTGCTTAGAGTCTCTGTGGCTAACTGAACACTGGCCAGCTGGGCTCCGAATGGGAGGAGGAGCTTGAGGCAGGCTAGGAAAGGTGCCACCTGCGCAGGAAACACCAGGCAGAAGTCCTGGTGCCTGACCCCGGATCTCAGGTCACAGCGACAGCTCATGCTACAGGACACCACACGTGCACACACCCTTCCATAGTCCTGCATCTCAGCTTATATTTGTAATCTCATCTTCCTTTGCTTAAAGAGGCCTCCCACATGGTACACACCTCGGGTCCCTGCAACCTAGATCTACCCTGGACCACGGTCAGATTTTGCTGATCAACAAACCTCAGAACCTCAGAAACATTTTGCCATGGCGCCTCGGGCGACCACAGCCAGCTTAGCAGGTCTGGCCTATAGGCAGACCCATCACCACCCTGGTTCTAGACTCTCCTTAGTCACTATGGCCCAGAGGGTAGCTGGTCTGGGCATCCAAAGCAGACGTCCTTTCCCCAGCTCCTCTCAGTTCAGCTGTTAGGAACTGCATGGAAAGATGTGTGGTTTTAACTCTCTGCTCTCTGAGATGCATTCTGCAGACACGGGCATAGGCCAGCTACAGTGGGAGGGAGGGGTCTTGCCCTTTCCTTCTCCTGGAGGACTCACAGAGCAAAGAGCTCACCTAGGGGCAGTTCCCCCAGCAGCCTGTCTGCCATGGCAACAAGGCTGTGGGCCAGTGGCCTGGTGCTGACCAGGACCGAGGCCTGAAGCAGGAATCACAGCGATCCCTGGATTGGGAGTGTGCGCGGAGTGGTGTGCAGCCTACCGCCAGGCCCTTTCCTTCTCTGAGTGTTTGCATCTTTACCATCAACATAAGGTCCTCAAGGGGTGGCTTACACCATTCTCTCCACTTTCATATAGGGTTGGAGTTTTCATATTAAAAAGGTTTCTTTTACATTTTAAAGAGCATTAGAAATCAGGTGTCAGCCTGAGAATGCTGCAACCCCTTCAAGGTCTAAAGTATCAGAGACACTGGGGGAGGCTCCCTGGTGATCCGGGTTCCCTGATGAGCTGTGCGGGTTGGGGAAGTATAGGCAGGGACCTTCCTCCCACAAGCAGGGCCCCACAGAGCAGGGGCATGACAGCCACCTCTGGTATGGCCCTGCAAGCTCATCAACTGGCTTCTTAACCAAGTGAAAGGAAACCCAAATGGGCATCGAGCCAAATAAGGGCTCCTGGGCCAGTCTCCCACTCCCCAACAGCTTTCCTATGCCCACCTGCTGCAGGAGGCAGGACACACTCTATTGAGGGCCTCAGGTGGACCCTGAGATGTTCTCCCAGCCCCAGCTCCTCCCTTCCTCTGAATTTGCAACTGCTGTCAAGACAAAGGGACCTGCTCTGCTCTGCCATCAACATCTCACCTTCCTTTCAGACCCAGTTCCACACTTCCCTTCCAGAAAGTTCCCCTGGCCACCGCAACCCATAGGGCCTCATCTTCTCCTAACCCCTTGATTACATATTCTAGGGGCTTGCTGAGGACAGCTTTGTCTCACCAGGAAGGGCAAGTACTCAGTTTCTCTCACTGGACTAAGAGCCTCCAAGGGTAGAACTTTGTATACCTACCAGATTGGGACCACCCAGAGCCGGGCTCTGTATCCTCATCAGACCAGGGGCTCTCCAAGGACAGAGGTTACTTCTCTCCATTAGATTGGGAGAGCTCTTTTAGGACAATGATGAACTCCCCCATGAGACCCAGAGTTCCCCCACCACAGCGCCATCAGGCCTGCTCACCGGGAAGGCATAGATGAAGATGGCCAGGAACAGCAGCAGGATGAAGAGGATGATGAAGAGGATGATGGCCCACCGGAAACGCCGCCACAGGATGAACTTCATGGTCTTGTATGGGGAGGTGAACCACAGGAAGGAGGTGTCGGGGCGCCTGGAAGTGAGATCCTGGAGGTCAATTGGGCATCCTCTACTGGGGCTGCTTTCTCCAAACTCTGCTCTCAACAACAGGTCCAATGGCCTGGCCGTCCACAGTCCACCCCCAGCGCCTGCCCAGGCCCTGTCCCTAAACTAGTCCTTTGCGCTTGTATTCTGTCTCCCCCAGGCCCTTGCTACAGTGTCACCCCCACCTGTGCTGCCCTCCTCTTCTGGGTGCTGCCAAGCCCTAAGCATCCTCAGGGGCCCAGTTCTCTGCCACCCTCTCCAGGACACCTTCCTTGGTGCCCTTGCCCATTCCTGACCCAGGACTTAATCACGAACTACAGATTTAGTAGCTGGGCAGTGCCTCAAAGTGCTCCCCAGCCCACTGAGTCCCAGATAAGCCAAGCCACTTGCTCAGATGCACATGGCTGGTCCATGCTCAGGGAGGGATGGTGGGAAGAGAACATAGGAAGCTGGTTCTCTCACAACCAAGAATCTCAAAACCTTTCCCTAGGCCAGCTCCACAACTCAAAATACGTGGAGGGTTCTGTGTCTCCATCGTGGCCCCGTTAACTCAGACTGCACACTGGTGTCTCATAGGTCTCTCTTTTCTTCCTGTGCAGATCCCAGCATCTTTCGGCAAGGGTGCCTCTCACTGGTCTGCCAGCCCCATGGCACAATCATAGCACATTCCCTAAGAGGCCTGTGATGTAGGGAAGACAGGGATTGGGCTCCCCATTTCACAGATGGGAAAATGAAGGCTGAAAGACCATTTGAAAGTCATACTGGCACCACGGGAGAGCCATGGAAGGCAGCTTGGTAGGTAGGGTCAAGACCTTGATCGGGCTCTGGAGCCAATCAGACCAGGTGAGAGCATTTCCGCTTCACCACTGTCCAGCTGGAATGCCCTTATTTAACTTTGCTGAGATTATTTCCTCATCTGTAAAATGGGGATAATAACAACTACCCTGCAGGGAAGGTTCCATAGAACAATGTATACATGCATATGATAGCACGCTTGGCACACAACCGACAGACACCCAATAGCACCTGCGTCTTGAATTCGTTGAGCCCAGTGTTCTCTGGAAAGATGCCCATCACCTGCCCCCTAACTTACTGTGTGGCCTTGGATAAGTTATGCCTCTGTCTGAGCCATGTGGGCTTTGTGACTTCTACATGGCCATGCAATGGGATGCCCCCTGGACTGTGCCTGTATCCCCAGACCTGTGGGCATTGGGGCTCAGGGGCTGGGCACTGACCTTGGGTCCTCAAGCTTAGGGTTCATGTTGGGCTCATCCCGGCCCTGGCCAGCGGGCCGCTCCTCATGCTCACTCTCTGTTACAATCTCCAAGGTCATTTCCAGCTTGCCCTGAGGGGACAGAGAGCGCCTGGTTAGGGGCACAAAGGCTCTGCTCAGTGGCCTGGAGAATAACCAGGCCAGGAAAAACATAAGGGCCACTTCATTATTAAAAAACTATATACAAATAAATAAATAAATAAAAATAAAAAAAAGATGTAGGGTTTCTGAACATAAACGCAGCACCTGCTCTTTGTAAAACATTTGGAAACCTCAGAAATGTATAAAGAAGGGAGACTCTCACCCACACGTCCACTACATGGAGACAAGCCCTGTTAACATCTGCATGCATCACAGCTGATTTTCTCTACAGGTGTATGAAATGTCACACTGTGCATATACATTTCCATAGCTGGCTTCTTTTCACTTAGGAATATTCACTATGTAGTTGTCTATTCTTTAAAGTTTGGTTTTGAACGACTGCCAAACATTCTATGGGATGGTTGACCATAGTTATTTAGTAAACTACTTATTTTGGTTCATTTAGGTTGTTTCCAACTGTTTGATAGGATAAATAATGCTGCAACAAATATCCCAGAACCTAGATTTTTTAATTTTGTTGGGTTATTTATTTAGAAGAGATTTTAGAAGTGGGATGACAGAGTCCAAGGGCAGAAATATTGGTAAATCTGTTACTATATGTTATCAAATTGCTTCCTCCACAGAGTAAAACCATTAGCACTCCCAGCAGAAGTAAAAGGGGGGCTTGTCTTCTCTCTGCATCCTCAGCAGCAATGAGCATTTCTATTGTTAAAATATATATAATTTAACAGACAAAAAAAAAACCACACACACACATTTTAAAATACAGTAGTCCTCCCTTATCTTTGGGTTTGATTTCTAGGGTTTCAGCTACCTGTGGGCCAGTACAGTAAGATATTTTGACACACAGAGAGAAAGACCACATTCACCTAACTTTTATAACAATATATTGTTATAACTGTTCTATTTTATTATTGTTGTTGTTACTCTCTTACTGTGCCTCATTTAGAAATTAAACTTTCTCATAGATATGTATAGATGGGAATAAACATAGTACATAGTATGGGTTTAGTACTATCTGCAGTTTCAGGCATCCCCTGGGGGTCTTGGAACATTCCTCCTGCAGATAAGGGGGGGACTACTGTATCCCTTTATTTAATTACTAGAGAGACTAAATCTTTTTAAAAATGTTTTGCAGACATTGGTAATTATTTTGTGAATTATCTATGCATGTCATTTTCTCCTTTTTCCTTTGGGGTACTAGTGTTTCTTTTGTTACCATTCTTTATATAACAAGTAGATTCAATTTCAAGGACCACTTTCAGGGTTGGCTGGCTGCCTGCAATTTCTAAGTAAACTTTCAGGGATTAACTTCCTCTCTGTGGCTGCTGTGGACTCAAGGGAAGGACGGTTCCCTCTGGCCCTCCAGTCACCCCTCTAAGCAGACCTCTCAGAGAGTAGAACAAGGATGGTCCCTTGGAGGGTCCTGCTCAAATGGGAGAGGCATGACCCCTGTCCATTCACCCAGGAAGCCCGGATCAGAGGGAACCCAGGACACAGGTCTCTATAAAAGCCAATGAGCAGAGTATAAACAGAGTCGTCTTTTGATTTAAATAGGCTTCCCCTGGGATGTGAGCCTCAAAGGAGAAGAAGGCTGGGAACTGGGAGGAAAGAGGGAGAATGCTTTGGAAAATAGAGAAAGAGGGGGGACGGGGGCAGGAGAGAGGGAGGAAGGAGGAGGAACAGTAAGCGTGTATTTTCTGATGATATATTTTCTGACAATGTGTATGGAAGAAGCTGCCCCCATGCCCTCCACTGGGGCTGGAGGAAGTAGACTTACCGCCAGTATCTTCTTCTCACCCTCTTCTGCTATACAGGGCCACCAGCCCTTCACTGTTTTCTGCTCAAAAAGGGACACAAACCATTCTGGGTGGAAAGTGTCATCCAGCTGGTCCAAGGAGCACTTCTCGGCTGTCTTGGCTGGCTTGGGCATGCGGTTGAGATCGAGCTGCAGGGAGCCTGCAACAGAGAGGTGGATTTTGGCCAAGGGTTTCTCGAACACTGCCAGCCTGTAGCCACCCTTAGGCAGGACAGGTTCAGGAAAAACTCAGTGACCTCCTCTGTCACCAGCTTCTATCCATGGCCGAACCACAGGTAAAATCTCACAAACTCTCCATCTCCCCACCCATTGTCTCCCATTCCATCTATACAGCTTCCCATTCACCTACCCATGCATTCATAAACATGTTCATCCACTCCTATTTACTCACCCTTAACAAAGCCACCCACCTCTTCAATTACTCATTTATGTACAAATCCATTCATACACCATCTATAAACAGCGATCCATCAATTTTTTAAAATTGTATTTATCATGGTAAAATACTAACAAAACATTTGTTATTTTAACCATGTTAAGCGCACAATTCAGTGGCTTTAATTACAGCCACAATGCTGTACAACCATCACGACTATTTCCAAAACCTTTGCATCCCCCAAACAAAAACTCTGCACCCATTAAGAAATAACTCCCCATTCCTCCCTCCCCTTTGCCCTCGTGACCTCTAGTCTACTTTCTGTCTCTATGAATTTGTCTATTCTAGGTATTTCATATAAGTAGAATCATGCAATATTTGTTCTTTTGTGTCTGGCTTATTTTGATTTCCATAATGTTTTCAGGGTTCATCCTTGTTGTATATGTCAGTAGTGGTTTTTTATCCATATTATTTGTTATGGTTGAACAAGATTCCATTCTAGATATACACAGGTTGAACATCACTAATCTGAAAATCTGAAATTCAAAATGCTCCAACGTCTGAAAGTTTCTGATTGCCAACATGATGCTACAAGTGGGAAACTCCACACATACGTACTTAAACTTTGTTTCATGCATAAAATTATTTTAAATATTCTGTAAAATTCCCTTCAGATTATTCTTACAAAGTATATATGAAAAAAATTTTGTATTTAGATTTGGGTCCTATCCCAAAGATATCTTTAAGTATATGCAATTATTCCAAAATCCAAAAAGCATCAGAAATCTGAAACACTTCTGGTTCCAAGCATTTCAGATAAGTGAAATGTACCACATTTTGTTCATTCCTTCATCTGCTGATGGACACTTGAGTTGTTCCCATCTTTTAACTTCATATAGTGAATAATGTTCCAGTGAACGTTAGCACACAAATGTCTGAGTCCCTGCTTTCAATTCTCTGGGGTACACACCTGGAGGAGGAGTCTTGGTTCATTAGTAATTCTATGATCAGCTTTTCAAGGAACTGCCAAACAGTTTTCCACAGCAGCTGAATCATTTTACACTCAAACCAACAATGTCCCAGCACACCAGCAATTCCTCTACATCATCAAAACACTTGTTATATTCTTGTTTATTATTATTATTATTATTATTATTGCCATCTTAGTAGACATGAAGTGGTACCTCACTGTGGTTCATCCAACAGTCTTTTTCATCTACCACCTACTTATCCAAGCAGCCATCTTTTTATATTGTTTTATCTAATCATCCCTTTTATCCATCATCTCCCAGGATACCTTCAGCTATTAGGTTGAACCATATGAAAATCCTTGTATTTAACTGTCTTTGACCCATTTAAACAGCAATTTCATGTGGTTTCACCTAATCTAATCATGATCTGATAAAGTCAACGGGATTGGAGCACAGGCTGCTGAAGTGATTAAGAGAGATCAATAGAAAAATTATTTTCTGAAGCCAAATTAAAGAAATTCTCAAACACTATGCAAAGGTGATTCAATTTTTTTCAGTGTGGAATGCATAGTTACTATAAGTGAACATTAAATATAACTCTTTTTCTAGTTTTCTTTCTTTCCACTCATCCACTTATCAATCTGTCCTTCCATACAGCTGTCCATCTACTTTGACCTAACTATCTACATTCCTCTATAGCTACCATTTGTTAAGCACTATATCTGTCCATTAATCAGGTTATTATTCCACCTGTCTGTCCACTTATTCAACTATATAGTGGCATTCGTCTATCTCTCCACCCACCCATATAGCTCTCCATCCCTCCAGTGCAGATGAATGAATGTTTATTTTCTAATTGAAATATGGTGCCAATATATTAAGCAGATATCAGAATATTAAACCACACACACACGCACGCACGCACACACATTATCTCAGCATGACCTACATAAGAAACTGTAAGGAAACACAGGATAACTGGATGGTGAGTTTATAGGTGCTTAACCATTACCTTTAAAAATTAATAAATATTCAAAAGACATAAATTACATAATTAGAAAATAAATTATGAAGGTGGAAAAGAAAAATCTCATGGATATAAAAGCTAGTATTTGTTAATGGTTTTATTTTTTAAAACAAACGATGAGTCTGTTTAACTTTATTTTGAACATGGTTTACTCAGTCGGTAAAAAAGGCAGGGTTTTTTTGTTTTTCTTTTAAAAACTAATTTTCTAAAGCCTCACTTCATAAAGGAAAGGCTGATGCCATAAATTCATAAAGTCTGTAAGAAAAAAGACTCCATAAAAAATTTAAAGCATAAGAAAAATTGGGAGAAATTATTTGCAATGTATTCTTAATACATAAAAGGCTCTGAAAATCAATAATAAAAGATGAACATTGCAAAACCATGAAAAAATTCCACAATATGGATAATAAATATATTTTAAAGTTCTACCTGAAATGCAATAAAAAATGCAAATAAAAAGGAAATGTCTTATTGGCAATTTTTTTTAATGTACAGTGGTAGCAAAAGTTTAGGGAAAATGGCACCCTGTACAAACAGGGCACAGGTGCGAGTATAAACAAGTAAAACCTTTCGAGAGGGCAACTGAACAAAATGTTTCAAAAACTATTAAAATGTACAAAGACACATCTGCTTCTTAGAGCTAAGGAAAGATATGTACAAAAGATCCAAAGATGTGCATACACCAAGGGTGTCACTCACTTTGGAAAACCTGGAGATGACCTGAATACCCACCAAGAGAGGATTAATTAATCAAAACAGGGCCCATCTCTGCGACAAAACATAGGCAGGCATTAAGTGTGACGATGGAGATATAAATGCAGATCGATACCTACTGACCAGAAAGGATGTTCTTGGAAGATTAAGTTTTCCAGAAAATCAGGATATAAAACAGTCTGTGTAATAGAAATCCATTCATATACATATGAATATATGCATGTATTGTATATGTATGCATGTATATGTGTATATATTAATACGTATATAAAATACTTATGTTTGTTTAAGTCTCAAATAATATATAACCTAATAATACATGCCAAAATGTTAGTGGAAATTATCTCTGGGTGGTGAGATTAAGGTGGGGAGGAGTCATTGCTTACCTGCATTTTCTAATTCCTCTACAGGAATTATGTACAAAATAATAAATAAAATAATAGAAGTCAAACTTGGTGCCACCCTTTTTAGACCCGATGCTTTTATAACAAAGTTCTCCGTGTGCATTTGACGATGCCAGGTGTGCAGGGCGGGGGAACAGTCAGGTGAACTGGCAGGCTGCTTCTCCCCACTGCCGGAAGCCACACCTCAGTATATCCCCTGCAGGGGCCCCAAGGCTCAGCTAAGACCAACTCACCTTCTCCAATCAAGGGTCACCCCAAGAGAGCTCCAGGCCACCCTGCTCCCAAGTGGCAGAGCGGATCTAGAAACCGTGGATCCTGACTTCCTGGGCTGCCATTTTCACAAGCTCGCTTTATTTTTTAATCAAGGTAAAAATGCACCTCACATAAATGCACCACTTTAACCATTTTAAGTGTACAAATCAGTGGCTTTGAGTATATTCACAGAGTTGTGCAACTGCCACCACCATCTAATAATTCCAGAACCTTTCCATCACCCCAAAAAGAAACTTCTTTCTTGTCACAGTCACTCCCCATCCCCGCTTCTCCCAATCCCTAGCAACCACTAACCTATTTTCTGTCTCTATGGATTTGCCTATTACGGACATTTCATATACATGAAGTCACATAATATTTGACCTTTTGTGTCTGGTTTCTTTCACCCGGCATGTTTTCAGGTTCACCCACAGTGTAGTATGTATCAGTATTCCATTGCTTTCATGGCTGAATAATACCCCATGGTATGGATAGACCGCATTTTCCAGAGTTAACCTTTATAGCCATGACGGGGCTATCATGAACTCACTGCTCTCACGGACAAGCATGCTGGCCCCATACAATGTCTTCCTCCTTGTCCCCATATCCTAACCCTACAAGGCCACCATCACCACCTTCCCTTCAACCCAGAATCCCTGCTCCCCAGCCCCAGATTTCAGCACAGCCCTTTCCACCAGAACCCTGTCTGGCAGTAATGGGGATGGAGGCTGTGTTTGTTCATTCAGGCGGTCACACAGGCACAAGGATGAAGAGTGACTTGAGACCCTCACTCACAGGGCTCAGTCTGTGTCAAATGTGAGGCCAGACAGCTGGCGACAGGCAGCACACACTTGCGTCCCTCGCATCCTTACAGATCTGAGTCCCGCCATCCAGCATGGCCGTGTTCAGTGCCACCTCTACTGACAGGCCCACCCTCAGTGGCCACCAATCACTCTGACATTGCTGTGTGTCACACATCTCACTTAACACTGGGACACACGACCCTGAGCTCCCTGAAAGCAGAAAGCAGGACCACTCCTCCTGCTAGGCTTCCCCAAGGGTCCAACAGTGGCATAAACACACAGTGTGGGTGCTGGGGCAGCCCCCAAGTGCAGAATGGGATTCTAGAAATGGTGCTTACCCAGAAAATCATCAAAGGAGAACTTGTCATTGTCCCAGATCTGGAATATCACTCGTGCTGGGATTTTGCTCTCAGTCTTGTCCAGCCTCCAGAAGGCATCCTGACCCAGAGGAGGAACAGAGAAGGATGCGAGGAAGCAAGGTTAGAGAGAGGCAGTGTGCCCTTCCAGCCTGGAGGCTGCCTGGAGGAGACAGAGGAGTAGGACATCCCCAAGGGTCTTGACAGAGCCAGGTCCTGTAGGAAGACTGGGAAGGGCAGATCCCAGAAGGCCCAAAAGGGCCCAAAAGGGCACCATGCAGGCTCAGTTCACATAAGATGGCTCCATTTATCCTCCCAATTCTGTAAGTCAAAGTCATCACTACCATTTTACAGATGATGAAGGAGAGGCTTGGAGAAGTTAAAGGAATGTGCCTGAGGTCTGACCACTAATAATAACAACATTAATATCATGCTTCCTACGCATTGGCCCTCTACTGCTATGAACTCATTTATCCTTCCAACTACCTATGAAGGAGATACTATCTTCACAGTGGAGGAGACCAAAGCAAGTAATTTGTCCAAGATCACACAGCTTGGAAGTGGCAGGTTGGATTCAAATTCTGGCAGCCAGATTCCAGAGTCCTGCTCTCTACCATAAACCCTGCTCTGTACCTGGCATCTCAGGGTCAGGGTGGGGTAACTGAGACTCTGAGGGACCCCACCCCAGCCTGGCTGTCACAGAAGGATCTCCCAGCACACTGCTGTAAGGAGTTGGCACTGGAATCTAGACCCCAGCTCCTCCCTCTCCACCCCACCCAACTTCACTCCAAGAGCTTGCCCCAGAGCAAAGCCAAAGCCTGAAGTTCTGGGAAGTTCTGTCTCCTGCTGAAAGGAGAGGAGGAGCCGTTCTCTCCCCACCCCACCTCCAGCTCGCCTGGAACAAGGTCATCTTGGGCTTCCTCCCACTGAGGCTTCATGGAGCAACTGAGCGGTGTGGGACTGCACATGCAGAGGCCGGAGAGCACCCCTCAGTCCAGCCATACTCAACCCACAGCACTGTCACTAGGGCTTTCCAGCGCAGTCTTGTTCTCTGTTTTCTCACTATAACTCTCCCCTGGGTGAGTGGCAAGGACAGGAAACAGTGTGACCATCCTGCAGACGACGGGTGCCAAGTCCTGAGTGCTGGGTCAGAGCAGGGGCCTGGACCCAACTCTGCAGGGGAAAAGCTCCACTGAATGCCTGGTAAACCCACCCTTGCTGTCCAGCCAGGGCCTGCTGTGTGGCCAGCCCAGCCTCAGAGATTGACCATGGAAATCCCAGTGAGCTCCTAAACCGAAGACCACAATCCCTTCCCCGTGAAGACTGGTCACCGTGCAAAGCACCAGCCACGGCCTGGACTGCTGCCTGGGTTGGGGAAGGGGCTTAGGTCTCCAGCTGGCCCCTCGCCTCCAGCCCTCTGTCTGGTGCCTCCCCCCTTTTCCGGGCCCCAGCCCTTCTGCAGGTGCCTCCCTCCTCTGGCGAGCTTTTATGGCCAGCTCCGCAGGCCCGCCTGCATGGCCCGCCAGCAGCCTCCATTCCTCTGGCCGGCTTGGTTTATGGGCTCGGTAATGAGCCAGAGGTTCAAACGGCCCCTGGTGGGAGCAGCTGGGCTGGGGCTCCAGCCTGGGGAATGAACCCCCCCAGGTCCCAGGCGCTCATTATGCTCCTGGCCTGGGCGCTTTTACTAGCTGTTTATTTGCAGGTTGGGTGCCTGACGCGCAGGCAGGCCCCAGTGGGTGTGCTGGGCTCCAGGTGGGGAGCCGGGCCGGGGCAACCAGTGGTGGTTCAAAGCCGACGGATGAAAGGAGACCTTGTACTTTACGACAGTCTCGTCTGGTTAATGGGGTCCCTGGAGGGCCTGCCTGCCAGAGGCCCTGAACCCCACGGCAGAGGGCTGGCTCTGTGGCAGGCCCAGGGAGCCCAGAGGCTGTGCAGTGCCCCTGCATAAACCCACCTCAGACTCGATAGCCCAGCCCAACTAACTGGTGCCCCACTGTGGCCATGACTCTGCCTGCCTCCCAGGGTCCCTTCACTCCAAGAGGGACCCTCTGGCTCTGCCTTCAGCCAAGCCAGTTTCTGTCTGCCACTTCTGGTTGACTTCAGAGCCACCTGGCCTCTGTTTCTGTTTCTCAGCCTCCTCTTCTGGCCTTCTCTGCCCCTCCTTCCAGCCACCTTCTCCCCAGAGTGTGGCATCATGTAGAATGTCCCTTCCCCTCCGGCCTTCCGTCTCAGCGATCCTCTCCTTCAACTTCCCGACCCCTCTTCCTCCTCTCCGTCCCTGCTCCCCTGTGGGCTTCTTATTGTCCTGAGTCTGGCCCAGACCCTCTCAGCCATCAGGCAGTCCCTTCCATATCCTGTCTTCCTCTGGAATTCGCCCACAGGTTGGCCCCACTCTCCCCTTCTTCATTCCTCCTGACCAGGCTGTATGATGCAGAGACAAAACCACATCGTTGCCAGAATGGAGTCACCCCAAATTCTTAATCAGCAACCACAATGGGGTCCCCAGAACTGCCAGGTAACCCTCTCTGTGATGCCACACTCCCTCCCCATCTCTCTGTGTCCCTCCCCCACCCACTCAGCACAGCAGCTCTTTCCAGCTTTTTCCACTGGTCTCAAGTCACCTGCCCCAGTACCGGATCATCTCTCCTCTTACTTCAGAGACAAAAGCAGAAACCTCCATTCCAGCCACTCCTTATCCACATCTCCACCTGTCATGAGGAAGGGGCTGTCCCACCTCCCACTCCTCTCGGTCTCAGTCCCCATCCATGTATAGCCCTTGTAGGTGGGCGCTGGGGGTGCCACGTGCGGCACAGCCCTCCCTGTCCACTCCCAGGCCTCCTCTCCCTCTGTCCACAGCAGAGCGGGCCAGGGCAGTGCTGTGTCTTGGGGCAGATGCAGCCTTGGCTTTCTGATGGAAGCAGGCTTGTGACAGGCAAGCACACCGAACAGCAGCAAACAAGGCTCAACCTGCAAACGGCCCAGGCTTTCCTTGACCTCACAGAACCCTGTTGCTCAATTCTGCTTTCTGCCAGTCACTCCACAGCAATGGCTCGGTAAAGAGATCCACTTAACCCTGTTGAATCCATGTTTTCTTTCGTTTCATGGTTTCAGAATGCTCCACGGAACATTTTGCTTTCTCTAACATGCAGATAACTCTGCATGTGTAATGAAGAGAACTAAGAAAATCCAGGCACCGGAACGCATCATATATCCCCTTCCTTTCAAGAGACAAGGAGTCATAGAAGCTTTGAGGCTTAAAGCCTTGGGCCACCTCTGGAAGGAAACTGGGCCAGCAGAACCTAGATGCCAGAGAGGCATTTACTCACTTGAGTAGGAGAGCACCTTAGGGTGCGACAAGGATGCTCAGAAGTTACATCAGAGGCCCCTCTGCCTCCAGCCAGCATAGCCCTGAAGTCTCCACTGCCCTCAGCACCCATTCTGTGTTCTGGGGGCTGTTCTCTGAGGGCAGGCCTAGTCCTACCAGGAAGAGGCCGGCTGCCCTCGAGTTCTGCCTAGTTCAGGGGTAAAAAGTTGATGCCCCAGATGAGACCTAAAGTAGCAGATGCTGAGACACAGAGACCGAGGTCCCCAAATCCAGCCTCCCCTCTGGCTGATGCAAACCAGGTCTCCCCAGGTGCCTCTGGCCTGTAGTGAGAGGCGGGAGTGGAGAGAGGAGGGTGATGGCTGTGCGGCTGCAAGCACAGAGCCGCTCCAAGTGACTGCCCAGCTTGGACAGTGACCACAGGCACAGATGTGGAAAATGGGGTATGGGAAAGACTTGGCCAAGCAAATCCCAATCCTACGGACACCATGATCTATAGACCAGGCTGGCCTTCTCGGGAAGCTCCCCCATGGGGTCTGCCCCATTGCCCCTTTGAAGGCCACGCTGGGTGTCCCTACTCTGCCCACTCAGACCCCATGATCCTTCCTGCTGCTTAACTTGCCTGAGGTAGAGAGGGAGGCAGTGACTTTGGGATCTGGAT
Source organism: Piliocolobus tephrosceles (assembly GCF_002776525.5). NCBI lineage: Eukaryota > Metazoa > Chordata > Mammalia > Primates > Cercopithecidae > Piliocolobus > Piliocolobus tephrosceles. The sequence goes on along the minus strand of NC_045448.1, from coordinate 72,176,061 downwards.
TTAGCTACAAATGATGGATATGGCACTGTGTGGTCATGAGGTGGCCATGGGGTGGCGGCAGCTGGGGATGGGAAAGATGGTGACAAGGGGTGTATGCAGAGATGGTGGAGGTGGCTTTGGCAGTAATGAGAGCAGGGGTAGGACCATGGTAGTACCAGGAATGACGGAACAGTGGTGGTTACATTGGCAGTGAGGAGGCAACAGTCATGATAACACCAGCAGTGATGGGACAGCAGCTGTGGTGACATTGGCTGTGATGGGACAGAGGCCATCACACAAAGCTGAGACAGCAGTGGTGGTGACACTGGCAGTGCCGGGACAGTGGAGGTAGTGGCCATGTGGAGATCGCAGTGGTAGCTCCAACGTGGTGGGGCAGCAGTGAGATTGTGACAGTGGCCTGGCAGGGACTTGGTGGCCAGGTCAGGGTAACTTTAGAAGCACTGGTGCTGGCACCACGGGGAATGGGAAGGACACTGACCTTCTTGGCAACGGTACAGACTTGCTCAGCCGGCAGGTAGTCGAAGGGGAAAACGAACCTCCAGTTGAAGTTGCCTTCACCTCCCAGGGAGCGATAATGCACGTCTGTCTTTTGCTTGTGTTCTTCAAAGCCAATCATCCAACTAGACATACACATTTTTAGAGAATGGTTCTCATTAAGATTTCCAACACAGCATATACATCGTCAACTTAGGCAGACAAGGAGTTAAGAAGGTAGATGAGCTTACTGCAAAAAGAATTCCCAGGTAATCGGCACGATGTACAAAATGTGCCATACATTTGAAAACATTCTAACTTCCCAGCCACTAAACTTGTAAGTTCAACCCAAAGTTCAGTGCGGAAAAAGAAATCTGGTGGGAGAACAATTTTCCCAAAGGCAGGGACCACCCCCAGGAGCCCTCCTTGGAAACTTGCTTGTTCTCCCCTTCCCTGAATCAGAGCCCCCCATGCTGTGCGCAACCCAGAGGGAGCATGGGAGCCGTGGCAAGCTGGACAGGCAAGAGGACGCTGGCTCCCTACCCTTTCACATAAATGTCGCTCATCTTCTCCCCCGTGAGGCTCAGGTCATCCAGGATCACATCTCTGGTATTCCAGATAATACAACGCAGGAAAAACCTGGGGAAAGGTATAACTCCAATCCACCTAGATTTCCTATCAGAGGATGGGAAGGCCTTGGCCAAGAAGCCAAGAAGCAGACTAGTCCAAGAGGACTCGATGCCTGCCTGGCTGGACACTGGCCCAGGCCCAAACGAGAACTGTATTCCATGGCCCGAATAGCCTGAAGCCAGGCAGAAAAGAGCAACCGCCTAGTCCCACCCACCGCAGGCTGTAAGGCCCCCAACCCTCAGCCCAGCTCAGAGCCTGTGGCTGCGCAAGTCACCTTTTGGCTCTCCGTGGGGTGATGTTGAAGGGAGGTCCAGGCCGCCCCAGGGCCTTCGGAAACAGGTCGACCCACATCTGCAGCTTCCCCTGTGGAGACAGGGCCCGTTCTCTCCCCACCCTTCTCATTTAACCAACTGTTACCAAGCACCTGCTCTGGGCCAGACTCTGGGGACACAGAACAGAGAAACCCAGACCCTTCCAGAGAAAACCTCACTGCCCTAAACAGGGGACTACAGGGTCAACTGCAGAGGTGACCACTGCCCCACAGGCCTCTGACTTGGGCCTGTGCCTGGGGGTCAAGGGTCAGGACGGGCTTCTCAGAGATGGTGGTGGCTGAGCTGAGTCTTGGCAGCCAGGGCAATGGCATGTGCACAGTCGTGGCATGTCAGAGAGCACCGTTCAGTTATGGAGGGCTCAGAAGGCTTCCATGGCAGGACACTGCTCTCCCTGCCCACCCCTCATCCTCCTCCCTCTATGCAAGCGAGGTGTGAATTTTTCTCATCTTAGAGCAGAAGGAGCAGGGATTGAAGTAACTCGATTAAGTCACTTCTGCAGGGTCACAGAACTAGAAGATGAAAGAGCCAAAGTTTCCACACCCATTGTGCCCACTCTGGGGAGGCCGGTAGGCAAACCACCTAGGTGGAGAGAGAGCTCAGCTCCAGACAACAGAGGTATGACCTCTGGCATTCACAAAGGCAACCTCATGGCTCACTTTGGCCTTTCTCTTTGCCTATAACCTTGTCTCCCCTTCTCCTCTTCCAAAACCCAGCTCTGAGCTCACCTCTTCCAGGAAGCCCTCCCTGTCACCATCCCAAGGCTGCTGTCTCTGTGGTCCTCGCCCTTCAGCGTGGGAGGATTCCCCTCCCACTGAGGACTGCTCTCTGTGGGTGGCTTTGTCATTTGGTCATAGGATACCAGGGCCACCCTGGCTGCATACCCCACAGCAGCCCAGCACAGCGCCAGGCATCTGAGACTGAGTCACTGACAGATGGGGGCATCCTGAAGTCAGACTGAAACAGAGAGGCTTCAGGATGACAAGGAGAGGTCAGAGGCCAGGCCTACAGGGGCGAAGGGGGAAGCTCAGACTCGTTTCACAAGCCCTGAGGGATGGAGGCAGCCAGGGGAAGCCAGACCCTAAAGATCCCCTCCAAGGCCAACCACGGCCACACTCGGACTGTGAAGAAATAGGTCAAGGAGGGGTTGACCAAATCTCAAGGGACCCACTGGCTCCTCTGGGATATCCATGTTGTCCCTGGGGTTGGGGTTATCTGGAGTTCAAGGACTCTGGGGCCCAAGGGTCAAGTCTTACCTGCTCGATGTCTGGCTGCAGGGGGCTGTAGAGGGGCCGTGACTCCACGTGCTCTGGGACCAGGCCCTGCTGCCGAAGCACGTGCAGAGCCAGACGCTCCTCCATGGGGCCCAGGTGTGGGTTTGGGATCCTGCCAGCCTCTGCCCCAGAGAGAAGACAAAAAAATGTTGCAGGAGCTGGGGAAGTGAGAGATGATGGGGCTGCCCAGTGAGCAGGCTGAGCAGGGCTGCCTGAGAGTCATAAGAAGCCCCTAACCCCCGCAGCCTCACCCCCAGCCCAGATGCACTTGTTCTGGTCCTCATGTCTCACTTTTCATAGGGGAAATCTTGCTGTCCACGAGCTCTAGGCTTAAAATCCAGATTCCCCATTGCCATCATTTCTACCAAGCCTGTTCTATAAAGTTTTTCTTCCTATTTTCCACCATACAAATCCTTCTGTCTCCAAAGCCCACTTCTTCCAGGAAGCCCTCCCTGACTGCTCCCAACTCTAAGCCTCAGCAACCTTTACCCCTAGATCTGGCATCTTGGTTCTGTTAGTTTTATGCTCTCACTCATGTAAGTTGTTCTATTAGGAGCAGTAGCTAAAATAATAGCAATAACAGCAAACACTTCTAGAGCAGGAACCACGTGCCAGGCACTATTCTTCAAGCTATTAACAAATTTATTCTTCGCAAGGATCCTAGAAGCTGAGTGCTGTTATTATCCCCATTTTATAGATGAGAAAATTGAGGCACAGAGAAGCCACCCTACTGGCAGCAGGGCAGTTGAGATCACAGGCTCACTTAGGAAACGTGCGTGACTAGGCATGAACACCCCTTCCTGCTCCCAGGTGTTTCCCAGGTACATCTCCTCCCTGCTAGGGGATGGGTCAAAAACTGGTGCTACAGGTGGGGAGAAGACATGCGGTATTCCTGACCCTGAGAAGCCTGGCCGAGCATCCAACAACATGAACTTGGAGCCCACTATGTCGAAGGCCTTGGCTTGGGGAGCTGATGGTGGGCACACGCATCTATACATGTATCCAGGCGTGCCCATGCACACCCATATGTACACACACATGTGTTCACCCATCAGACCTGCCCTGCACATTTCAGTAGGGGCCTCAAAGAAAGAGGCATGCACCTCAGAAGGCACACAGGGCCAGGAACCTGGCTGTGCTCCTAGTTGGTTGGGTGACATTGGGCAGGTCGTTCATCACTCTCGGTCTTAACAGCCTCATCTGTAAAAGCAGGCAGATGTTGGACTTCACCATCTCTAGCTTTCTGGCTTTTGTTTCCTATGACTTTATGACCATGAGCCACGGCCCTGTGCTAAAGTTGCTCACAGACTAGTAGAAGGAAATGAGACTCCTCCGAAAACAGATGCACATTCTATGGGAAAAGGGAATTAAGGGGGGCGGGGCAGGGGGGTGCCTTATGGCCGAGCCTGGCTCAGCCATGACCTGGGAGAGTCAGGAAAACAGAATGAGAAGGAGGAGGGGGTGGGGGATGGGGGCATCAAAGCCATCCTTTCCCTTTTATAACCTTGGCACCAGCTCTGACATCAAACATCTCTGAAGCAACCAGGAGGCGAGGGGCCAGCTGGGCCTGTAAACACCTCTGGGGAGTCTGAGCTGCTCTGAGTGGGTGATGCAGGCCTGCGGGCATCTCAGACACACGGAGAGCATGTGGCGGGATTCTCAGCCAGCAGTGCTGGGCAGGACCCAGGGCAGGGTGGGGGCACTACCAGGCCTGCCCGCCTTGTGATCCTTTAGCTGCATGGGCTGTGAGTGGGGAGCTTGGAAGGTACCATCAGGGTCAAGCTGCCAGGCTGGTGCAATACAAGTAGAAAACCGTTTCTGAGAAGTGGACTGTACCCCAGACTCCAACCAGAGTCAGACCAGCCAATGCCAGAAAGAGACTGAGCCTAACTCTGACCCTGACACTGGCTTCAGACTCACCTCTGAGCGTGCCCTCAGATGGGCCCCAACCGGGCCTTGGACTGCACTCTGACCCTGACCATGCCCTGACCTCTACTTTTCACAGCGGCATCACAGGTCAGTACTGGTGCTCAAAGGACCAAGTGCAAGTGGAGCCCATCTGTGCTGCCCTGGAGAGACCCATGCCCATAGTCTGCTGATATGGGTTATGGCCGCTTGGGTCCTTTATGGTAGCAGAGGGTCTGATGAGAGAGGAAGGGATACAGCGAGAACCCACCATAGTTTCGGGTCATGTGGCAGCTCACCTATTTCTTCAATGGAGTATTCTTTATCCTGAAACATCACACGGTCTGTCCGGTACACAGGCGCCTTGACTCTGCGCTGCTGGCAGAAGAGGTGGAGGAGCTGGGAGGGGCGGAGCTGGTCCCGCCACTGGTTCGGTCCAGAGCTGAGGACCAAGCACAAGACTTAGATGAGATGCTTCAAGGACACTCACAAGGGCAGAGGGGCATGCAGGGACCAGTGTACCCCCATGCACAGCATTGCCCACCCCTTGCTTTTACAGTGAGTGTCCCATCTGATCGTTCACCATGACGGGGTATCCCATTTTACAGATGGAGAAATGGAGACTCAGAGAGAAAAGGACTCGTTTAAGTATGGAATTGCAACTTAAATACTTTCCATTTCCAGTTAGAGGATCAGACCCAGACAAGACTCGAGACAGCGGGAAGAGGGGTGCTGTCCTCACATGTGTTCCCCTGACATAAAACATCACAAAATTCCCCTTTGGGCCCAGCTGCAGCACACATGTCCTCCCATCTGTCTCCTCTGCTTCTTTCCTGCCTTCCTTCCCTCTCTTCCTTTCCAGGTGCCTAGCCCTTTCTAGGCCTTCTGTGTGCATTACAGATAACTGGATTATAACAATGTGATGAGCCAGGTTCTTGGTTCAAATCCTAATTCCACCACCATTTAGAAGCAATAACATCTCTGGACCTCAGTTTCTTCACCTGTGGAGTGGGGATGGGACTCCTATTGGACTCAATGAGAGGAGGCCTAGGAAGTGCTGAGCCCAGGGCTGGCACACAGTAAGTGCTCAGTAGACAGGGGGGCTGTGTTATCAGAGAAGCAGCCAGCCCCCATCCACGTACACACAGTAGGTCTGTGGGAGTCCACAGCGAGCCGCAAACTTGGACAGCAGTCTGTTCTCCAGGTCGATGACCGTCTCACCAATCTTTTCATCCTTGGAGAGGAGGTCATAGTCATAGAGGGTGACCTTCAGGTCCTTCTCCAGAGGCAGAGTACAGGTCAGCTCAAACATCCTGCAGGAGAGGCAGATTCCCAATGTCACCCAACATGGGGCACCCAAGGGAGAGGCAGGGCAGGTCAAGAGCTTGAAACTACCCCAGGGAGTCTTCCTTCCTTGGGCCCCCTATAGCTCTTACAGGCACAACTACCCACAGCACTGCTGTACTGGGCCTGTCTGAGGGTGTGTGTAGGGAGAGGGGGGACAGGACTTTCCCAAATAAACTGTGCTGGGCATAAGGCAGGTGCCTGCCTGATGGACCACAGACCGAAATAATGAATTGGAAATGCACATTAAAACTGAAGCTTTGACCATGACACCAGGAAACAAGAGATGCAAGAGATGTGAAACTCCAGAGCCAGGGGCCAGAGCTTTGGAATTTACCGATGACATGGCCTGGGACCTGCTTTTTGGACTCTTCACACCCACTTCTGGGATGGGATGAGGGAGAATTGGTGAAAAGGTTTCTTTGGCGGGAGCTCTTCCTGTATCTGAGACCCCCATCTACCATGGGCATCAAAGGCCGAGGTATTCTCTCTTCTCCCCCTAAAATGAGCTCCCTGCAGGTTGGAGACACAAGCTTGGCACCTGGTGCATGCTCAGGGGAACGTAAGCAACTTGTGGCATGGAGGAGGGCAAGGGCCACATCTGGGAGGAGGTGCACTCTGGCCCATGCCTGGGCAAGGAACGCAAGGATTTCCTGGGAGGAGAAGAGGCCACTATGAGGCCAGACTGGAACTGCTCTGAATCCTGCCCTGTGGACCCCCAAAGGTTTGGAGCAGCGAGAGATTGTGGAATGGACCATCTGAGAACCAGAGGCTGGGGACAGCAGCTAAAGGGATGCAGCATCTGCCATATCCCAGAAAGTGCAGTGGGAGGGCTCACGGGGGGCTCTCTGGGGAACCTCTGGAAAGCACGCACAGGAAAATAAGTCGGCTTTCAACATCTGTGGTTCACAGAGTATCCGGAAGACAGCAGTGGTGGGCACATGAGAAGGGCCCTCTCCCTCGCCCAGACACTGCAGGAGTCAGAACCTCAGAGGCCAGCCAGAGCAGGAAGGGAGAAACACTGGACAGGGAAAGGAGGAAGGCAGGGCCCCTCCTTCCCTACACCACATACACACACACACACACACACACACACACACTCCACACACATATGCAGACACATGGACACAGACACACACAAATACACACATGCACATACGTGCACACATATACACCACAAATATACACATACACACATACACACACATACACATACACACATTCACGGACACAAACACACACATATACACACCTACACACACATACAAATGCACATATACGCACCACACACATATACACACGGACACACACACACAAGTACACATGCACATACACGCACACATATACACACAAATACACATACACACACGTATACATATACACACACCACACACATACACGGACACATGGACACAGAGACACATACACATACACACACACAATACATGCCAGACACAGACACACCTACACACACCTACACACATATACACATGCACACATATATACACACACCACACACACAGACACACGGACACAGACACACACAGACACACACAAATACACACATGTGCACATATGCGCACATATACACACAAACATACATCCATACACACGTGCACACGCACACACATACACACACACACAGCTGCACCCAAAGTGGGGACACACCCCCTAGAGCCATCAGGGAGCTCGGGATTCCATACAAACGGGCAGTGGGTTATGGCCTGAGACTGTGGGTTCGTGAGTTAAAGTGGCTGGGCTCAGTGTGAGCAGAAAAGTCACCTGCCTGTCAGTTTCCACAGGGGAAAGGAGAAGGTAACGCCATGGAATACATGCTGACAAAAACCAAGTTGTGCTTTGATTCCACCTCATGCGTTGTTTGTCTGACACATGGGTTATAGAATGGAAGGGTTTCCGTTGTGATCTGAAGGAGGCTTGAAGCACCAGGCAGACCAGCTTGCCCAGGATTGGTGGGAGATGGGAAAACAGGCATGGGAGGGGTGTGTTCCTGCACTGGCTCCCCTATCTCCCCTGAACCCTGACATGCCCCTACCCACTGTGGAACAGGCCCTGCCCACTGCCCCATGAGCATTAGCCTGAGGCCTGGCGCCAGCCCCTGGAGCTCGTCAGCTCCTGGAACTCATACGGAGTTCCTCTCTCCCACCTACCACTTCCCTCCAATCCCCGCTTGGTGGAGGCTCATCACTGGCCAGGGCTGGTTCACCTTCAAAAGCTGCATTTCCCCAAGGAGACTGGGTCCTCACTGCAGGGTGAGTGACCACAAGTAACTCAACAGACCCCAGTTTATAAGTACCATATGTGGCTTGATGACATCAGAACAGTAGGTGTCTTCTCCTGCAGGTGCAAGAGAAAAAGCTGCCACCCTCCCTCTGCATCCTCCCCCCTCTGGCCTAAACAAGCTCACATCCAAACAGCAATTCAGGATGCCTAGGAAATACTCCCGCGCAATGGGCATTGATGTTTCCTTTCCTTGTTCTTAGATTTCAGGAATCATTTTACTATCTTGGGTCTACATTCTTCCCTAGCTCTTGCTACAGATACATGTGGGACACTTACAGAGAATTACTTACTAAATGCAATGTTGTATAACAGATGGGTCCTGAGACATTAGTAAAAGGATATTAGTAGGAAAACTGACTATATCTTTTGAAAAAGTCTAGAGTTTGGTTAATCGTAATGCACCAATGATGATTTCTTCATTTTGATAAATGTCCCATGGTTAGGTAAGATGTTACCAGTGGGGGAAATTGAGTAAGGGGTATGTAGAAATTATGCACTATTTCTGTAACTGTTTAGTGAATCTAAAATTATTCCAAAGCATAAGTTTATCGTTAAAAAAAAAAAAAAAGAATTAGCAAATGCATCTTCTGAGTTTACATACAGATTTCTCCTTTTTTTTTTCTTGAGACAAGGTTTTGCTCTGTCACCCAGGCTGGAGTGCAGTAGTTTGATCACAGATCACTGTAAGCTCAAACTCACAGGCTCAAGGGATCCTCCCACCTCAGCCTCCGAAGTATCTGGAACCACAGGCATGCACTACCATGCCTGGCTAAGTTTTTTATTTTTTGTAGAGATGGGGTCTTGCTATGTTGCCCAGACTGGTCTCAAACTCCTGAGCTCAAGCCATGTAGATTTCTGATCTTAGAGGTAATTGTTTAGCGTTTAACTAGGAGCTTCTGCTGGGATCAAGTCTTTAGCACAGCTAAAGAAGGGCTAGCTGATGCTATGCCCCCACAGACATGAAAGATTTAAGGAATACAGTTTTGCTCCAGGAGATAGGGACTTCACAGTGCCAGTCATATCTCCCCTACTAGACTGTGGGTTATCCTGTCTTGCTCCTCCACCCCAAGACCCAAGATGCCCCAATTTACTTTCCAAACACAGGCTCCAACGTGCAGGGGATGTAGTTATCCTGGTCACTCACTGATTTCTTCCCTATGGAGATCTTGATGTAAGGATCACACTGGAGGAGGAGACAAAACACTTCTGTGAAATCATTTCCCCAACCTGTCTTTGGGGCTTCATGAGTGCCTTGCCTCTGGATGGGATGAGGGAGCAGCCATCAGGAAGTCGAGATACGGGCTGTGTCCTGCCAGGACAGGGCCCCCTCCCACATACCACACCACTCCACTTGGCCCCTGATATGGGCTTCTGGCCTTGGCTCCAGCCGTGGGAATGGGGCACCTGAGTCCTTCACACTCCCAATCTACTGCTCCAATGGGAGAGGCCGGGCCCTTATCAGAAACACAACAGTCTGCATGCATTACACACATGACAAGAGAGCTCTCTGTGACCTCTGTTTAAGTATGTGGAAAGGGAGAGGGGCGGTTAGCCTATGTCAGCCTAGGCTAGCCCAGGGAGGTCTCCCCACATGCTTCCTGGAAGCAGCAGCACCCCTCAGCCAGTGGCCCAGCAGCTGGGGCTGCAGATTACCCAAGGTTAGTCTGGCATCAAGAAGGCTTCAAGCATATAAACCAACCCACCAGCCATGACCACACGTTGGAGGCCATCAGTGGTGCCTACACTGAGAACTGCTCCATTCTGCCCCTTGAAAGGTGGGGCTACAGGGTGGGACAACAAGCCTCCACTCACCACCTGAAGGACACAGGCTTGGCCTAAACCTGCCTCAGGAGACAAGAGGGGACACTAGCCTCATGCCTGTAAAAGCAAATCAGGCCCCACTCCTGCCTCTCTTCTTTCCTCTTTCTTTCTTTTCCCAACATTACTCTGCCTCCCACCCCTGCCATCTCCCCATAACTCCAGACTCCTTTCCTCCTTCAAATATACCCTCTCCATCTCAAGCAATGACTAGGGGGAGACAGCTCAGGCACTTACCTTGGGCACAAAATGTAAGGAGGAGCCAAAATAGTTATCAAGATAAACAGTATTTTAATAAAATATTTCAAAAATAAAAATCAATGTCAATAGTATGTGATGAACAAAATATCAAAATTTTAAATAAAGACAGGGTGAGTGTTACCAGCATTCCCTTTTGCCTGGGGCTCTGCCATAACTAGGCAGAGCAGTCACTAAGCCTGTTCCTCTCCCCCATCACTCCTCCCCATTCACCATTGAAAGTCTCAACCTATACCTTCAGTCTTACTTATCTTTATGCTCTATTCTTGTTCTAGACACACATTAAGCAATTTTCTTTCAAACCTTTGCCTTTGCTTTTGGCCCCTCTTAAAACACTATTTTCTTCTCCCTCCTGGCCTATCAAAATCTCATCTAACCTAAGAGTCCTATTCCTTCCAGGAAGCCTTCCCCACTTTCCCAAAGTTCTGTACTGACATTGGTCTTCCCTGACCTTCTAGAGCACTTGGTCCTTAACACAACTCCATCCAGCCACCTCTCGGTTTTGTGTGTTTGTCTGTTTCCCAACCTACTATGAACTCCCTGACACAGAGTTTGTGTCCAGGTTCTATAGGCCACTTGTACCTGAGCCTGCTACTCTGAGGGAAGTGAGGGCTCTAGGAAAGTTACCTTCCCATTGGGGTCCTTGGGCTGCAGGCCAAATGCTCGGACAATGTAGATACGGACCAAGCACTCCTGGGGTCCCTGCGCGGCCAGCTGGTGGAACTGTCTTGGGGGCATGGGGATGGCTGGGTCTTCTGGGAGGGGATAAATTTTGAAGAGGCCCTGAAAAGAAGAAAGGGTGAATTTTCATTTTTATCATCATTGTTGATATGGTTCGGCTGTGTCCCTACCCGAATCTCAACTTGAATTGTATATCCCAGAATTCCCACATGTTGTGGGAGGGACCCAGAAGGAGGTAATTGAATCATGGGGCCAGTCTTTCCCATGCTATTCTTGTGATACTAAATAAGTCTCATGAGATCTGATGGGTTTATCAAGTGTTTCCGCTTTTGCTTCCTCCTCATTTTCTCTTGCCACCACCACGTAAGAACGGCCTTTCACCTCCTGCCATGATTCTGAGGCCTTGCCAGCCATGTGGAACTTTAATTAACTGTAAGTTCAATTAAACCTCTTTTTCTTCCCAGTCTTGGGTATGTCTTCATCAGCAGTGTGAAAACAGACTAATATAGTAAATTGGTACCAGGAGTGGGGTGTTGCTGAAAAGATACCCAAAAATGTGGAAGCGACTTTGGAACTGGCTAACAGGCAGAGGTTGGAACAGTTTAGAGGGCTCAGAAGAAGATGGGAAAATGTAGGAAATTATGTACTTCCTAGAGACTTGTTGAATGGCTTTGCCCAAAATGCTGCTAGCAATATGGACAATAAAATCCAGGCTGAGGTGGTCTCAGATAGGGATGGGGAACTTGTTGGGAACTGGAGCAAAGGTGACTCTTGTTATGTTTTAGCAAAGAGACTGGTGGCATTTTGCCCCTGCCCTAGAAATTTGTGGAACTTTGAACTGGAGAGAGATGATTTAAGGTATCTGGCAGAAGAAATTTCTAAGCAGCAAAGCATTCAAAAGTTGACTTGGGTGCTGTAAAAAGTATTCTGTTTTAAAAGGAAAACAGAGCATAAACGTTCAGAAAATTTGCAGCGTGATGATGTAGCAGAAAAGAAAAACTCATTTTTTTGAGAAGAAATTCAAGCCAGCTGCAGAAATTTGCACAAGTAGCAAGAAGCCTAATGTTAATCCCCAAGACCATGGGGAAAATGTCTCCAGGCCATGTCAGAGATCGTCACAGCAGCCCCTCCTATCACAGACCCAGAGGCCCAGGAGGAAAAAGTGGTTTTGTAGGCTAGGCCCAGGGTCCCCATGCTATGTGCAGCCTAGGGACTTGGTGCCGTGTCCCAGCTGCTGAAAGGGGCCAATGTACAGCTTGGGCTGTGCCTTCAGAGGGTGGAATCCCCAAGCATTGGCAGCTTCCACATGGTATTGAGCCTGTGGGTGCATGAAAGTCAAGAATTGAGGTTTGGGAACCTCTGCCCAGATTTCAGAAGATGTATGGAAATACCTGGATGCCCAGGCAAAAGTTTGCTGCAGGGGTGGGGCCCTTTTGGAGAACCTCTGCTAGCACAATGCAGAAGGGAAATGTGGGGGCTCTGATGCCCCATATCTGGGGCACTGCCTAATAGAGCTGTGAGAAGAGGGCCACATTCCTCCAGACCCTAGAATGGTAGATCCACCAACAGCTTGTACCATGAACCTGGAAAAGCCTCAGACACTCAACAACAGCCCATGAAAGTAGCCAGAAGGGAGGCTGTACCCTGCAAAGCCACAGGGGCAGAGCTGCCCAAGACCATGGGAACTTACCTTTTGCATCAGCATGACCTAGATGTGAGACCTGGAGTCAAAGGAGATCATTCTGGAGCTTTAAAATTTGACAGTCCCGCTGGATTTCGGACTTGCATGGGCCCTGTAACCTTTTGGTTTGGGCCAATTTCTCCCATTTGGAATGGTTGTATTTACCCAATACCTTCACACCCACTGCATCTATGAAGTAATTAGCTTACTTTTGATGTTACAGGCTCATAGGTGAAAGGGACTTGCCTTGTCTCAGATGAGACTTTGGACTGTGGACTTTTGGGTTAATGCTGAAATGAGTTAACTTTAGGGGACTCTTAGGAAGGCATAATTGGTTTTAAAATGTGAGAACATGAGATTTGGAGGGGCTAGCGGTGGAATGATATGGTTTGGCTGCGTACCCACCCAAACCTCAACTGGAATTGTATCTCCCAGATCCCACGTGTTATGGGAGGGACCCAGGAGGAGGTAATTGATTCATAGGGGCCAATCTTTCTCATGCTATTCTCGTGATGGTGAATACAAGATCTGATGGGTTTATCACGGGATTCTGCTTTTGCTTCTTCCTCATTTTCTCTTGCTGCTGCCATATAAGAACTGCCTTGTACCTCCCACCATGATTCTGAGGCCTTGCCAGCCATGTGGAACTCTCAGTTCAATTAAACCTCTTTTTCTTCCCAGTCTTGGGTGTGTCTTTATCAGCAGCATGAAAACAGACTAAAAACAAATACAATTGTCACCGACATAATCACCATCATGACCACCACTCTCATCTCTACCAGAGTCACCACCACTGAAGTCACCAAGCCCAACACCATCCCATCACCACAGTCAGATTCTGCATCAACAGCATCACCATCACCACCTCCATTACCCACATGGTCACCATTATCAGCACCAGGGTCACCACTGTAGGTATGACCCCTCCCCTTCACTTATTGTTCCAACACCATAGTCTTAGGCCCACCTGGGTTAGGGACATGTCCTTGAGGATTTACCTTAAATTCGCCAATGACAGATGGATCTTCTGTCTCCTCCTGCGTCTTGCCCCGGTACAGCTTGAAGGTGTTACAAAAGTCAGACAGACCCTCAAAGGCCTCCACATTCTCCAGCTGTGTGTCATAGACCTGCCATGCATGGGGATTAGAAGAGTGGAAAAGAGACAGAAAGAAAGTAGAACAGCAAAGGAAGAGGAAACAACAGAAGGAGGGGAAACATGACAGTATGAGAGTGAACAAAGAGAGAGAAGGAAGAGAGAAGAAGAAAAGAAGGGAAGGTGACCAAAAACAAAATAAAGGAATGAAGGCAAAGAAGAGGGCAGGGTTGAAGAGGTGGAGAGGTCACAGAGGGAGCCAGGAAGGAACAGAGGAGGAGATGGACAGAAAATTCCAGGGGAAGGGAGCAAAAGGGAAGATATTTGTTCAGCTCCATTAGGGAACAGGGTTTTCTGGTTAATCAAATATTCTAAGAACCTGAGAGTCATCAGAGACATGGGCAGTACATTTTTTAAAAGAACAAGATTATGAATGAGCAAAGAGTGGACTGACGTTTTATTTGAAGACTGTGACAGATGTCTGGAAAATTAACAGGTCAGCATTTCAAGCAAAACTGTTCACATACAGGATATCCAATGACAACGGTATCAAATATCAATCCAAGTGTATCTTTGGAGCATCACTTTAAACTTGTTAGCTCAATTGATTTACTTGTCTCTTCTCAAACAGCCAATGATTATTATTTGTTGAACCAGTGTTTCAGAATTGCTTAGGATTTAATAAAGCAGCAAGCTGTTTTTTATTATGCTGATAAAATGCATCTAATAAAGAGTAACGTTAAACAGGTTAATATACATGCTAAATTGGTCATATCTGAAATCATCTTTCTAAATATTATTTCTCATTTAGGCCCAGCTCAAATTCTGTCTGTTCCTTGAAGGTCACGTTCTATCTTTTCTAATAAATATTTAATTATGCAAGTGATATAGGTTCATTATTAAAATTTAGAAAAATATAAGCAAATATTTTTTAAAATTAATATTGTCTTCAATTCTTATTCTCAAAAATAACTAGTTATTTGATAAGCATTTGGTATATGTCCTCTTGAATATTTTCTTTATATATATAATTTTTTAACCAAAATTACAGACTCACAAGATACAAACTTGTAACTTGTTTTGTGGATGTGGGGCACAAGTGAGGGGAGAAGTCTCACTCTGTCACCCAGGGTGGAATGCAGTGGCGCAATCATGGCTCACTGCAGCCTCGACCTCCTGGGCTCAAATAATCCTCCCCCATTAGCCTCCTGTAGCTGGGATTACAGGCATGCCACCACACTGAGCTAATTTTTCTATTTTTTTTTTATTTATTTTATTTTTGTAGAGACAAGTTCTGGCCATGTGGCCCAAGTTGGTCTCAAACTCCTGAACTCAAGCAATCCTCCCACTTCATCCTCCCAAAGTGCTGGGATTACAGGTGTGAGCCACTGTACCTGGCCTGTAACTTGTTTTTTAGCCTAATGATGTACCATGAAAATCTTTACAAGGTCAAAATATATACTTCTATAATACTCTTCCTTCCTAATGGCAATATGATATTCAATTTTATAAACGTATCACAAGATATGAACATTTAGTTTTGCGGTTTTTCAATATTATTATTTTTATTTTCTGCAGAGACAGGGTCTCCCTATGTTGCCTAGGCTGGTCTCCAACTCCTGGCCTCAAGCAATCCTCCCACCTCGGCCTCCCAAAGTACAGGGATTCCCGGCATGAGCCACCAGACCCAGCCATCAGTATTATTTTTTTAAAACAACTTATGGGGTAGAGGAGTTTTAAAAACTCCTATCCAAGTGTTTTGTGCACTTGTTTAAATTCATCTTTATTATAAGCTCCTAGAAAAAGAATTCCTAGACAAGGGGTATGCACATTTTAAGACCTCTGATGTGCACAAATTGCTCTCTGGAAAAATTGTATGGATTTATATACTCCTAACTACAGTGTTCAAGTGTGCCCACACTCCCAGCCTTTCACATCAGAGTACACTTTCACCCTTTTTTTAACTTTGTTAATTTGATAGATGGAAGATAGTATGCTGAATTTTAAATTGCATTTATTTAATAGAGATAATAATAATAGAGAAACTTGCATGGGTTTATCAGTCATTTGTATTTCTTCTGCTCATCCTTGTCATTTGTACATTTTCCATCTGTTGGTGTTTGTTTTCTGTTCTGTGGTGATTTGAGAGACTTCTCGGTATATAAAGAATATTAAACTTCAGTCTATCAAATATTTGTCCCAGTCTGTCACTTGCCTTTCAGTTATGTTTATGTTATATTCATGATATTTTTATTTATGGTATGTTTATGTTTGTGTTTATGTCATATTTATGGTTATGTTTATATCATGTTTATATTTATAATTTTTTAGCCATACTAGAAATTTCTAGATCATCTCATCTAAAGATCTTTTTCTTCATAGCGTCTGCCTCTCAAATTATACTTACCATGTTTCATAGCAAGATTATTCAACACGCAATTCAATTTGGTACCCAGCATGAGGCAAGAATTTAATTTATTTTTTGCTAAATGGTTAGGCAATTATCTAAGCATCATATTTGTTTAAACTTCTCACTTTCCCATGACTTGTGTCATACGCCAAATGCTCACGCCTCCTTTCGTTTGCTTGTGATCTCTGCTCTATTGATCTGTGCATTTTTTCACCAATACCATGTTTTAATCACTGTGCCTTCATAACCTGTTTCGTTATCTGATGTTCCTCCAGATGAAATTTTAAAACATTAAGTTCCATTCTCAACAAAATGTTTCTTTGGAATTTTTGTTAGGCTTGCATTAAACTTAAAACTGATTTTCAATAGGGGAATTGATATCTTTATAGTATTAACATTTTAATACAGGAACATGATCTGATTCTCAACTTACACAAGACTTTTACTACTTGTAGGCATCTTCATACAGAGCCTACGTGTTTGTTGTTGAGTTTATTCCTCATGAAGCTTGTTTTGTCGGTATTACGAATGTGAATTTTTCTTCCGCTAGATTTTCTGAATAGTTGCTGCCATCTTACTGGGTTCTCCTGATGGTCCTACTAATTTTTCAGTTGGTTCTCTTCAGGTGGTAAGCAAGTCAGTCAGACACAGGGATAATTTTGTCTTCTCCTTTCTAAAATGAACGACCCGTTTCATTTTGTTGACATTGAAATGGTGAGAAGATACGGACCAATGTGAGTGACAACATGAACGCGATCATGGTGAGTCTTGTCTTGACTTTGTGAAAGGACAGCCCTAGTGTTCACTCAGTACCTTAACGTAAATTGTGTCACAGAGTGCTTCAATAATCTATAGTCATTAAGCCATGGACTCTCTCCCCAGACAAATGCACTTAGGAACATTCGTGAGAAATACAAGTTCAATTTCTACAGTAAAGAAACCTTCTGACGTCATGAAGTTGGATGTTGGCTGTTGGCTTGAGAGATGTTCTTTTTAACATTAAGGAAACTCCTATTTCCAATATGTTACTTGATCTTATAAATCATCAATAGATATTAAACTTTATCGAATGCTTTTCAGCACCAACTGAAATAATCTTTGCTAATGTTACCTACTGATATGATTAATACTGTTCATGATTTCCTAATGTTGAACTTTTTATATTCCTGGAATGAAGAAAATTCAGTTATCATGACATTATTTTAATATTAGTTAGATTTCATTTGCTATCATTTCTCTAACATTTTTCATATATATTCATGTCATAAATGATACTTATACATATGGCTGGACTTTACCAGATTTTGGTGGTAAGGTAATTCTAGCTCTATAAAAATCGAGGTTTTCTACGTTTTAATATTTTCTCTGCTGTGAAATAGTATATATAGCACAGGAATTATTAATCGTTTGAAAATTTAGGAAATTCACTTTATAATTCCCTGGCTCCAGCTCTCTCTTTGAAGGTAATTCTTTGATAATTTTCCTGTTTCTTTCATATTTTTTGCTGCTTCTTGAGACAGTTCTGTTTCTCTTTTCCTTCACATTATCTCATTTTAAGGAGATTTTCAAATCTATTAACATAGAAATATACTTAGAATTTTTCTAAAATTCCTAACTCCCAATTATCTCTGCTGTTATGTCCCTGTTTTCATTACGGATTTTGGCTTGGTTTTCTACACTTCTCTAGAGTAGACTAGCTGAAGATTTATCTATTTTAGTTGATTCATTCCAATCAAAGTGCCAATTGTCTGATTTTTTTCAATTCCATTCTACAACTTTCTCTTTTCTAATTTTTTCTGCTTTTCCTTTTTCTCTTTTGTCCCGCTGTTTTGAGGGCTTTTCATTATCATTATTCTAACTTCTTGAATTGAAGTTTTATTTACTCCCTTTTTCCAGATAATGAAAATATTTACTCATGTGAAATTGCCTCTGCTCACTAATGTCTTGGCATTGCCTCATTTGTTTTGATACATTTTCATTTTCATTTTCCTGGCATTCTGTAATTACAGTTTTATCTTTATTATTTGATCCCAGAGTTAGATACTTAGTTTTCTTTTTTTGTAATTAACATAATTTCTTAAGGCCACATATTTCCTCCAAATGCTGCTCTGACTATAACCAGTAAGTTCTAATATGTAGTGTTTTATCACTGTTTCCTAGATGTTCTGTGATTTCTGTTAATATTTTCTCCTTCACCCAAGAATTGTTAAAACAGAGGGATTTTTATTCTTTAATTTTCCAGGTAGAAGAGGCCTTTTGGGCTTTTGATCTTGTTACAAATTTCTTATTTTATTGCATTACAATCAGAAAATGTTGTCTGTGGTATTGTCACTTTCTGAAGTGTATTAAAGTTTTCTTCATGGCCTCTTACATGGTCAATTGTAGTAAAAGTGCCACATGTGTAGTCTTTATTTTCAGGCTACTGGGTTAAATCAGGTTACTAATCATGCCAAGCCTTCTACATCCTCTTCTTCTTTTTTTTTTTTTTTTTTTCTTTTTTGAGATGGGGTCTTGCTCTGTCACCCAGGCTGGAATGCAGTGGCACCATCTTGGCTCACTGCAACCTCCACCTCCCAGGTTCAAGCGATTCTCCTATCTCAGCCTCCTGAGCAGCTGGGATTTCAGGCACACGCCACCACGCCTGACTAATTTTTGTATTTTCTGTAGAGATAGAGTTTCGCTATGTTGACCAGGTTGGTCTCGAACTCCTGACCTCAAGTGATCCACCTGCTTCGGCCTCTCAAAGTGCTGGGATTACAGGCTTGAGCTACCGTACTTGGCCTCCTCTGACATTTTTGTCTCCTTGATCTGACATGAACTGAGAGAAGGGAATTAAATCTCCCCCTACCAATAGAAACAGTATGTTTCTATTGCTTCTCATATCTCCTGTAAGTTGTGTTTTGTAAGTATTGATGTCGTATTATTTAGCATATAGATATTCTCATAAGCGTCATATCTTGGAATTATACCACTTAGCATTATAAAGTGTCATCCTTTGTCTCATTTAATTTTAGGAACCTGAATACCCTCTCATCTAAAATTAAGATTATGACTTCTGCTGTCATTTCATTTGCATTTGCCTGGCACACATTTTCTTAATCTTATTTTCAAACTTTATCAGTCTTTTCATTTGAGAGTTAGACTTTGCTTTGAGATCTGATTTACATTTTGTAATTAGTAAGTGACGGATGGTCCACTTTCTGTGTGTGGGAAGGAGGGGAGTGGTGCATGTGTACAGTTCTTCTGATAGCTGGAATGATCTCAGCTTCTGTTCTAGTATTATTATACATTTATATCTTCTGATAATACTTAGCCCTCTATGTCTTTAGGCATAGTATTTATGGGGTCCCTACTGTAGCAATAATACAGTAATCCAATTTTATCTCCCTCCTTCCCCCTATCACCCAGTTTTAGACAACAATATCTTCCTTAACATTTACCTTTGTACTATTTGCTTTATCTTGCTTCTATGCCAATTATGTGACTTGCCAATTTCAAATAATAGCTGTCCACTGTATTTATTTTATCATATGGCAATCATTGTCCTTACTCTGTATTCCATACTCTTTTGTCCTTCTCCACCTAATTTTTGTCAGTTTTATCATTTCTACATTTTCAGTATATATGATATTTACATTCTTACCTATTATCTTAACCCTTCCATTTGTTTTCATTTTGGTTCTAAGGTAAAATATGACCATATTCACTCTTTTTTTTCTTTTTTTGGAGACAAGGTCTTGCTCTATCATCCAGGCTAGAGCACAGTGGTGCAATCACAGCTCACTGCAGCCTCTAACTACAACCAGTCCTTCTGTTGTGGTTTCTCCAGATAACTTCCCAGTTAGTTGAAGTTCACCCCCTAGGAGTTCCTCTAAGACAGGCTCATTAGAACCATATTACCCCAGTTCCTGAATATGTATAGGTGGTTATCTGTAGCCTTTATGCTTGGAGGGGAGCTTGGCTGAACATGTAATCCTCAGGTCACCCTGTCTTTCTTTGATGATCTTATATCAGTATGTTATTGTCTTTGGATATTGAATGCTGTAATGAGAAAATGGAAGCTACCTTGAGTTGGTTCCTATTTTAAATGACTTAATGTTGCTTTTTTCTTTTCAAGGAGTGGGGAGGAGGTATGACTACCCAAAGAATTATTTCTTTATCTCTAAAGTACAATAATTATATTAGGGTATGTCTCAGATTGACCAATTTTTGTCAGTTTTTCCTGACACACCATGAACTTTTTCAATATGTGTATTCATTTCTTTCATTTCAGTAAGGTTTTATCAAACCATAAGGGTTTTTTTTTTTTTGGGGTTTTTTTTTTTACTATTTTGGTTGTCTTCCTCAGAGACTCCAATTATGCAAATGTTAGGTCTCCTTTCCCTGACGTCTATATCTGTCATTTTTCTCTTTGTTCCTTTATAACTTTTTCATTTTCGTTTGCTTACTTTTATAGTTTCTGTCCTCTGTGCCCTTGGTTGTGTTTTCCATGTGGCCATTCTGCCCTGTACTCCTTCCAACTTCACGTTTTCATCTCTTTCTTTCCTGAGTCCTGCTGGCTCAAAGTTTATCACTCATCTTATCAGTCCTTGACTTCTTTCATTTTTGCTTTGCATTCTGACTGCCCATTTCGAAAAGGTTCACAGCAAAGCATTTCATATCATCTGCTCCTTGGCAAAATTTTTCAAGTAGGTATATGTCCTCTTCTATTGATAAGTTTTAATTTTGATTTTCTTTCCTTTTTTGCAGGATTTTTGATTTCAGGTTACACCATTTTTTCAAAATTATTTCTCACTAAATGAGTTGAATTTTCCTAGTCCAGCTACTTCCTTTGCTCCCACCACAAAGGCAGACTGCTTCCTGTAAATATGGCTCATTTATATAATTCTTGTTTGTGTAGCTCCACCTCTGCTTCTCTGAATCAAACTAGGTCTAAAAGGCTTCTGTCATCAGCTTCAACCTGTCTCCAAAGTTTCCATATCCACGGTTATAAACAAAGGATATAACATTTATATTTCATGGTGAAACCTCACTTTCAGGAACTGTGTTTTGAAACTACTATGAATATTTTCAAACACACACAAAAGTAAAGAGAAAAGATAATAAACCCCCATGTAACCATTATCTGTCCTAAATAATTATCAACATTCTTCCATTAGAAAGTATATTTTTGCTAGGGCTTTCTGAGATCTGCTACCACTCTGATCTTTCAACATTCTGCATGTATCTTCTCTTTATTTACTGCTGAGTGGCCTCTAACCAATTTCAGTTGTCTTTGAGCAGCCCTTACATATATTTTGAAGTTTGTGGCTTCTATTTGTTTCCAACTTTTCTGAAAACGGATTTTGTGGGTTTGAATGATTTCCAAGAGAAAAGGGGAAAAATGCTGACTTATGCAGCCATGTTCATACTGAAAGTCCCAATAAAATATTTTTTAAATTTCTAAGCGGTTGAATTTTTTGTTTAAACTTTTGTTATTAATTTCTCATTTTATTGCATTATAATCTGTCTTGTAAGATTTCTGCTTTTGGTAACTTACTACAAAACTAATGTGTGATCAAATTTTGTAAGTATTCGCTGAGCATCAGGAAAAAATGTATTCTCCATTTTTTATTATTTTTATTCTCTATTTTAAAGCTATAATTTTAACTTCATGTAGCTTAGAAAACATTTACCTTGTTATTCAGATATTTTATCTTCTTATTTATTTGTTGTCTGCTTGATCAGTTAAGGAAAATGGTGTAATGAAATCCCCACTGCAACTTTAATTTCTGTCATTTTGTGCTTTTATCTGTGTGAGATATTAGTTTATATATTCTTATCCATTTTTGCTTTAAGTATTTCTAAGCTTTACTATTCTATGCATAAATATTTGAGAGTCTTTTCATTGAAATGTACACCTTTTATTTATATGAAACACTCTATTTTGCTTCCTTTGCTCTTTACTTTAAATTCTGTTTTCCTTTGGTTTACACTTACCTTGTTTGCTAAAATATTGTTTTCCGAAATATTTATTTTTTAGCCATTCTAAGTTGTATTGTTTTAGATGTGTCTTTTAAAGACAGTACAATGAATTTTGACTTTTGATATAGCCTAAGAGCCCTTATCACTTAATGGGGGAGTTTAATCCATCTTTATTAATTAGGAACATGAAGATGTTTTGTTTTTTCTCTACTATGTGTTTTCTGTGATTTCTGTTTTTAATGCTTTCTTGTTGTATCTTTTGTTCCTATATTTTTCTATGTAGATTAGGAGTTGTTTCATCCCCCATGCTAGTGATTTCTAAAATCTGTTTTCCTGTATCCACTGTGTGCTCCATTCTCTCCATAATGTGGCAGGCTATTTTTCAAAGACCCATGTTGGTGATGGTGGTTTTCTTCCATTTACTTATCCTTAAAGAACCAGCGTTTCTTCCAGGTCTAGTTTTCCCCCAGAAATAGTTTGAATGCATTTTGCTTTGGACAGCCTGTTTTCACTTGGATGCTGTCAGAGACCTCCTCCAAGAGGTCAAGCGGGAGGGCTGGGTGCCAATTCAGCATCCGCACCTGAGGGAGCAGTGAGGGGCCAGGGCCATGGGCCATGGGCCACCCTGACAGGAGTCCTCATTCTTGCTTGGGTTGTCTGACTTTTTGGCAAGGCCACAGGACCACATGCCAGACCTAATGTGTCAGACCTTCTTCCTGGTACACAAATAGTTCTGTCTCTTTGCCCAACCTCACACACCCAACTACCAAGTCGAGAAAGAACTTGCTGCCTGAGGATCGCGGCTGCTGCTGCCTGTGCCTCATCTCTGAGCAGCCAGGTCTCCAGGCACAATTCACCAGGCAGGCCCATAGAGCAGAGACAACTTTTGCTGCCTGGTGAAACTGCCCTCCAGAGTGCCTAGCAGAGGCTCTGCGCCAAAAGAATCACCTGAAAGCCCAGGCCACCTGCTACTCTGACAAGGGTAGCAACTCTCTCTCATCCAGTCCCTTTCAAAGGGCTCTTGGGTCCTTTTCTATGTGTCTAACAGCCTATGCCCACCTCTCATTTTCTCCTCTCCAAGCCTGGGAGGTAATTGCGGGGAACAGTCTCCCCCGTTTATAATCCAGAAGTACTGTTGCCAGATTTAGTAAGTGAAAATACACACTTCCCAGTTAAATCTGAATTTGAAATAAATAACTGATACAGAACAGGGTCTGGGAAGTGCTGGGTAGGGGACGACGGGGTCCCGGGGGAGGGCTTCACCTCTGGGCCTGTGCCCACAGACCTAGGGAGGACAGGCATTTCTGTTTTCCTGCCCAAATGTTGCCTTTTCCAAGACCATACTGGCCTGCCACACCCCCATCCTGTGCCTATAAAAACCCCGAGACCCTAGCGGGCAGGAACACAAGTTGCTGGACATCGAGAGGAACACACCAGCGGAGGAACACAGGAGCCATGGGATGTCAAGAAGGACCCACTGGCGTAGGAACACACCAACAGGCCCCAGCAGGGCGGCAGGCCATCAACCGGCGGAACAACGCAGAGTTTGGTCCGGGTGGTGGGAGGAGAGTCCAAGCCGCTGAGCAGCACGACTCGGGGGAAACCAACTTCCCACTCCATCTCCCTTCCGGCTCCCCAGTCTGCTGAGACCTACTTCCACCCAATAAAACCTTGCACTCAATCTCCAAGTCCACGTGTGATCCAATTCTTTCAGTACACCAAGGCAAGAAACCCTGGGATACAGAAAGCCCTCTGTCCTCGCGATAAGGCAAGGGTCTAATTGAGCTAACACAAGCCGCCTACAGATGGCTAAGCTGAAATAGCATTCCGTAACACACGCCCACTGGGCCCTCAGCTGTAAACATTCACCCCTGGACACTGCTGTGGGGTGGGAGCCCCACAACCTGCCCATCTGCATGCTCCCCTAGAGGTTTGAGCAGGAGGGCACCGAAGAAGCCAGCCACACCCCCATTGCACCGTCTTGTGAGGGGGATAAGGGAACTTTTCCTGTTTCATAACCAGTAATTTTAAAATAAATACGCCCCGTGCAATACTTGAAGCATGTTGATATTTAAAAACTATTCATTGTTAATCTGAAATTCAAATGCGGCTGGGCATCCTGAAGTTTGACTGGCAACCCTAGCAGGGAGATCATGCAACTCCTTTAAGGAGTAATTTCTGAGTCACCTCTGATTATCTTCTTTAAAAGTAGTCTACTTTTTCAAAGCATAATTATATTTGTATAATTTCCTCAAAATACCACAATTTGACTGACTCATTTCTGGTTTTTTCCACAGGAACAGGGTTTCCCATATTTTCAGATTTGTAGGTAATTTTCTGACCCAATTGTAGGAGTTAGGGGTCAGGAGTACATTCTCAAACTGATGCTCTTTATTTTAACACAAATTTTCTATTATAGAAAAGTTCAAATAACACTGAAAGACATGGAATAGGACAACAAATCCCTGCCTACCCATCTCCAAGCTTTAACAATTTTCAATGTCATGCAATATTAATAATGTTGACTATTTTGAAAATCGGTCAGGGGAGCCACCCTGTTTTGGGTGGCGGTGGGGAAGCTGGAGCATGTTAACACTGATCATTTCACCTCTAAACACTTCTGTATTCTTCAGCATTCTCCCGGGAGTACTGTCTTGGTTATCCCAGCCCACACTCGCTTCAGGCTGTAAATCAGTGGGTGGTTTTCTCACCCAGCTGGTCTAGTAGCATTCATCACCCTCAGACACCGAATGAGGAGGCAAATGCAAACAGATCTACTGCACGAGCTCTCTTTCTGTTGTGTCTCCCACTGCCCAGCACACACACACACACACACACACACACACAGAGCGACCGTCAGAATGAAGAGAGGCCTTACCTTCAGGGTGTCAAAATCCTTCTCCAAGTAGGAGCCGCACTTTTCCCTCTCCCCTATGGAGGCAAAGAATTTGCTCCACCAATCGATAAACTCTTCCTCCTGAGTGGGTAGAAAGAAAGAGACCATTTCAGAAACAGGACTTGCCAAGGAGCGTCCTTCAGAGTTGGAAACCCTCCCTCTGCTGCTGGGCTGCTCTGGACCACAAGGGTTTCCTAGGGGTGATTTGGGGGAACAGAGAGAGGAAACCTCCGCCTCTACAGGGGCAAAGACTGCAGACTGAGGAAGAGGTTTCAGCATTTGGTTGGTGTTGAGAAGCGGAGGCTCTAGCCCTGGCTCTGCCCCCCAAGCATGTGTGTTTCTGTCAAACTCCCCAGCCTCCCTTTTCCTTTCTGTGAAGTGGGCATAAGCATCTCTGTAGTTCCTGCATCACAGGGACCCAACACGCTGAGACCAAAATCAGAAGGTACATAGGGTAACTCTTAGGGGAAAATCTCAATAATGTTTTATTTATGAATAAAATGCAGGAGACCCAGGAAAATTCAGACCCAAAAGAGTTTTATCTATTCTGCCCACCCGTCTCCCTACCCAGGCAATAAAGGAAGCATTGGAAATCAGCACTTAGCCTCCCCAAGGTCAGATCAAGGTCAGATCAAGGCAGAGTCCCTGAAAATCAATTAATACTAAGTACCCTTTATTCCACAGACACTGCTAAATGTGAGGTATCAGGTGAGAAGAGAGGAAGTGTGTGACAGCACATTTTCTGTGTGACACCTGCATCCTTCCTCCAGTCACTCTTATTTGCAGGAAAAGGTGAACAGGACTGTTGTGGCAAATCCTGACCTCCCCACCTTTTAACTCCTCCTATACACAGTGTGTCCGCAGGCCCTCTTAGCTCTGGTGTCTATAATATTCCTTCAGCTGTGTCCTGTCTCAGGGGGCAGGGTGTCCTGTCACCTAGAGGGTCACCAAGCTCCCTGAAAGTGGGATGGTCAGTCCACCCCAAAAGCTCACCAAGATCTCATCACTCAGTCTGCACCCATCTGTACCATTAGAGCTCATCTGGTTTAGTGGGAAGGGCCAAGTACACGGCATCAGGAGCTCATTCTTGAACTCGCTTTCCTCCTCTGTATGAGAAGGTAAGCTAGAAGATCTCCCAGGAGCCTGCTCTGATTCTCCACCAGGAACTGAATATCTATCACAGAGTTTCTGAAAATGCTCGTGGCCCCTTCAAACTAAAGCCAAGTGCTCCGAGCTCTGGCTTACTAAGGGCAAACACAAGCTGGAGCCTGGTCAAGGGTTCCTGAACAGGCACCCTGGGGAGAGGGTAGGATGAGGTTCTCGAGTCTCCACCCATCCTGGAAGTGTGGTCCTAACACCCCCTGTGTGGCCGGGTGGTCTCCAGACACACCACACAGGGAATGTGTACCAGAGTGAGGCTGAATCTGCAGCCAGGCCCTACCAGACGCCCCACTTACCTGGAGGGTCTTCTGCAGCCAGGAGAGAAGAAACAAGGTCAGGTGGGGTAGGGTACAGCATGGCAGAGCTTTCTGACTTATAACCACTCTAGAAAAAGCTACCTTAGAGCAAGGCAGATCCAAGCCTTGATGTTTGACGTTCCATTTAAAGAAAAAGATGCTATGGGTGACACACATATACAGATATACATATCAAACTCAGAGGATAAACCACACACAGAAGAACAGACTTACACAGTCACGTCCAAGAGAGATGTGCATGCTAAAACACACATACGCCCCCACAGAAACACACAACGGCACATACTGGCACGCAAGCAAACATGAACACTTAGGTAGAAATGGTTAGAATGGAATCCAAGTTAGCTGTTGAGTGCCCCTAAATCTTTGTTTTTCTTTCCCAGCCCAAATACTTAAAGGTTTGAGTTTATAACTCAGGCTCAGAGTCAGGCACAGACAGACAACCAACCAGTGAGTTCTGTACAAAGAAAAGACAGGAACAAGAATTGTGGGGAAGGTATCACACTTCCCTCAATCCTGAATAACCAAGTAAATTTCCAAAGGAGTCAGAGACAGATAGTCTGAATAATACCATTAACAGTGACAACTAAATAGACAAACATTATGTACACTAAAAACAGAAGATATACCTTCTTTTCCAGCACCTTTGGAGTACTTAGAAAAAAATAAAAAAGCCACAAAGCAAATCTCAGTAAAGTCCCAGAAATAAAACCACTATCAGTCACATTTTCTGACCATACTACAGTAAAACTACAAAAATGAGAAATTTTAAATAAAATACTAACCTTTTGGAAATTTAAAGGCATATGCTTAAAGCCTACCTGGTCAAAGAGAAAACCAGAACTAAAATCTCGGATACTCAGGAAATACCAACAATAGGAGATACACGTCCCAAAATGTATGGGTTGTAGCTAAGCCTGTATTCAAAAAAAAATTTATCTTAAGTGTTTTCACTTTTATACAAAAAGAATGAAAATAAATTACCTGATAATTCAAGAAATTGGAAAAGGCAGAAAGACCAAAGAAAATTATAAATAGAAATGAATATATTAGAAAAGAAGATATTACAATTGATAATTAAAACCCAGAGCAAGATTTCAAAAGACTATTAAAATAGATAAACGTTTATCAAATCTAATTTTTATAAGTAGATATACTATTAGGAATGAGAAAAATCAAATAAAAAGATATTATTGGAGACAATGAAAATATTAAGAGGTTTACGAGGCTGAAACCAACGACAAAATCTTAGAAAATGTAGATGAAGTGAATGATTTTCTAGGAAAATAAAAATTTCCAAAATTGATTCAAAAGTAGTAGAAAACACGGAGAGATCAACAACCTTAAAAGAAAGTGGAAAAGATCTCAATGAACTACTTCCAAAAAAAGACATGAGGCCAAGATCATTTATCAGGGGAAAAATTCTGTTTCAAAGAATAAATCATTCTTTGTTCCACAGTATAGAAAAAGACAAAAGTTTTTACATTCGTTTATGAAGCAAAGCTTGACAAAGCAACACACACACACACACGGATTAATCTCATTCCTGAAGAGAGACATAAAGATCCTAAATAAAACACTAACGAACAGATGGCAGCACTCAATCTGGTGTGGTCAAGCTGGGTTATTCCAGAATACAAGAGTGGCTCAGCATCAGTGAGTCAGGAGAGGAAACCCACAGGATCATCTACAGCAGAGGTCTGAAAACAATGGCCTACTGGCCGGCTACCTAGTTTCGTAATTTAAATATCAATACCTTCTGTAGCAGCTTTCAGCTACAATTGCAGAGTTGAGTCATTGCAACAAAGACCTCATGACCCCCAAGACTAATATACTTACTATCACTATCTGACCCTTTAAAAAAAAAATTGCCAGCCCCTAGTTTATAAGATGCAAAACAAAAACAAACAAAAAAAATGGACATTTAAGAAGTTAGAATTTTTCATTTATTCTCAAATGAGCCTCTCGGTGAATTAAAAGGAAGCTTTATTAGCCTTATAAAGAATATTTTAAAGCAATAGTCAACACTGTGTTTGACAGTATCAGGCTTTCTCCCTTCCGGGCTTTTGCACATATAGGTGCCTCTGCCAATAATTTTCATGTGACATAGACATAAAGAAGCAGTAAAGCAGGGTGGGTGAAGCCAGGACCCAGAAGCTAGACTGCCAGTGTTCAAATCCTGCCACACTCAGTGGTATGACACTGGGTCACTACTTAACCTCTCTTGGACTCAATTATCTATAATGGAAAAATAATAGTGTCAATTTGACAGTTATTGTGAGGAATCAATGAGTCAATATCGAGAGAGTGCTCAGAACCGTGCCTAGCACATAAATGCAGTATAAGAGTTTCTTGTTCTTACTGAAAATGGTAATATTGCTGTTGCTGCATGGACCTGGTTAGCTTCTTGGCCAAGAGCTAATCTCCTGCAAACTGCTGGTGGGCACGGATGGCCACTATCATTCCAGAATGCAAATCGGCTGCACATTTCCATAGCCTAAAAGAACATGCACTTTGACACAGGAATCTTATTCCAGAATTCTATGCAAAGAAAGTAATCATGGGTATGCATAAAGATTTTACTTCATTTAAAACAGTGAAAAATTGGAAGCAACTTAAGTATCCAACAATAAGGAACTGTTTGGATAAACAGTACATCCATATGATTAAACATCACACAACCTAAAAAGCGATGCTGGGAAAATACATTTACTGACATGAAAAATTACTCACAACTGATGAGATTTATAAAGGGCTAAAAAATATGTGATCTCATTTTAACAAAAGGACTAAACCCCAAATGTTCATAGTGGTACTCTGAATGGTAGAATTGTACATGTTTTATTCCTTTTATTTTGTATATAACTCAAAAATTTCTAATTCTTCATTGTATGCAAGTATTCCTTGCATAGATTTAGAAATTAAAAAATTTTAAATAAAGAACAACAGCAAGATGCTTCAAAACACACTGCCAATAAAGTGAAAATACAACGCACAGAATGGGAGAAAACATTTGCAAATCATATATTTGATAAGGGATTTGTATCCAGAGTACTCACAACTCAATAATAAAAAAAAAATCATCCAGTTTTAAAATGGGCAATGGATTGAAGTTGACTTTCCCCAGAGAAAATATACAAATGGCCAATAGCACATGGAAAGATGCTCCACATCATTAGACATCACAGAAATGCAAATCAACACCTCAGTGAGAAACCACTTCTCACCTACTAGAATGGCTATCATCATAAAGTCAGATAATAAGTGTTGGTGAAGATACGGAAAAATTGGAACCCTCGTACACTGCTGGTGAGGACATAAAGTGTTGCAGGCACTTTGAAAAACAGTTTGGCAGTTCCTCAAAACATTAAACATAGAGTTGCCATATGGCCTAGCAATTCCATTCCTAGGTATATATCCAAGAGAAATGAAAACTTATGTCTACACAAAAACTTGTACATGAATGTTCAAAGCAGCATTATTCATAATAGCTAAAGGGTAGAAAGACCCAAATATGAATCAACTGATGAATGGATAAAGAAAATGTGATATATCCTTACACTGGCACATTATTTGGTAATAAAAAGGCAATGAAGAACTGATACATGTTATGACATAGATGAACCTAGAAAACCTTCTGCTAAGTGAAAGAATTTAATCACAAAAGACCACGTACTGTAGGATTCCATTTATATGAAGTTCCAGAATAGGCAAATATATAGAAACAAAAAATATTTAGTGGTTGCCAGGGGCTGGGAATGGTTGGGAGGGACTGCTCACTCCTTAGCCTCTCTAGGACTCCGTTTATCTAATCTGTAATGGAAAAATAATAGTATAAATTTGACAGTTATGAGGAATAAATGCTCTTCAGTACTTTTTTTGTGGTTATAAGGATATTCTAAAATGGATTATGGTCATGGTTGCACAACTGTTAATATACTACAGACCATTAAATTGTACACTTTAAATAAGAACCTGTATTCACATGGATTATCTCAATAAAGTTGCTAAAATTAAAAAGAACAAATGATCAAATACAACCATATAACATCAAACAAAAGAATAAAAGCAGGAATCTCAAATGTTTCTTTCTAAGGAAATAAGAGTTCAATTTTTTTTTTTAATAGAACAAGTTATTTACCACCAACGGGACCTAAATCTTACCACGCTCTGTTTTCCCCAAGTTCCCCTCTTGGCTACAATTCCCTCTTCCTTCAAAGTTCCAGGTGATGCCTGGTGGCTGCTGTTCCCCAGCTGACTCACAGCTGCTGAGACAAATGGCCTGTGACCTTCCTCCCGGCCACACCAGCTGGCTGGCTGCTCAGTGACTTTTGCCCCCATTTTCTTCCTACATCCCACAGGTAAACCCTCTTCTAATCAATCACTTGCACCTTTAACAGAAATTATGCATGTGACAGAATCATTATTTACATATTAACTGATATTTTCTTGGTCCTACAATGCTTTGTTTACCCCCTCACCCTTTCCTTCTCCTAAACTCCTTGTGCCTCTCTTGTTCCATTGTACTTCTGGCCAACGCCACCTGGGGTTAAATCCAGCTCTTCTCCACTTCGCATCAGGTCCCCACAACCAAATGTGGCTGAAGAAAACCATGAAACCAGCTGCTGGGTCTCACACCAAGTTCCTGGCACAGCTTCAAGGAGCCCCCATGCCACCCAGCACCCCATCTCACTTCCCTGGCCCTTTACTCACCCCTTCTCCTGATATCACCTGCCACACTCACCCTCTCCCCAGCCCTCTAGCACCTCCTCCCTAGACTCATGCTCAGCCCATGTCCCTGCTTCCTTTCTCCTAGAAAGCAGAAGCAACCAGAAGAGATTTCCCCAAGCCCCCACCAGCACCCATGCCATGTGCTAACTTCCCTTCTGCTCCTGTGGGTGCTCGGCTTGTACCCCAACCCAAGGTCAACCTCTGCCCTCATGCCCGGGGCTCATCCCCTCTGGCCCATTCAAGGCCATCACTCCATGACTCTCCCCACCCTCTCCTGTGTCACCAACATCCCTCCCCTCTGGGTCATTCCAGTTGGCCTTCACACATGGGCACCAGTGCCCCACTATTCACCAAGAATATGTCTCTCTCTCCGCCCACACGTTCCCTTTTGGCTTCCACCTCATTACCTTCGCCCCTTTACAGAAAAACTTCTAGAAAGAGTTGCCCATACTTATTGTCTCTAATTCTTATCTTTCCATTCTCTGTCCTCCCTCAAAACATTCTTGTCAAGGTCACCAATGACTCAGACCTCAATAATCAATCCAGGAACAGTATTTGGCAGAAGTGGTCACTCCTCTGTCGCTGAAGCATCTCCCCTCGCCTTGCAGAGCTCCACTGTCTGGAGCACCACAGTGTTGTCCTCCCACCTCACCAGCCACACCTGCACAGTCTTCTTTGCTGCCTCCTTCTCGTCACCCACACTTTGACCATCTGAGTGCCTCGGGGCTCAGTGCTTGAGCCCCTCCTCTCTATCCACTCTCGCTCCCTTGGGTTCTCCCTGGGTCTTAGCTTTTTAAATAGCACATACATTGATGAGTCCCACCTTGAGCTCTGTCCAGCCTGGATGCCGTTCCTGGACTCCAGCTGCCCATGTGACATCTCCCACTGGACACCTGATAGGCTTCTCAAAGGTAAGTCCAGATTCCTATCTCTGAACATCCCTGCCCAGTCTGCTTATCCCACACCCTTCCTCATATGAACACATGGCAACTCTCTCCTTCCAGATGCTCAAGACAAAATCCCTGCAATCACCTTTGACTACTGTTCCTCATGACCCTCATTCAATCCATCAGTCACTCCTGCTGGCACTACCTCCAGTGTATATTCAGAACCAGACCACTCTATCACTAGCGCCCCAGTCCAGCCCCACCATCCCATGCAGGATGACTGCAGCAGTTTCCTAACTTGCCTCCCCACCTTGACCTTTGCCGTCCTGCTCCCTGAATCCATGCTCAACCCAACAGCCATGTACATAGGATCCTGTCACCCTCTGTGCACATCCCTCCAGTGATTTGTCAGCTCACCCAGAATAAAACTAAAGCCCTTGTAATAACTTCTAAAGTCTCTTGTGATCGAGCCCCCACACCTCCCTGATCTCACATCCTTCTGCTTTCTTCCTCACTCATGCCACTGCAGCCAACAAGGCTTCCTGGTCCTGAACACTTCCAGCATCCTCATGTCCTTCCCCTGGCAGGAACACTATTCCCCCGATAGATCCCTAAGCCACTTCCTCACTTCCTTCTTGTCTTGATTCCAGTGCAGCCTTAGTCTCACCCTCGTTATTGTCCATATTGTAAATCACAACCCCCTCTCAACAATTCCTATTCCCCCTTCATTGCTTTTTCTCCACAGTGATTATTGCCATCTGATATCCCATAGATTTTACGTGGGTAATATTTGTTATATTTGTTAATTGTATCTCCTTCTCCATGAAGGCAGAGCCTTTTATCTTTTCTCTCTTTTTTTTTTTTTTTTTTTTTTTGTTGAGACATAGTCTTGCTCTGTCACCTAGGCTGGAGTGCTGGAGTGCAGTGGCACTATCTCGGCTCACTGCAAGCTCTGCCTCCCAGGTTCAAGCGATTCTCCTGCCTCAGCCTCCCAAGTAGCTGGGATTACAGGTGTGTGCCACCATGCCCAGCTAATTTTTGTTATTTTTAATAGAGACGGGGTTTCACCATGTTGGCCAGGCTGGTCTCAAACTCCTGGCCTCGAATGATCCACCCACCTCTGCCTCCCAAAGTGCTGGGATTACAGGCATGAGCCACCGCACCAAACCCCGTTTATCTTTTGTAACACTCATAACCTCAATGCTTAGAACATTGCCTGAAACATAATTGCAGTTCTGTCAATATTTGATGGATACAGGAACGCCTCAACAGCAGAATGTGGGGAAAGAGGGGGTGATCCTTGGCTTTTAAGTTTACAAAGGCTGATCACATGCCATTAAAATAATAGGCTTAAAAGAATGTTTTGTCCAGCCAGTTTTTCCCCATCATAGGCAAAATAAATGAAAGTGTAGAAGGAGAAAGGAAGCAAGAATTAGAGACTTGTGATAGTTTCTGATAAGGCACCGCACACCCTGCCTCCAGGTCAGCTCTAAAGTACATATGGAACAGACCACTCCATAACTTTGGAAGTCCAGGCAGCAGCAGCCACCCAGAAGTTGCCAGAGGAATTGGATGTGGGGCAGTTGACTGGAGATGGCTGCATGGGTATCATGGGAGGCAGAGCCTAAGCCCTTGGAATTTCCCGTAGACCCCAGAGTGTCACGGGAGAGCTGCTTAATCGTGCCCCACTCCCTGTAGGGCTTGAAAGTTAGTGGAGAAAGAAAGAGCCAGGAAACCTAGAAGGATCTGGGGGCTGAAATGAGAAGATGTAATAGGGCCTGTGTGCCCAGAAATCAGTGGGTCTCTAAAGTCAAAGTGGACACATACTGGTGACCAGGACTTCCTCCCTGTGGAGGTCAGGACGTTATGGAAGCCCAACCCAGAATTCAGCTGCCTCCTGGGGTTAAGGAGGAAGACAGAAAGCCCAGACTACCTAAGTTTAAACCTAAAATGCTGAAGATTACCCAGATTTTTCTGCCATCAGGAAAAATGTGGGCTCAAAGGAGAGATTACGTTGATTTACAGAAAAATAAAGTTCTATTTTTAACACACTCACAGATGTGACTTGAAAATATCATTCCTGCTATTTCACTAATCTGGCTTCTGATGGAGTTATTTCAAGCCCACTTCTCCCTTTTCTTCGCCAGAAAGTCCAGGAATAAGTTAGCACACCCATAAGAAAGAGCCCCACAAAAAACAGGACAGCTATTCCATGTCTGAACTCAGAGGTGCCAAAGCCAACTAACCCTCTGATGTTAATGGAATCCCATATTCCAAAGCTCCAAAAGGGAAATAGTGGTATGTTTTCTCATTCCAAATGTGTTTTTTACCTCATTTTGCAATAGCAAAGCATCCAGTTTTGGAACATGGCAAGGAGGAAAAAGAAATACAAAAGGTTTGATATTTGAGGTGTCACCTTAAGCTTTAACAAGAAATCTGGCCATTAAAACATCACGCCCCCATGCTCAAGGTTCAAGGCCCCTTGTGCAGTCAGCCAACCCAGTAAGTCTGACCAAGGCATGGACTGGGAGCCTCTCCAGTTTCAGCTAACAGCCAACACGCAGTTCCTGGGCAGCCAGAACAAAATAGCAGAGATATGTTTCTCCAGTCTTGATCCAGTCTAATGAGCACCTTAATCCCCTTGAAGACCTAAATCAGTATGATACATTTCAAATATTTAATCTCCCATCAGCATTCAGTAGACCTAACACATTTCATAAATATGGGTAGAAAAACGGGCAACAATAATTCCTTTCTGTGAAGTTAGGAAGCAGGAAACAGGGGGCAGGTACAGAATTTTTCTCTTCCCAGGATGACCAGTTGAATCAAAGAGAAAAATTTCTGGTCAAATCCGTTTGCCACCAAGGTTATAATGCTAAACCTTGGGTCACTATAGAGAACTATATGCCCAACTCTTAAAAAAAAAAAAAAAAAAAAAAGTGGTCCATTATTGTTTATAATTTTAAGTAGGCCTTCATGCCTATGTCAACCCAGACATAGACATCCTAGAATGTGCTGAAAGTAATTTCTCTCTTAGTACAAATCATCATCATCAAGATAATAACATAACAACCCACCCCTGGGGTTACTGTGAGGCTCAGAGTAGATATCTACAAAGATATGCTGTAACCTGTAAAGTTTACCATGATTAATGTTCTTGGTGATATTGCCAGTGTCATCAGTTTGATCTCCAGTACTGCTACCCTATAGCTCTACATCTGTATTACTGGAATCATGGTACAAAGGTTCCTCTAATTCTTTCACGTCCTGAGATTTAGGACATGGACTATTTACTCATACACACATGAATAAACACATATGTAACATAAAAGTACTCATGCCTACATGTAGACCAGACAAACCCCCAGACATGCAACTACCCTGACTTCAAAACTACTCCACCCTCCGTATACAAAATCACTCATGTCCCTCAAAGCCACACAGACATATGTCCACAGCCAGCCACCGTGTTGATTCAGCAGAACTCCACACATTCATAACAAAAGTCACTTAATTATTTCTACAAGTGGAACACTGGGCTTTCAGCCTCTTGGAGACACTCCCTGTAGTCCAGCTTCCTAGTCTGTGGAGGGGATCATTACTCCGCTTATTCTGATTTCTGGATCAGCAGAGGTGGGAAAGAAGTGAAGACCTTTAACCAAAATGCTGAATTGCTTCCAAAGGCCCAGAGATTACATGGGCCTGAAATCCAGTAAAGTCAAACAGATGGCAAGGGGACCTGATCACTTGACTATTGGCCTGCTCCGGATGGGGGACTCACAGAGTGTCGGGGAGCTGTGGGAACCCCAGGTTGCTGATGTTTTCTCAATTCAGGATCCTAAGACAGATCCTTGGGGGCCCATGCCTGGATTCTGTGAGGGCACCATAACCCCATACAACTATGCAGAAAGCCTAGAGGAATGGAACCTAGACAGTAGGTGAATGAAAGAAGCTTCCATCAGACTCTTCAAACATGCAAAGAAAGCAACAGAACATCACTAATTCAGAATCTATGACAATTCCAATAGGGCCTGGGCAGCATACCTTATCTTCCTTCTGCTTATATATACAATTTTTCTTAACAAGAGTTCCAACTACTCAAGAGAAAAACTATTTTTGAAGGCCTTCCCAAGACTACAGAAGCATTCATCAAGCTACAGACACTAATATTAGCTCTCCTAAATTCAATTTTAAGAGGATTTGAGGGGAGCCTACTATGTGCCAAAGTCAACCTACTTTCTAGTTACTGTGTGCATTTTCATACACAAAATCACATTACTTTTCAAATATTTTATATTTTGAACTTGTTGTTAATTTGCTCTGATTTCCCTGTGCCTTGGTTAATGTAGAGAAGAGTTAAAGACAAAAGGTGGGTTAATAAGCTTCACCAAGCACACTCAGAGGGGTCTTGTGCTCAGCAGTGAGCACTGCACCAACTTCCAAGCACTATTTTGACCCAGGCTAGGGAGTAGACAGTACACAGGACCAATAGGGAGAGGAAGACATCAAATTAGACCTCAGAGAGAGTTGCCTACACTGTAGATTTCCTAGGGAAGCCGAGAATACCCCTCTAGGAAGAGATGAGTGTTTTTTCTTTAGATGGGAAAACAGATCCCTCTTGGACCAGCAGAAAGATCCCTTGGGGCAGGGGGTGGTGGAGGGGTTATGTCAGGATGAGGTGGAGGCAAGGAGGGCTGGATGGTGGGAGCCAGGGCCTCCTCCTCCCTGATGGAGCCCTGAAGTTTGCCAGACAAGTTTCACCCCAGGCTGTCCCCCCTGCAGTGTGCAGCGAGGGAGGAGGGGTGCACCCCCGAGGAGACCACAGGAATGCCAAGCAGGGAAAAGGCGCCCCGAGCCAAGGGCTCCGGCAACAAGGATCCAATATCGGAGGGTGACTCCAGCCCCCGTAACAGGAGAGACCGTGAAGTATGTGCTCTGCTTCCCAACCAGCAAACACAGCAAATAACCAATTACTCCAAATAGCTAACAGATTTCGGCTCTGATTCCCTCCCCTTGTCTCCCCTGTGCTTTCACTTGTCATTTGATGGGCGATTTGTATTTGCTCTGAGAAAATGAGAGAAAGAATGAGTCACAAAGGAAGGTCCAGATTACACCAGTGACGGGCATCAAACCTCCTAATCAGAACTAATGGGAGTGGGGGGAGGCCAGGCTGCACTGGCAACACTTCTGAACGAGTGATATTTTTAAAGAAGTACAGTTACTTTCAAGCACATACAGTAATTCTTGCTAAACCAATATTGCCAAATACATGTCCTTAGGAAACCTACTTTAAGGAAAAGACAAGTGTCTTCCTAATTAGCACATCTGATATGTACAAAAGTACAGGTAAAACCATGAATGTTATTAAAGTTAAAATACTCCCCCTCTAACTCTCCAGGTCAGAGGTGCAACCATGAAGTTCAGAGACAAACTGCCTTGGATGCCTTCTGAAAATGCTTCCTCACTTGGGAGCCACGCCCTGTAATTGATTCCTTTGCTCAGAAAACCTTTGCTTTAAAGTCTTGGAATAAATTGTCGTCAGTACTCATAAGCTGCAATAAGGCATCCCGCATCCCGCCACAACCTGGAATTAAGGGAAATAGGGCTGCCCTTGGAGAATTAGACCATGAAATAACTTCATAGTCAGTGAGAGCAAGGAGAGGCAAAGTCACCTCAACAGGGAAGAATGCCTCCTACCCTAAGACTTAACCATAAGTGGGAAGAACGTATTAATCCAGAGAAAGAGCATATTCATGAAGAAAGGTACTAATCAGGCCTGAAGAACAGGCAAACAGGAGTAAGGGGTAAACACTGACAGGTGTCCACACCAGCACCATCAGAGGAAGGGCGGCCTACGCTTAGGGACTAAAGCTGCCCCTACCTTTGGAGATGGATGTGTCAGGCCATCTTGGTCAGCTGGCACTAAAGTTCAAATTACAGAACTCTTTCTCTCCTCATTCTGATTTCTCACTCTTAATCACAATTTGGCTTCCCACTCACTGAAGCTATAGAAGACTATTCGCTGGACCAGCCACCAAGGTCACATGCCCCAGGTAGGTATATTTCTCATGTAAGTTTACACAGATGCTAGCTGGGAGAAAATTGACCCAACAGGTGTCTGAACCCACAAGGTTAAGGATTCACTTAGCCAAAACTGTAGAAACTTCCCTAAAGTAACACCCTGCCTGGTGGGCCTGGTGGGAAAGGGTCAACTCTCCTTCACTTAAGAGGTTCATTGGTAGGGACAGCAGCTCTGGCCCTCCAGCCTATCCTAGCTAACCCCTGACTACCATAACAAACACAGGAAATAAATTCTTCAGCCCAGAAGAATAGCCCCATGTAGCTGCCTCTGATCCTAGTTTCCTTCTTACTTATACCACCCTGCTGGATTTCTAACCAGCAAAGTGAAACTATTGCAAATCTAAACTATTTCCTTCTTCCTTTTGTCTAAGTTCGAGATTAGAAGGGGCCATGAATTTATGGAAAGAATCTAACTGAGCTCCCAGTATTTGACAAGAAAGGACTTCCCTCTGTAAGGATAAACACAAGGCAAAAAAAGAGAGAAGATATTAAGGGCAAAAGAAGGAGAGCAATCTGAAGACAAAGACAAATGTCTCCCAATGCTCTTAAAGAGTTGAGTAAAAAGCAGAAGAAAACAAATGGCTCATGTATATTCATAGGAAGTCTTAAGAGGAAACTGCAAACAAGAAATTAGAGTACACAACCCCGAAGAAGATAAACCTGCATGACGAAAACCATGACTTCAAATTTAAACCTCTAATAAAGACATTGATTTCCAGCAAAATGACAAATGAGACAACCGGAGAAACCCTCCAAGTAAGAACACCTAAATTAACAGATAAGATACTTCTAAAATCCATTTTAAATGCATGACTGAGCTGATAGGAATGTAAAGAAAATCCTTAAGGGCAAATGAGAAAGGAAAAATCCAGAGAAATAAGGAGCCAAAATGCATACTAACTAGGGGACCCAAAAAGTCACACACTGAACATTTAGTTTTAAGTGAATCTGGGTTTATAGCGTCTACAGACATCTGGCAAAAGTAAACACATATCCTCTCTAAAAGAATGTAACTTCCACACAGGCCCCAAAGAATTCTCAGATAAAGTTCCAAGGAATATGGTTCACAATCAAACACATAAGGAACTAGGCACCATGAGCAAGAGCCAGCTAGAGCCAACCTATTGCAGAATCAGGAAACAGAAGTCAGAGTAGTCAGAAATAGGGCTTTAAGGAAAAACTGTTTAAATAAATAAAAGACATTAAAAATATGCCAAACGGACAGGAGACCTTCAAAAATAAACAAGCAGATTAGGGGAATAAAACTTTTAGAAATAAAAATATAGTACTTAAGACTGAAAACTCAACAGATAGAATAAAATAGCAGATTAGAAACTGCTAAAGATCGAGTGAACTAGAAGATACACCTTCAGAAATTAGCCAGAGTGCAACCCAAAGAAAGAAATAATATGAAAGAATGTTTAACAGACATGAAGAATAGAAGAGGTCCATATATCCAATCAGAGTTCCAGAAATGATGGGAGAATGGAATCTGTAACATTTGAAGAGATAAGGGTGGAGAATTGCTCAGAACAAATAAAAATAATATCTTTTTTTTTTTTTTTTTCAGACGGGGTCTCACTCTGTGGGCCAGGCTGGAGTGCAGTGGCACAATCATGGCTCACTGCAGCCTTAACCTCCTGGGCTCAAATGATCCTCCCGCCTCACTTTCTCAAGTAGCTGGGACTACAGGTATGCACCACCACAGCTAGCTAATTTT
Source organism: Piliocolobus tephrosceles (assembly GCF_002776525.5). NCBI lineage: Eukaryota > Metazoa > Chordata > Mammalia > Primates > Cercopithecidae > Piliocolobus > Piliocolobus tephrosceles. The sequence goes on along the minus strand of NC_045448.1, from coordinate 72,136,106 downwards.
TTTGTATTTTTTGTAGAGACGAGGTTTCACTACATTGCCCAGGTTGGTCTTGAACTCATGGGCTCAATGATCTGCCTGCCCCAGCCTCCCAAAGTGCTGGGATTATAGGCATGAGCCACTGCACCCAGCCAAAACTAAACTTAACTTCAAAATAAAAATGTTTTAAGTCCTCAGATTTAAGAAAACAATAGCACAATGGAAGCCAGAAGAGAGTGCTGACAGAAAATAACTAGCAGTGAAACTATTATTTCCAAAATAAGGGTGAAAAAAATATTTTCAGTCAATTAAAAATTGAGAAAGTTTATAATGAACTGACCTCAATTATAGGAATTTCAATAGGCCCTACTTCAGGAAGAAGACGACTGATATTTTTTTTAAAAAAAAGCAAATGGGAATATAGCTAAAAGAAAAAATGATTACTTAAAATATAATAGTGCTTTAAAAAGGTAGGTAAAAAAGATAAAACTAAAATAGTGTACAAAAGTTTGCAAATTGATAGATGACTGGAGTTAAAGCAGTCTAAGTTCCTTGTAATATTCTGGAGGAAGATATAAACACCAATTAAATTTAGACTTTGCTAAGTTAAATATGCATGTTAAAATTTCTATACTAATCACTAAAGAAATAGAAACAATACATAGTTTTGAAACTAAAAAGAAGAGGAGGGATGGAAAAAAGAGGGGAATATTTTAATCAAAAAAAAGGGCTGATAGAGATACGAAATAAGATGGCAGAAACAAATTCAAATATATTAGTAAGGACTGTAAGAATGCATTAACCACAAATAGAATCTATCTATTTGCTGCTTACAGGAGAGATAGCTAAAACTTAAAGACAGAAAAGTTGAAAGTAACAATATGGAAAAAGCTATACAAGGAAAATACTAACCAAAACAAAGCTGGGGTAGCTATATTAACATGAACAAAACAGACTTTAAGAAAAACTCTCATTAGCAGAGATTTTAAAAGACAGAGATGGGCAGAGGCTTGCTACATATTGTTAAAAGATTCAATTCCCCAGAAGATATAAGAATTCTCTATAGAGAGAGAAAAAATATAGAGATCATCAAATATATAAAAGTAGGTGGAATTATAAGGAGAAATTGACAAATGTCACATCAAAGCAGAATATTTTTATATCTCACTCAGAAATTGATAAACCACCAAAGACAGAAAAATCAGAAGAAGTACAGATTTTAATAACAATTAACAAGCCTGTTCTAAATGTACATTAAATATATAAGACATCTTGACAATAAACATTCTTTTCAAGCACACACAGGACAGTTACAGATTTACACTAGACCATAAAGCAAGTGTCAGGCCGTATCTAAGTATCGAATCATTACACACAGACTACATTCTCTGGACAATAGAGACCATTCCAGTTAACCTAGAAATCAATAACAAAAGATAACTTAAAATATAAGTTAGTAACTTCCAAAAATCATGTTTTTAGATAACTTAGGTGTCAAAAAGAAATAATAAAAATCCAAAAATACTCAGAATGGGAAATAACAAAAATATTAGTTGTCAGAACCTACAGGATGCATAAAGCAGCAGTGACAGGAAATGTTATAGCCTTAAATGTTTACATAGAAGTTAAAATATAATAAACTCCCCCAAAATAGAAGGAAGGAAAGAAATAAAATGGAAGGAATAAAATAGAAGAAAAGAAGTGAATAAATTATATAAAAAGGAAATAATAGAGAAGATCAACTAAAAATTCTTTGAATCGACTGAAAAAAATCTGACAAATTCTGGCAAGAATAATAAAATATAATCTTGAGAATGAAAGGAGGCATAACTAGAGGGAGAAGAAATTCTTTTTGAAAAATTAGGAGATCATAAAAAATGTTACACCAATATTTTTAGGAAGAAATAGATAATTCCTAGAAAATTTAAATCACCAAAAGTCACTCACATAGAAACAGAAAATCTCAAAGGTCCTATAAACATTTTTTAAAGTTGCATCAGCAGTTTAAAATATTCCCAAAAAGAATACTAAGTCTAGACAGTTTCATGAGTGAATCTACCAAACATTTAGGCAATGGATAATGCTAATCTTATGGCTTACACAATAGAGGTCATTTTATAAGATTAGTATTATCTAGATACCAAAACCTGAAAATAATAGTATGAAAAAGGAAAACTTTAAGCCAATATCATCCCAAAAAAATGATGCAAAAAAAATCCTAAACTTAATGTTTGCAAACTGAGTCCAGCAAGGCAAAAAAAAAGATAATATGTCATGATCAGATTAGATTGTTTCAGAAATGCAAAGTTGTTTAAGTACTAATATAGATATATTTGTTAGTGTATATTAAGTTCTCTAAATTTGAAATTCCTGTTCTATATATTTTAGATATCTTGGGTTACCTAATTAACATATACATTAATATATTATATCATATAATTATGTATTGTATATTAATGTAATTCATTACATTAACAGGTTAAAGGAGCAAAATTATATGATCACTTCAATGGATACTTTAAAAACATTCAATAAAATTTAACAACATTCATGAAAAAAACAGCTAACTAGTAAGGTTCTAACAGGTAACTAGGTTCACCTGATAAATTTAACGCTCAGTGGTAAAACATAAAAACATTCATTTTTTAATTAGGAGCAGAAAAGAATACTTTCTATAACCAAGTACATAGAACATCAGCTGAAGGTTCTAGTCAATGGCAATAAGACGAGAAAATAAAATTAAAAAGTAAAAGAAATATAGACAGAAGAATTAAAATTGTGATTAATCACAAATTATATGATTGACTCTATAGAAAATCCAGGAGAATTCTCAAACCAGTATAATTCATAAGAGATTTTAGCGAAGTTTCTGGATATAAGATCTGTATATGAGAATTGATTTCATTTATATACAAGCAAAAACCAATTAGAAAATATACCTTTAAAAATTCAAGTAAAGAAAACAATAATGCATAAAATTGCTAGAACTAAATAGAATAAAAGTTGTACTAGACTTTTTTGGATGAAATTATAAAAATTCATTAAATTACCATTAAGGAAGGCCTAAATAAATGGAAAGATATATAATGTTCATGGTTAAAAGGCAATATAATAAAAATGTCTGCTTTTCCCCAGATTGATCCAGAAATTCACTATAACTCTATCACAGAGTTAAAAATCTCAACATTTTTTTAAGTTGAAAAACTGATTCTAAAACTGAAGTGGAAAAGCAAAGGACTAGAATAGCAATGGTGTTTCTGAACATGAACAAAGTACTTCCTTATCAGAGATCAAGACTTATTAGAAAGCTATAGTAAATAAGATAGTGAAATGGCCCAGGGAAAGACAAATAGACCAATGGAACAGAATAGAGAGCCCACAAATAGCCCAAATTTATATGGAAACCCAACAAATGACACAGCTGTCACTGTAGGTCAATGAGAAAGGACAGGTCATTCTATGATGATACTAATTCATTGGTTAGTTATATGAGAAAAAAAATCTCTACCTCACAGTTAACACACACGCAAAATCAATTCCAGGTGAAATAAATACTTAAGTGTGAAAAGCAAAACTTTAGAATTTTTAGAATATAGACAAATATCTACCTTTAACAGTCTTTTCTAAACAAGAGAGAGAGAGAAAGATAAACTGATAACCCAAGATATCTAGAATATATATAATAGGAATTTCATATTGAGAGAGCTTAAAAATGACTTGAATGTAGAAATTAAAGAAATCAATCTATTATAATATCAGCAGAATTTTTAAGGAGCTGGTTCTTTGGATGGAAAACAGCTATAAAATACATGAAATTATATGAAGCCTAATAAAAAAGGAAAATAACATAAATACATAAAATTAAGAATAAAGATGAAAACAGAATAGATACAAAGGTTTTATTATAGTAATATGTACACATTTATACCAATGTTAACAGGCAGTATGTGGTGACATCTCAGCTACCAAATTGATTGAAGAAGTACAAAATGATCAAAGAATCTCCTCCCAGAAAATGTGTTGAGCCCAGTTTGACAAATGCGTACAAGACAGTTGCATCGTATACAATTATATAAGATATGCATTCCTGAAACTCTTCTATAATTCAAAACATATAACATAACACCACTTTAGAGAAAAAATCATGGCTATCCTGTATCAGCTACATAGATACAATTTCACCACCTTTTAAATCACATGATTGTCAGTCTTTTTTTTTTAATTTAGGTTTCCTACTATTATACATTTTGTACATAAAGCCAAACTATTGAAATATTTGTATCATATAATTTCCAAATTGCATAATTTCAGTTCATAAACAGTGGCTCTAGTGTATTTTAGGGCCTTTCAGCAACAATAATGATCATGCCACAGAGCCTGTTTAAGAGCACAGAAAGTAGAAGCACACCTGAAAAGGATTTTAAGGGACTAGTATAACCCTGACATCAAAGTGTAACAAAGACACCTTGAAAGTAATGCTTATTAATAGAGACATAAAAATCCTAAGTAGTAGCAAATCTAACTCAATAATGTATAATAGAAGCTCTCCTTAAAACTTCTTCTTAGCCAGGATTAACAAATGTTGGCAGTCTGTCCTGTCTGCCAACAATCTGCCTGAGGTCCGGAACCACTGACCGTCCACAGCTGTTCTAGGATGCCCACTGCAGCTCCAGAAGATGAGCTGGGTGTTTGCCATTAGTCAACTGTGTTTCCTCCAAGACCTGTTTATGCCAGTTGTACTAATATAGAAATTGGATAAACAAAGTATACACTTAAAAACACATAGAATTTGGATATAAAAAGGAAGGAAGGGCATTGTATCCATGAAAACTAATTTAAGGCTTTTGTGTTTTGGTGGAGTGGTTTGTTGCAACAAGGTCTCACTTTGTCACCCAGGCTAGAGTGCAGTGATGCTACCACGGCTCACTGCAACCTCGTCCTCCAGGGCTCAAGCAATCTTCCCACCTCAGCCTCCTGAATAGCTGGGACTACAGGCATGTGCCATCACACCTGGCCAATTTTTGTATTTTCTGTAGGGATAGGGTTTCACTATGCTGCCCAGGCTGATCTCAAACTCCTAGGCTCAAGCAATTTGCCTATCTCGGCCTCCCAAAGTGCTGGATTACAGGCGAGAGCCACCACACCTGGCTTGCTTTTGATTTTTTTTTTTAAGTGAGGACTATCAAGTACAAGTGAGATAACATAAAAGGTGGAAGGGCATCTTAAACTCTAAGAGGACTCTACACTCAGATTTTTTTTTTTTTTTTTGCAAGTATCGTTGCGTTCTCATTAAATTTTAATAAACCTAAAACTAAAAATCCTAGATAATGCATTTTGGATACGATTTATACCAAAAGGATGACATGACACACAAGTCAGCACATCCAAATTCAAAAAGAGGGCATGGCACATGTCAAATGATTGACAAATAAAGTTACATGGATATGGTTAAAAACAAAATGTTTGTGGTACATTTTTTTTTTTTGTTGTTGTTGTTGTTGTTGTTGAGACAGAGTCTCACTCTGTCACCCAGGCTGGAGTGCAGTGGCGCAATCTCGGCTCACTGCAAGCTCCGCCTCCTGGGTTCACGCCATTCTCCTGCCTCAGCCTCCCAAGTAGCTGGGACTACAGGCGCCCACCACCACGCCTGGCTAATTTTTTGTATTTTTAGTAGAGACAGGGTTTCACCGTGTTAGCAGGATGGTCTCAATCTCCTGACCTCAAGATCCACCCGCCTCGGCCTTCCAAAGTGCTGGGATTACAGGCAAGAGCCACCGCACCTGGCCTGTTTGTGGTACATTTCTATGACTTTTAATAAGTCCCTATTTAATCAACTTTTTCAATTAGCCAATCAACTACCTGTCTTGACTGCATTGGATAAGGTGGCTGCAACTGTAGTAAACTATAATACCATGACCAATTGACCGATTTGGGTTTACCCCAGGAATATAGCACAATTATACACCGTATTAACAGACAATGGAAAATAAAATTATCATCTTAATAAATGCCAAATGACATTTGAGAGAATTAAACTTCCATGCCTAATTTTTAAGCTATTAATAAACTAACAATCAGCTGGGTGCGGTGGCTCACGCCTATAATCCCAGCACTTTGGGAAGCCAGGGAGGGTGGATCACTTGAGGTCAGGAGTTCAAGATCAGCCTGGCCAACATGGTAAAACCCTGTCTCTACAAAAATACAAAAATTAACAGAGCGCGGTGGTGGGCACCTGTAATCCCAGCTACTCAGGAGGCTAAGGCAAGAGAATTGCTTGAACTCAGGAGGCAGAGGTTGCAGTGAGCCAATACAATACCACTGTAGTCCAACCTGGGCAACAGAGCAAGACTCCATCTCCAAAACAATAAACAAACAAACAAACAATAAAGGACACAACCTTGCCAAAATCAAATATCTGTCTGCAACCATCAATAATTATGCTAATTAATGGAAATCTGGTAGAGGCATTCTCGTTAGAATGAATGACTAAATAAGTCTGCTCAGCAGCATCTCAAATATCAAATGGTATTTGGAAAAAGGAATAAGCCGTTATTATTAGAAAGAAACTAACACGTTTATCACTATTTGAAGAAAACGATCTTACCTACTTGGAAAACCAAACAGAATCAAAGAACAATAGTCAGAACTAATAAATGGGGCTTTAAAAAGAGTCAGTTCCAAAGTAAATATACAAAAATATTATTTTCCTATATTCTAGCAAAAGTTTGACAAAGTCATAAGAAAAACAGATATTCCATTTAGAATAGCACCAAAGACCATAAAATACCTAGGAATACACTTTAACAAGAAATGGCCTGAGCAGGTGTACCTGGGGGTAACAAAACAAAACACAGAAAGAAATCATCTGGACGGACACATATAAAGTAAACTAAAATAAGTCCTTTAAGGGACAAAAGAAGACAATAGGAGAAATAAACAAATTAAATGGCAAATGATACGGAGTAGTTAAAAGTTCATATGATATGCAGCCATATCTTTAAAGAATACAAGAATAGGCTGGGTGCGGTGGCTCACACCTGTAATCCCAGCACTTTGGGAGGCCGAGGTAGGCAGATCATGAGGCCAGGAGTTTGAGAACAGGATGGCTAACATGGTAAAACCCCATCTCTACTAAAAATACAAAAAATTAGCCGGGCATGGTGGTGCACACCTGTAGTCCCAGCTACTTAGGAGGCTGAAGCAGGACAATTGCTTGAACCCGGCAGGTGGAGGTTGCAGTGAGCCAAGATCATGCCACTGCACTCTAGCCTGGGGACAAAGGTGCACTCTGCCTCAAAAAATATATATATATATAATATATAGTCTATATTATACACATTATATATTATATAATATACATTATATAACATATATACACACAAATATGGGAAAATATTCATGTATACTTTTAAATTTAAAAAATCCGAATTATAAAAAAACTATGATCCCAATTTTGTTTTTAAAAAGTATTCATGTGAGCTTAAAAGACATCTAAAAAATGAAGGCACATCAAAATCCTAACAGTGCCTATCATTAACTGGTAGGAATAAAGTGGTTTTAACTTCCTGCTTGACACTTTTTGTGTTTTCCATATTTTATTTTAAAAAGATAAATCAGAAAAAATATATATCTATATCGATAGCCTCCTTCTAGAAGTTCATGAGTCCTCCAGTATAGCAGTGCCTCCTCTTGACACCATAAATAGAATGTAACTCACTGCCTTTGGCAAGTTCTGTCTCTTACACCACCCTCCCCAGGTCAGGGGCTCCACTGGCCCCCAGCATGGGACTTCAGGCACACACGCTGAAGGCTAGACACCAAAGTCATCTCCCTAGAGGGACCCACAGCCCAGAAAGATGACACCTAGGAAATCCACGCAGGCAAGCAGAAAGGAGCCCTGCCAGAAACTGCAGGAGCAGACTGTTGGCCCAAGCAGACCTCTTAGCACCCAAGGGAGCCAGCCAGGGTTCCTTGGTCACACACCCCCTTCACACACCAGGGAGGAGCACAGAAAGTCAGCCTGCCGTCTGAGGTCCCGTGCCCAGAAGGCTTCTGGGGTCCCACACTGCAGAAGTCAGAGTCTAATCGAGAGATTTCCCTGCCTCCACTGGCCCATGCAGCCCCACCTATGCCCCTCAGTCTTCACACAGGTAAATAAAATTAAGGTAAATCCCAGGAAGTAACCTAGGGGTGTCCATTTCTGAGCATCTACTCCATAGCTTTCTCTCACTCCTCCTTTACAGTGAGGCAAAGATAGGTGACTTTCCTGCTAGGGCTCAGGAAATACCTCCTTTCTTCCCTCCCACTCTCCCCTCCCGTTTCCCTCCTAACCCCCTACCCCCAGCCCCACAAGGGAACACAAGGAGCCCACAAATAAGTAAGCAATACATACATGAGGACTGGATGGAGGAGAAGCCGTGTTAGTAGGGGCCAAGCTCGACAGACCGTCTGCAAGCTACAAATGAAACATGCTGGTTAGCAACAGGAAGGCTGGACAGTCCCCAGGAGGTAGCGCTCTCTGACCAGGCACCCTCTGCTCTTCCTCCAGAGAGAACATGTGCTTTGGAGTTGGACAAGCCTGGCTCCAACACCTCACCAGATGTGTGACTTTGGGCAAGTCCCTTGACCTCTCTGAATCAGCTTCCTACCTGGAGAATGGGTCCAAAGCCCACCTCACACAGTGACAGTGAGTACGAATGAGATGAAGGCTGGGCACGTCCAGCACAAGGCAAGGCACGTGGAAGGAGCTCAGCCAATGCCTTACTCCTGCCTACTCTCTCACATGTCCTCCCTCCCTCTCCAAAATCTGCCTACTTCGGGGACACTCCAACTCCCCAGCATCCTAACCACTGAGCCACACCAACACTGCAGGGCATGGTTCGTAAGCTACAGCAGGTTACTCAGTGTTCCCTCCTCCAGGACAAGAACCAGGGCATCATATGTCTTCCCCAAAACCTGACATCAGTGGGGACTTTAGGAGTCTCACAGTCCAACCTCCACTCCATGCTACAAATCACTTTCTGCATCTTTTTCTGAGTATCAGCTCCCTGCCTGCAATCTCCCAGTACTGTGAATCAATATTTCATAATGTTCACCTTATGAAATCCCTGCGCTGCAGCCTGAGGAGGGCCTCAGGGCTCAGGGCTGAAGGCAGGGAGACTTCTTCAGAGGCCACTGTGATCCTCTAGGAGAAGGGGATGGGGCTCTGGGTGGATGAGTACCAGGCTAGCAGGTGGGCAAGCTGAGAAGATGCATGACTAGGCAGAGGGAATCGCAAGCGCAAAGGTGGAGGGGAAGAAAGAAGCACAGACCCTTCGAGAAAGAGCAAAGGGGTCCGGAGGGTGGGTGCTGGGGAGCAGCCAGCTGGGACCCAGAGCTGCCGGGGCTGGCTCCTCATCCTCTAAGCCTCGAGCAGGGGACTCTGGGAGGACTCCAAAGGGCCAAACCCCAGGCTGCCCTGCCTTCCTCAGCACGAAGATTCTAGGAGACACTCTCCCAATGCCCACAGAAATCCATGGAAGGTGAAGCCCTGCTGGGCCCAGGAGGGGTGTTTGGGGACTGGGATCCCTCCCTGCTCTGTGAAAAGACACATCACTGAGGGGGCCCTCAGGGTTGTTCAGAGTCAGAAGCAGAATCAGCCCTGGGCACCTAGCTAGGGCTGCTGGATGGCCCTGGGGTGCTGGCCACATGTCGTGTGACCCCTGGAATAGACTGGGTGAACTCCACGTGCCACCCCCAGCTGGCCAGAGACGGGCCTCGCCAGGCAGCAGCTATGCCCCTCCCATTCGCATCCTGAACCCCGTAGAAGCCTTACTGTTATTTTTAATGCAGTTCTTTTTTAGAAAGGTGAGAGGAAAACCGGCAGTTCACCAGAGCAAAATAAAGCTAAACATAGTGTTCCAAAGATCTGGTCCAGCTTCAGAAATTACACGTTCCCCTTTGGGACTCAGGCATAATTTGCCACTCTGGTTCTGGGAGCACGTTCCCACCTTCACGGCATCCCAGAGACTATAACCGGAGCAGCAGTCTCAAAATTAGCCCCAGCCCCAGCGCCTGGGAGCCTGGGAGCCTGGGAGCCTGGGAGCCTGGGAGCCGACCAACCCCAGCACCCGCCCCACAGAGTGAGGAAACAGTCTCCCGAGGCCTCCTGCACACTAGCCGGCCAGGCCTGTCTCCTGCTGGCACCCCACGCTCACCACACACACAAAACACACACACAGACACGCACCCACCACCTCTACTCCACATACACACCCACCTCTGCCACACACCTCTATCACGCACACACACCCATCCCACCTCTACCACACACACCACCTCCTCTACTACACACACCATCTCTACCACAAACACCCACCACCTCTACCACACACACACACTCCACCTTACTACACACACCCCACCTCTACCACACACACACACCACACCTCTACCCCACACACACATACACACCACCTCTACCACACACACACACTCCACCTCTACCACACACACACACACACTCCACCTCTACTACACACACCCCACCTCTACCATACACACACACCACACCTCTACCACACACACACACACACACCACCTCTACCACACACACACCACCTCTACCACACACACCACCTCCTCTACTACACACACCATCTCTACCACAAACACCCACCACCTCTACCACACACACACACACACACACACCACCTCTACCATACACACACACTCCACCTCTACCCCACACACACACACACACTCCACCTCTACTACACACACACACCTCTACTATACACACACACACCCCACCTCTACCACACACACCTCTCCTCTACCCCCCTACACACCCCACCTCTACCGCATACACACCCCACTTCCACCCCCCACACACCCCACCTCTACCACACACACACACCCCACCTCCACCCCCCACACACCTCTACCACACGCGCACACCTCTATCACACACATACATACACACACACCACCTCTACCACACACGCTCATACATACACGCACATACCTCTTTGTCACATAAAACATACACACAGAGTCTCACTTCCAAGCCTTTGCCCGAGCCCTTTTGCCTGCAAGGAAAGCCTCCCTGTCCTGCCCTGTTCACCCACCGGCCTCAGAGGCCCCCCTCCCCGGAGAAGCTTCCCCAGATGCTTAACCTATGCTGAAGCTGCAGGGCCAGGAGACTCCAAGAGCTTGGTCTCCTTGTTAATGAAGCATCTCCTCACTTTGACGTCACTTATTTGAGATCTTCTGGACACCCCCTCTTTCCTTGTCTCTTTGTGACCAGAGTTGGAACTCCCTAAAAGTTATTTCTCTAATTCTTCAACACACACATATTCCCACCTCCCGAAATTCTCCTTCTCTGAAGACTTAAAGAGGAGCCCCTCTACCCAAGAGTGCTCTCGGAATGCTCAGCAACAGCCACCCTTGCCATACCCAGCTGGCTCTGGGAGCATCTCAGTGCCTCAAAGGTGCGATTTCTGGGGGCACAGCCTCTACTTGGAGCTTCAAGACTCTCTATAGAAAAGGGACAGGGGGTGGCAGGCTCTCTGTGTGTTCCTGAACACTCTTTTTTCTTCCCCTAATCATAGTTACAACACCAAGAACTGCATTAAAAAAAAAAAAAAAAAAACTAGTGAACGAAGACCTTAATTTTATTTTAAAGGTAGAAATGAAGTCAGAGACAGAATCAGAGACAGAAAGAGAAATCCAGAAGGAAGAGGAAAGAATGAGAATGAAATGTTGGGAGCTGCGCATTCAAGTTGTGTGTTTGGGTGGGTTTCAGTATTTTTGTATATTTCCCAAATGCTATATAAAGAACACATATCATTTTATCGTCTGAAAACAATGAAACATCGTTTTCTAAAGCAGAGAACTAGACGGAATAGGATACTTCTGCTCTCCCTATTTGAGGACATACCCAGGCCTGCCCTCAGAAAGTTCAAAGTCAAGGCCACAATTCCTGCACTGCCACCACCAAGCCTAGACACCCCTCTGGCCAGCACCCATGGGAGCTCATGCACACACCCGCTCCTATCCCCCCACCTCTCGTGCACACTCATGTGCACACACCACCCCCACCCCTAGTCTGCCAGGCTAAAGTCTACACATAGGATGGTTGCACATACCAAGAACAAGTGGTGGAGTTAATACGTCTGAGTATTTCTCATCCCAATCCTCACTGCCATGGAGAGTTTAAAGAGGCCAGTCACCCCCCAAGCAGGGCCCCCCCCTTACTCCTAAAGACAGACACTGATCTACAAGCCCTGGGAGGTTGAGCACAGACCTGCCTTATACACGTTTTGAGTCACCTCCAGAACTGGCCACTCTCGACACAAACCAAAACACTTCTAGAAACCTGAGAAATGCTCCGTGGTGAGTGCCAGCCCATGGCCTGAACATCAAGCAAGGGTCTCCAGTGACATGTTCTAAATGTGTGACTAGCTCATCCCAGGACCTGGGCAGATGCTGGTAAGAAGGCTTCGGGAGCAGAGAGAAGGTGTCACTGAGGAAAGAGACAGAAAGGGACCAAGATGGAAAGGTAACTCTGGCAAGAGCAGGTTTGAGCTAGGAGGGGTCCTAGGACCATAGCCAGGACACAGTGAACACATCCGGCACCAGGCAGGGCTGCATCAACTGTGAGGATGGAACAGGCTGCTGAGAAACACCGGTGGGGCAGACAGGAGCCAGCCAAAATCCAAATTCTGCCAGACCTCTCGTCCCTCCTGTCCCCAGAGGCCAGGGACTTTCATGCTATCTGCATTGGAGGAGGAGGGAGAGGAAGAGAGCCCAGCCATAGTTATCTAGCAAACCACTGGAACTGCACCCAGGGTCAGCTGCCTCCTGGGTTGGCCTTGGAGCGCCTGTCCTCCAGAGTGCCAGGGACAGGGAGGAGAGGCGAGCAAGTGAAAGATTTCCTGGATCAGCCCAATCAGAGCAATAGATCTCAGAGAAAAACAGGAACAAAGTCAGATACCAGACAAGGGGCTTCCCCAGAGGGCCAGGGCTCCCTGGAGACCAGAACTGGTCTCCCTGCTAGGTTTGAGGCTCTTGAGAACAGAGTTTTGTCTCCTTCATCAGACAGGGAGCTCCATGAGGGCAAGGTCCAAGCCTCCCCCATCGGAGCAAGGCAGTGTCATTTCCTCCTCCTCCCCCGTCCCAGGCCAGGGGAGGCCCAGCCCCTCCCCAGGCGGACACACCTCCAGGAGCCCCATCCCAGCTCCAACCAGTGCTGCTGGTCTGGCCGGCAGCTCTAGCCAGAGTGGCCATGTGCTCCCACAAACAGCACAGGCCTGGCTCTGGCTCAGACCCCAGCCCCAGTTCCCTCATGTCAACACCAGGAGGATGGCCAGGCTGGGCCTCCTCATCGTCTGCCTCTGGCTGTGCTTGTGGCCAGCAGGACCTAAAATAGTCCCTCCCCATCTGAGTGTGTAGACATTTTGAGGGCAGCACACACAGAACGGAAATCCTGCTGGGCAGGCCCTGCACTTCCCTGCACAATCTCAGACAGGCCTATGGAGCAGCCGGGAAACAGGAGCCAGGAGCAGGCAGCCAGAGTTTGGGGCAAATTATCTGCCTAATTCAGCTATAAACACCCAAGCAGGCCAGAGGCACTAGCACTGAGTTTAGTTAAATTTCACATAGGGACATCTGAAATTTCCATTTGGGTTTCCCCAGCCAGGAGAGTGATTCCTCCTCAGATCCATACAGACAGTAGCCAGAAAATCCATCCATCCATCCATCAACCCATGCGCCCATCTACCCACTCGCCCAGACAGACAGACTTTCATTAACACCTCCGCTAAGCGAGGCCTTGTGCTGAGCACTGAGAATACAAAGAGAAAGGAGCCGCAGTTGCTCCCGAGCTCAGCCTGGTGAATGTGCTAACATTGACAGAGACGTGCAGGCCGTAGGGCAGCACAGTGACCCAAAATAGGCAAGTCTCACAGGAGAAGAGGAGGAACCAGGAGAGACTCCCCCAGAGAAGTGACCATGCCTAAGTTAAATCTTAAAGAATGACCAAGAAACGGGGGGCAGGAGGTCTTCCCAGCAGAAAGGCTGGCAGGGCAGAGCCCTGGAGAGCCACGGAGGCTGGAGAGATGGAACTCAGGGCTTCTGAGGACTTTGAGCATCAGTGAAACTCCAGATGCAGCAAGGCCCGAGGACACAAGTGTTGTCCACACAGGCCTGGAGGCTCTGCCTCTGGGTGGCTCGGAAGTTCTGGGAGCCCCAGGGTGCCAGGGGTGTGACCAGCATCTTGCAAAGCCCAGAGAGGAGGGTGACAACCTGGAACAGACGGTGAGTTCAAGGCTGGTGCTCACAGTGAGACCTTTCTCCACGTCTGCTGTGGGAAGGACCAGATGGTCTCAGCCCTACAGAATCCAGAGCCACTCCATGGCCCACAGTGAGGGCAGTGCTGCCTCTCAGCACAAGATGCCACAGACCTCCTGCCATGCTCTGTGGCACTGGCATCTGCATCACTGGCTGGCCCTTGGTTGCTGAGTATGTAGCAAAGGGATGACTCCTACCTCCCCCAGGGTTGGAGACCTTAGAATAATGCCCCTTCCTGCCTCCTCCTCCTTTTCCCTGCATATGGAGGAATGGGGCGAGATGGACTCCTGGCTTGGACACAGCCTCCTCTTTCTAAGCTATCTCCAAGGAGCCACCAAGCACAAGCCCACACAAAAACCTCCCTAAGAAGGGGCCTGTCCAAGGTAGGGCGATGGGGCTGGAGGATGCCAGAGATGGCCCACTCACTTCCTCCCCTGTTGTCCTTCTCTCATTTGCTCCCCACCCTGATTTTCTTGTGATCTCCGGGAGAAAGCCCTCACCATGGCCCCCAGGGTAGAGGGGCTATTTTTCACATATGCTTCCAAGAAAAACTATTGAGTCTTGCCCAGATGAGCACACCCCACCCCCCTCAGCCAGATTGAAAGCTCCCATCTGGGTCTCTCTACTGGACAGTGTCCAGCCGCTGGAGCCCAGAAGGGGATGTGTATAGAGGCCGTGTGGTAATGAAGGGTTGGGGAGAAGGGGTGGGAAGAGATAAGGAACGAAGGGGAAGGGTGACCCAGGCCTCCCCGGAGGATGCCCATCCTACCTGGATGGGGATGAGGGGCTCCTTGTCATCAATGTCGATGAGCACGTCTTCCCCAGGACTGAGTAGGCTCACATCGTCTGCAGGGGAGGGAGCCATCCAGGCCTGAGAGGGGCTCTCTCAAAAGACTCACCCCTCACCAGCCCCAGGGCTCAGCCAAGGGACCGAGACAAGATCCTGCAGTCTGTCCACATCTCTCAGTCAGTATCTCTCTCTTCTTCCCTCCCAATAAGTCCCTGTCTCATCTCCATCTCTCCCATCCTCCTTCGCATGCCCTGTCTCCCACTTCTGCCTTCCTCTCCTCACATTTCTCTCCTCCCTCCCCGCATCATTGTCTCCCTGCCCTCTGTCTCCCTCCCCCTGGGCCCACTTCGAGCCCTTGCCCCTCAGCTCCCACGGGTATCAGTTACCTGCTCCTGGTGCCCCCCCACCCAGAGCTAGGCTCTGCCCTAAGGAAGGCAAGGTCCCCGGCCTGTGGTCTAGCAGAGCAGAAATCGCTTCTCATTCAGGTCTCCATATGAGAAGGACTTCAGGATGCATCTCAACTAGGAAGGGTAGCTTGGCCCTGAGGCCCCCCGTTCACTGAGCTGCCCATCGTCTCCCCTTCCCCTACCTGGGCCACCCTGTGGGGACGGACTCTCCGCCGAGTAGGGGTCACACAGGAAGCTCTCCAGGGAGCGGATGGTACACTGGCCCACCACAGGCCGGCGGCCAAACTGGCGGTTATCGATGACCTTGATGGTGATGGGGGGGCAGTAGAGCTCCTCCCTGGGCAGCATCTGGGTGGAGGAGGAAGAACGCACTGGCCTGAATGCCTCTCTAGGAAGTCTCCAGGTCAAGCCCAAAGAGCAAAAAATGACTATAAACCGCAGATAATCCCCACAGCCAGAAATCCAAAATGGTGGCTGGCCCAGAGCTGGGCAGTAGAGCAAAGCCACCCACCTTTTCTGTCGGCCCTTTGAATGCTGCATGCAGAGGCTGACTTTCCCCCCACAGCTTTACCTTCCAAATACATCCCGTTCAGCCTGAAGTGAAAACAAGGCTGCGTTCCCTCACTGGCTGGGGAGCGGGCGAGGGGAGTTGGCCCAGGACTCAACATTTCTTGCAGACAGTCCCCCCCAAGTGGATACTCAAGAGTTGGCTTACAGACCCAGATTCTTCTCCCCGCACACCCAAAAAGCACTTTGAACACAACTTGAAATAATTTATATGCTCTCCTTCGGGGCAGCTTTGGCTCGGCCAAGAGGAGGCTTCTGTTGACAGCCACTGGGCCTGGAATTTCTACAGCGCTTTCATCTCGCAAACCATTTTCTTTTCCTCAGACCTGCCTTACTCCAGCCACTAGGTCTAGGCATCCCAGAAAGCTGGAAAGGCCTGGCGGGCCTGAGGGCTGTGGGGGTGAGCTCCTTTTAGGGGGCCCAGGCTAGGGTAGGACATGGTCAGAAAAGGTTTGGAGGAATCCTGGAAAGCCAAGCCCTAGCAGGTCCCTGAGGGCACTCCAGGGGACTGAAACCTGTCCCAGAGGGAAAACAGCCAGGGGATGGCTCCTTGGGACTTTCGCTGATCCAGGATCTGGGTAGGAGGCAGAGTCTAGCCCCATTTGTCCTACTCAGAGGCCTGAACCCTTCCAGTGAGGAGGGTATGAGCATTTCTCCCCATGTTCACAGGAAAGTGAGGGGTCCTACCCTGGACCACACAGGGAATTGGAACACAAGTCCCAGGCTGCTCGGGGTCACGTAGAACTTCTAGCCCCAGGATTCTGGAAAAGGACAGTAGGGAGGTGGGGCTCACCACTTCCATGAAGAGGGTACAGATGTCAAAGTTGGGGTTCTTCCGGAGGTTCCTAATGACACAGGACTGCACCGTCTGGCCCCCACACTCTACCACAAGGCTCGGGGAGGAGATGCTGGCCAGCTGGTAACTCTTCATGTTCCGCAGGCCCCATGCCAGGACCTGGGCACACAGAATGAGGAGAGTGGCTTGGAAGGCCCCAGGCCTCAGGAAAGGCTGGGGCAGGAAGGGGAAGGGCACTCTGCTCCCAGCCCCCACGCCCAGGCCCAGCCGGCTCACCTCAATGGCGGTACGCTGGAGCGCTGGCTTGATGTTCTGAGGAACCATGTAGATGTTGGCCTCCCTTTGGGGTGGTGGGTAGGGCAGGTCTGTGTCCTCTGACTGCAGTGGACAGCAGGTGGAATGGAGGCAAAGGTGGGAGGAAGACCAAAGCAAAGGGACAAGAGAGAAGGACAGATAGGACAGAAAGAAATGTCAAGTGCAGGGAGAAACAGAGAAGCAAAGACAGAAGTGGACCAACAGGGAGGCAGAAATGAGAAAGCTAAGTCAGTTTTGGCCAGGCACCATCTTCTCCAGGATCGCAATTCCAGCACCTTCACCCAGGGTTCATTCAGGTCACCTTGTTTCAAATGAATCCCTCCTCCCATAACGCAGGCTCTGCTGCCCCCTGAGCTGCTCTGGGTCTGCCCCTCCCTGACATGCACACGGCACATGCGTGCACACGCTGCCCACTCCATCCTGGCGGACCCGCTTCAGCCCCTCTCAGTCCCAGAGAGGACCACATGCCTGCGCCCCAGCCTGGTTCTCCTGCCTCCTGGCTCAGACCCTTCCAGGTTATCATCTGCCCTGGTATTTCACCCCCACCCCCATCCCCACCCCCAGACACCTTCCAGCCCCAACCCCCACCTCTCACACCTGTCCCTATGAGGACAGAACACTTGCACTGTGAGCCAGAAAGAGAACAACCGACCAATGGGAGAAGGGGCTATAAGGGCCCATCATCCCCAGAGAACCAAAGCACACTGCTGGGGAGGGTCTCTCTCCACTACAGAGACGAGCAAGTGTGTGTCAATTCTGGCCTACTAAGGGTTTGCCAGAAAGAGTTGGGCAAAAATCCTCAATGATCACAAAGAACTACATGAGGAAGCAAGATGGGGCAAGGGAGGCAGGTACTGCCTTAGACAGTTAACCGCCAGTAACAGCAGTTAGGAACACAGGTGTGAGTCCTACCTCCACTACGTATGACGTAAAATAAATTATTTCACCTCTCTATGGCTCAATGTTTTCATCTATAAAATGGTTAGCAAAAGTTGTCAACCTGTAAAGGTCAGGGTGAGGGTTGAAGAAGTTAATACCTGTATAACATTTGGAGGAGTGCCTGGTTCATGTAAACCTTCAACAGGACTACTAGCCCATGTGGTGCTTTTGTGACGATTAGAGAAAGATGTGCTTAAGACTCTTTACTTCCATGTCAGAAAATCATCATATTTTCTGAGTTTATTTGAACAAGACACTTTACTGCCACCTATTGGGAAATTGTTATAATAAATACAAGTATATAGTGTCCTGTGCTAGAAATTGCACCCCCTTAGACACAGTGTCCTTGTGCAGTGCCCAACCTGCACATCCATACGTGGAGGGCCTGACACGCAGGAAATGTTAACTATAATTAAAAGGACTGTGATGGACACTTTACAGAGCTTGCCTCATGTAATCTCATTTATTAAACAATGAAATCATTGGATTCATTCGCCAAGCAACTTGCGTTGGGTTCCTTCCACAAGGATGGTACATCCATACACAGACGCTCTGCCATAGATGGTGGGAGCAGTCAAAGCAGAGAAAGATAGCAGCAGAGAAAGATATCAGCTTCCCCCACCTCCATGACTCACTTTACAGCCAACCCAAGCCACACTCCTGCCCAGTGACACCCCGATGACACCATGTTTTCCCGGACCTACAGCAGCTGGAAGCTTAGTCCTAGAATCAGACCTCAACTCTAGTTTCAACTCTGCCACCTCCTCGCCGTTTGACCTTGGGCAGATTACTTAACCCCAGTGACTCAGTATTCTCAGATGAAGATCTGAGATAAGCTGCTCTGAGAATTAAATGAGAGAACAAATCTGACTAGCGGCTGGCACACAGGAGGCGCTTAGTAAATGGCTGTGACTGTAACTATTACTAGAATTGTGCTTAGTACCATTGTTTTTGCCATTGGTGTTGGTGTTGATCTCCCCAGGGTGACTTCAAGAGAGCTGAGCCATCAGAAGCATCTTTCAGGGCAACACTGGCTTTATTACTGTCTCTACGTCACCAGGGCATAAAGCAAAAAAACTTGTCATTTTCCTCCAGACCCACAATGCAGGTGACATGATGCAGGAAGCACCTGCCTTGCTGACTGGCTGATAGGGAGGAGTGATGGACAGGGCTGCTGCAGTGCACAGTCCCAGGGGCTGCTATGCATGGCACAGTCCACATGAAAGGTGCCTTGGAGGATGGAGGCAGGGCCTGAACAGCTTCTACAGTGACCTGGCTGCTATGGGGACCCCCAGTTCGATGGCCTCCCTGGGCACTCCAAGGCAACCAGCTGCAGGTGGCAGCACAGCAGGGTGTCCTCTTTAAAAGACAGGGTTGCACTTGAAGACCTGCTTGTGGCCTGTTCATGGCCCCTTACAGCTAATGCCCAACCCAGTATGGACCCAGAGCCAAAAACCTAAGTCAAAGAGGGGCCAAAAGAAAAAAACCATCAGGGAGGGAACAGCCCCAGGATCCCCCGAGTGGAGTGGCAGAAAGACCAATCTTTCTCATATACTTGTTCTCTTAAAATCACTAGGGAAAACTCATGAACACATTCCTCCCAGAATATTTCCTCTCTAGGCCCCCAAACGCTGGGCAGTATCCACTTTATCCCTCGTTTCCTCGGCCTGTCTCTCCCTCGGGGCTCCCTCAAGCTCCATGGTGATGACATTCCTCTCTAAAGGCTGGGGACCAGGCTCCCCATCTTCAGGAGCCTGCTTGCTGAGGGCAGGGGAACAAGAACCTAGAGAAGGTTAAGCTCCAGTACCGTTTGGAGAAGGCCCTGGAGGAAGAAGGCAGGAGCACACAGCTGCGGAGCATCGGGCCCAGCGGAGGCAGAAGGAAGAGACAGGCAGAGACAGCGGTTAGAGGCATGTCCAGGCAGCTTCCTCAGCACGAGGTCACCGCATGCATCCCAAGGCCATCTCTGTCCACCGTGCTGTCCCCAGGGGTCCCAGGACATGCTTTTCCCTGCCATTTCCTGCCACCTCCCAGGGTTGCCTGCCTCTGTGGCTCCCCCTATGACCATGCATCCAAATGCTCCTCCCCAATTTTTCACACTGTCTCCTGGATCTTCTCCTTCCCAATTTAAAGACATCCCCATCTCCCAAATCCACCCGCTCCCTCCTCTCTGTGACCCCCTGCAGGTTCCCTCCTCTCCTCTCTCTAATCCTGTCTCCATGCACTACTTCTCCTCCTTCACGTCCACACCACCAGCTGCCCAGTGCACCCTGCTTCTGCCCTCAGCACCCCTCCCCAGAAATTTGTCTCCAAAGTCCCCTACCCGAAGGACACTCATGGGCTCTTCTCTCTCTCGCCCCCTCAGCAGCAACTGGCCAGCCGACCTCGCCTTCTTCCCAAACTGTCTCTCTGGATCCACGCTGCTGGCCCCCACCCTGTTTGCTGAGCCTCCTCCGCAGCCTCCCCGTCTTCCTCCACCAAGCCCTGATCTGCTCCTTAGCCCTCTCCTGGACTTTCTGCTCCCAAACATCTCTGCTAAGCCCCAATATCTTACTGCTTAGTTCATTCACGTGTCCTACTGGCCTCTCACACTGAACTTGTCCAAAACTGGATTCTTTATCTCCCCCCTCAGAGCCTGCACACTTCAAGTCTGACCCCACCGTCCACCTAGACAACCAAGCCAAAAGCCCCCATGCCATCCTTGGCTCCTCCTGCCCCTCATCGCCCTGCCTGACTGATCACCAGACACTGGTGAGCCTGTCTCCTGAACATCTCTCACACCTGCCCACCCATCTCCTTTGCTCAGTGCAAGCCCCCACCCTCTCTCACCTGGATTCACCAGCACCCCCCTTTCACTTGGTTCTGACACCCTCTCCCAACAGCCCACGCGCGCTGCAATCTGCAGCCAGGGCAGGCTTTCTAATAACGTCACTCTCTGCTTCAAGTCCTCCAATGTCTTCCCACCGGCTCAGGATGAAGTGCAGACTCTTCAAAGTAGCCTCCACAAGACCCCTAATCTTCCAGCTCCTGCTGCCTTCTCTGGGCATGTTTCTCCTCAGATAAATTTCCCCTTGATGACCCCAAGTAGTGATGAACCACCTCCTGGGACACACGCAACCCCTGCCCTTCTGAATGCTAGCAGGTTGCAGGAGACACCATGCTCTTTTAGCTTTGAGGCTTGGAGCTCAGTGGCCCCTCTGTCTGAAATGCACTTCTACCCCAACTCCTTCTGTACTTCCTATTCGGACTGCAGGTGTCTATTTAAATATTCCCTGGTGCCCCAAGCTTAAGTACCCCCGTAGCTCCCATAGCAACTTACACTTATTCTCATAGAAAGACACATCAATCCATCACCCCGTGCCATCTCCACGTGTTCATTTGATTGTGTCCTTGGTTAAACCAGCAATTCTGTACACAGGGACCATAGCTGAATTCCCCCGTCCAATAAATAAATGATTATGAATGGATAACTGAAGGGGAAGAGGGAGGGTGAAGACAGAAGAGTGGGTGGATGGGAAGATAAAGGAATGAATCCAGCACACACTCTCCTCCTTCCTAGCACCCGTGGCTGCTCCAGCCTGACCCTGGGTCCTCCCCAGGCCTGCTCATTACTCCCTCTGGTTCAATTCTCTTTACTGCCACCTGAATCGAACCCATTTTTAGGGCCTAATTCAAGATCTCTAGAACATCTCCCCAAGACGCTCCAGAAACGCCTTATAACCTGACTCTGACTCTCTTAACCCCGTCTACATGACCCTTTCCCCACATAGCCCATTCCCAGGGTCCTAAGGGGTCTCTGATCATCTCACAGGCAGGAGTCCTGAGGCCTCTGCCAGCTCTTGAGCCTGGTTTTCAACTCTTTTTTCTGGTCCAGTCCACTTGAGGGGTACAGCACCCCCACCTCCAGGACAGTAATTCTCAGTGAGGGTGCTGTGACCCTCATTGCAACTGGGAAGCCTCTCAGCACTGCTGGGCAGATGGGGTGTAGACTGAAAGTGCCACCAGAACATCCTGATTCACCGTCCTATGGGTGATGAGGGACTCTGATAAGCCTAACTAGAGGAAGCCACATTTGACCAGCTCCCGACTTGCTCCCCTCAAATGCAGGGACAACCAGGGGCGGCTGCAGAGATGGGTTCTACAGGTGTGCAAGGTGTTGATCAAGCCAGCCCAGACTAAGAGGACCCCAGGAACAAGTGAAGCTCTCTCCCCTACCAGAGCTGAAGCCATCCTTAAGCCCACTTCAGTCTATCTGTCCCGCTGGCCGGTTTAGCACAAAGAACCAAGGCCCTGAGCCATGAAAGGGGCTCCCCTAGCCCCATCTAGGGGCCACCACATTAGACAGGAGTCGCTCCCAGGGCAAGGGAAGTGGTGGTAAGCCTCCTAGGTCAGCCCAGTCACCAGTAGTAGCCTATGGACCCTCACCTCACCCAGCAGGGGACAGAAGACTCTGCAGTCACATCCTGGTTCCTCCGGGAGCTCCAGGCAGGGGGCAGCCAGGCAGGCTGGGAGGGCTCCATTGTCTGCCTGCCCCACCCAGCTCGTTAGGAACAACATGTTGCTCTAATTACACTTCCCAGGAAAAACAGTGTTTTAAATTAAGGCCTTGGGGGAGGTATGGGGGATGGGGGACCACTGGCTTTATTTTCCTGATTGCAAAACACAAAATTTTTCCTTCCAGTGGATTTGGGGGTACAGGAGAGTACCCCGGGTACATCTCAGAGTAAAAGCCATATACCCTGCAGCCTGGATGGGTGGATGGAGTGGCATCCGGTGGCCCCCACCCCTGAGCTGGCAGTAAAATCAGCCACGAAGCATACAATCCCTCCCACCAGGGCATCCCCTGCGCCAGCAGGAGAGAAGCAGCAGAAGCAAGGGTAATACTCTAAACCACGCCCCCTCCCCTCCCCACCTCCCCAAAACGGTCAGGACCACAAGCCCCGTGGGTCTTCCTCTACACATGTTCTGTATCCTAGGGGGCCCTGGGCATTCGGGGGCCCGCCATCACCTCTGCTGCTGTGTGTGTGCGTGCATGTGTGCGCCCTCGAGAGTGTACACAACTCGCACACGCTCACACGTGCGTGCACACATTCTCCAGTTCTCAGGAAATCTAAAATTGCAGTTTCTTTGAACTCATTCCCCTTGGCAGCATGGACTGCCTTTGTTCTCCAGACAAAAAGGAAAAGAAACGAGACAGAGGGCTCAGAAGAGGCGGGGAGAAGGAGGAAGCTGGGGCCAAGGAGCAAACAGGAAGAGTGAAACACGAAAGGAGAGTGGGAAGAGACTCAGGAAGAGAGGGAAAGACAAAGAAAATGCAGACCGGAGAGCGCAAAGGAAGCCGTTCCCTGCATCCGCTCCCTCTGTGAGGACTCAGATCTCCCGGACATCATCAAAGCCTCAGACACACCATGCAACAGCCTCACTTCCTGACCAAGAGCCACAGAGAGGGGCGTCCCAGATAGGCATAAAGCCTGAGAGAGGGGTAGTTTGTTGTCCACCAAGCCGCATCCAGGAGGTGACATGCCCTCAGCCCAAGACACTGCTGCCTGGGCCACCTCCCCACATTTTCTACCAATCCCAACTTCAAAAGCTAGCTCAGTGGCACCTCTTCCGGGAAGCTATCCTCACTGTCCTGCTCTGGGAATCTTCGACAGGGGCAGACAGCACTTCATCTCATTCACAGGCACTGTGGCTTGCGAATCTCCGCACCTGGCTGCGCTAGCTGAAAGGCACTTCCCACAAGAGAGAATAGCCTTAAACCATCCTTCAGAGTCACTTGCCCCATCCGTTCCTACTGGTCTGTCTCTAGTCCAAGCCCCTATCTCAACTGACTCAAGAGCCTCCTAGCCAGTGTCTCAAACCCACACCCCTGCAGCCAGACAGCTCCCCAACACACCCATCCTTCCCTCACTGCCCCCTGACTCCCATGGGTTCCCGTGGCCAGGGGCTCAGGAGGAGGCTCCCAGCCCTCCAGGAAGGCTTGAGCACTCTTCACGAGCGGGCCAGGAGCCTGGGAGCGGCCAGATGGGAGATACAAGGCAAGAGCTTGGTCACAGCAAAGAGGACAGAAAAACCCTGCTGGGGTCCCGCCTCCAGCAGGATCAGCGGCAACAGAAGGACCACCCAGCCCCGGGGCTTCTTAAAGAGAAGAGGACTCAGCATCTTGGCATCAGGCTTAGCCTTCAAGTGAGAAGGACATGGGCTGAGCTAGGGGTCCCAGGGCTGTCCCCTGGGGCTGAGGGGGGTCACAAGGTCATCTTCTGGGACTGGTCCCTGGACCAGCAGATCATGCATCCCACTGGGATAGGTCCTCCTCGGACCCTTTGAACCTGCTGGCCTGGCCCAGCCCTGTGCCTAGCACACTCCTAGGACTCAGTCTCCCCTGGCCCTGCTGACCCACACCCGCCCTCAGCCTGCCGCCTGATTGGCCCTACAGGGGGACACTCGGCGCTCTTTGGGCCCTGGCCCACGAGCTGCAGTTTTGATTTGCTTTCTGACAAGACTGCAGCCAGATCCCTGTCCTCGGAATCTGAGCCTTCACTGTTATATATTACGAATCCAGTTATTAAGGATTTTAACTTTTTTTTAATAACTCATCCCTGGGCTGGGTCTTCTTCAGAGCAGGCTGTGGGTTTTGGCCACAAAGTGCACTCAATCAAGAGAGAGGGCTCCGTGCTGCTTCCCTGGACAGGACTCCACCTCCCTTTCCAAATCGGCAGTCTTTCGCAACTGCAGCCAGAAGCAGGAGGCCGCCTGTCAGGCGCAATTACAGCGAGCTCACTTGGCGGACCCCACCTCGGTCTGGGAGCAAAAGGAAGTGAGGTAAGGGGTGCGGGGCCTGTGGATCCCACATCCTGACTCTGCACTTCAAGTCCAAATTGCACTGAAAATGTCAAAGAGTGTCCGCTCTCAGTCTGGGGATTCCCTAACGGCAGGAAGTGGCTGCCGTTTTCCCAACGCCTCATCTGACCAGGGCTCTCCTTCCTGTGTGTCCGCCCAGGTCTCTGCCACCCACCCTCTGGCCTGGCTCACGACAATCCACCCACAGATGCACAGGAGGCCATAGGGAACATGCTTCTCTCCTCCCATGGCAAAAGATGCAGTCTTGCTTTATCTAAATGCAAACTCTAAACTTTTTCCAGTCCCTAGGAGGTCCCCAGCTCACCCCATCCCCCAAACCAGCCAGGACCCAAACTGGTCCTTGGCCTTTTAAGCCAAAGCCATGTTTCTCACTTTCTTTCTAAGTGCTGATGGGCATAAAGACATTTGGCTAATGCCGCCTCCACCAGAAAGCCTTCCTTGACTACTCTGGCCCCTTCCAAACAATTTATTCTTCAAAACGTGCCACCTGGTACTTAATCATTTAAGACTCTGTATTGCTGTTCCTGTTGTCTGGGTGAAATCTGGCCTCCCAGCAGGACAGCACGCCTTCTTAGACCAGGATCACCCCTAGGACACACTCTGGGTGGCCCTGAATCCACACAGAGCATGGGGAATAAAATCCAGACAGGTCTCCATGTGACAGGTGCCTACTGGGCACCAGGAACCTGCAGGGCTCCAGGTGTGTGCTTGGAGGCTGGCTTCACCTTCCCTCCACCTCGGCCCACCCACTCCGGCCACCAGGCCCAGCTCACCTCATCCAGGATCCTCGATGTCTCCTGCACCTGGCCCACAGCCATGGGATGTGGCACATCCAGGAGATGGTGATGGGGGTTGGGAGGGGAAAAAGTTCTCCATTAGTATCAAGGAGCACTAGGCGGGGCCAGACGTCAGCACGCCAGATGCCAGCACTAAGAAGAGCCAACAGAAACCTCCTCCCACCAAGGTTAAGAATGAAGTACTTCCCAGGCACGTCCCCAACATGGTCCCTGAGAAAGAAGGTGTGATGGATGTCAACGCAGAGGGAGGCTAGGAAAGGCTAAAGCATAAGCCTGGATGCCAGGGATCTCTAGAAGCAACAAGAGGAAAGAGAAGAACAGCAGGTGGTGGGAAGGGCCTGGGAGCCTGTGGCCTTGGCAAGCCGAGGAGAACCAACCTAGAAGCCCCAGGAGCAGGCAGCACTGAGAGCAGGAGCTTAGGACAAGGAGGGAGACCTGGAGGGGCAGGGCTGGTGAAGGAGGGCCTGCATGCAGGGAGGGCCTCCAAAGAACTCTTTAAAAATTGTGTGGGCTGCCTTGTGAAGGACAATGGAGGTGTCCCAACACAGCCCAGATGACTACTTCTCATAGATGTAGCTGAACTTGGCATGGAATCAGGTAATCAATCCATGCACCTGGGTACCAGTCAAAGCTCGACATTTTCTACCAAGACCCCCAGAAGAAGGAAGGAGAGCAACAGTAAGGGAATGAAGCCTCCGTCACAGGAAGAGGAAAGAAAATGGGGTCTTGGTAAGAACAACTCAGTGGGAAATGTGGTCTGAATCAGAGCTTCTGCAACTCATGCATATGTGAGAGGGCCCTGGAGGGCAAGTTGATACAGAGATTGCTGGGCTGCTCCCTCAGAATTGCTTCAAGCAGGGCTTGAAGCAGGACTCGAGAATTGGCCACACTTTCAGAACTCTGGGGCTAAGTCAGTGATTCTTAGCCCTGGATGTGCATTAAGATTCCCTGAGCAGTGCTGTCCCGGGGATTCTAATGCTCAGCCAGCTGAAAGCCACAAGGCTGGACAATTATGAGGATCCTTCCATCTGGAATTCTGTGGTTCTTGGACTTCTCAGAGAAGAAGGGCAGGAAAGACCTGAGCTGGGCAGAGAGACTTTGAGCTTCCTCCAGCCCACACCCTCCTCTGCTTGAAAGAGCTTCCCCAGGGGCTTGAGGCAGGATCGTGGTAATGCCCGACCGCCCTTCCTAACCCAGAGAGATGCCAAACACAGGGAGACTGGCAATCAGTTTGAAAGGTCAGAGCAAGACTTACCTCAAAACCAGGAATATGGTGGATGGCCGGCTGGAGTGAAGAAAAGAGAGCTCTGGTCATGTGCTTGTCACCCAAGGCCCCCATCACCCTCATGACACTCACAGACTATGTCAGTGATCAGACTGTCCATGGTTTGCAGCCTCTATTCCTTGGGGGTGGAAGGGATGCTAGGTTGGCACTGTGCCCATCCCTCCAGATACTTCACCCAGAGCAGCCCTACTTCTATTTGGTCTACATATTGGGGTTCACATCATACTAAGAGGAAGTTTGAAGGTACAGCTCCAACCCAAACCTCTCATTTTACAGAGGGGAGTGGCTGGCCCAGGGCCATGAGGCTAGGTCATGGTGAAGCCAGCACTGCAATGGGGATCCTGCCCTTGCCTGTTCCTGGAGTCCCTCGCATTGTGGCAATTAAGGCTCCCTTAATCAGATAACAGAGGTCCTCCTCCCAGAAACCATGTCAGGATATGATCCAAGGAAAATTAAATCCAGTGACCAGAGGACTTGGACACTCCTGATCCCCAACATTCTACTCCAATGTTAGATGGTATCCTGACTCGGGGTTCAGAAAATGGGTCTCAGCAGGAGGCCTGGCTTCAGAGGAGGCGCTCCAGGCTCCCACAGAGGGTTGGCCCCCACCCCACCCCTGCCATGCACCTCCTGCCTCAGCCTCCTGGATCTGGATACAGACCAGCCTCACCTTCTCTCTCTGGATGAGCTCAAAAGAGGCCAGCAGCTCCCCCGTCGGCTGGCTGCCCCTGGTTAGTGGGAACCAGGCCAGTCGGGGCATCCGTTCCAAACTCGGTTGACAGATGCAGCGGCCCATAAACTCGTCTGCGCCCTAGACCAAGCATAGAGAGACAAGAATCAGCATGCCTTACCCAGGGTTCTGGGGAGCCTCAGAGAGATCAGGTCTACATGTGCCTTCTGAACTAGCAGGGGCCTCAATGAGGGCATCCCCTCCCACGGAATGGTGAATTCTGCTCTCCTTAGCAGGACTCAACAACAAGACAAGATGTGAGCAGCCTCGTGACTGTCACTAGGTTTGAATTCCCATCATGCTTGAGAAGTCCCTCTGGACAGTTAAACTAGTGTAAACACTAGTGTCCAACTAGTGTTTGCCCTGCTGTAATTTAATCAGCGCTGAGACTATTGGAGACCAGAGAGACGGCCTCCTGGAATTTCTCTAATGCCCTCAGCAGTACAGGTGTTTGCAGTTCCAGGGACTTCTGTATCTCCTGCTCATTTCACCCTTAAATTCCCCCACTTTGCAAATGGGGAAACTGTGATCACATTCATCAAATTAAATGAGCCTGGACAAAATGATGTTTTCATCAAGGAAGGTGCCTTTTCTCCCTGCTGCCCGGAAGACAGATCCATCACACTGGATGCAAGGGCAAGCCCCCTCAGGGCTCTGGCAGCCTTCAGCTCATACCGCCACCCTCCTGCCCTGTTCTGCACTTGCACTCAGTCCTGCCGAGTCCCCCTGACCAGTGCCAGCCCAGCCGCCTGCCTCCCTCCTGCTCCAAAGGTACTAGGGCCTGTGCCCTTCTCCAAACAGTCCCACATGGACTCTTCCTCCGGTTGCTCCTTCCCCCCTGCATGGTACCAGCTTTTCCTTCCAAGCACCCCAATGTTGGACCCCCCAGCCCAGGCCCACCTTACCCACGGCCAGCTGTCCCCATCAGCTGGTGAGGAATAGAGACAGGAGCACCTTTCCCTACCCCTGCCCACCACACCCACCCAGGGAACCTGACATCTGGTCAGGGCAACTCTTACTGATAATGTCTTCCAAACCCAGCCACTCCCCTTTCATCCCACCGCCACCTCCAGCTTTGCCGTGCGCCCAGTGGGTCTCTTCCAGCAGCATCCAGCCTCCTCTTCGGAAAATGCTGCCCTGACGTCATCACTCTCCTGCTCCCCTGGATTCATAGTCCCTTCTCCTCCTTCCAGGCCTCTGCCTTGCGCCGACACCCCAACCCCACATTTCCTCCAGGGCCTGGGTCTTTCCCAAAGGCTTTCCTGACATTCCAACCCACAGCACTCTCTCCCTCCTGGGAGCCTCCTAGAGCTGCTCTGTCCAATACAGGAGCACCAGCCACCTGCAGCTATTTAAATTTTAATTTTACTTCGCTAAAATGAAATAAAATTTACAATTTCATTTCTCAGCTGCACCAGTCCCATTTCCAGTGCTGCACAGCCTCATACAGCTAGAGGCTCCCTTTTCGGACAGCACAGCCCTACAGCTCGCCTGTCACCACAGGAGGTCCTGTGGGACAGTTGTGGTAAGAGGCCCTGCCTGTGGCACAGAGCTGGGAGGCACTCGGGGACCTGTGCTCTCACATGGAGGATTCTCCACTGTGTGGGTGTCTCGGCTCCCACCTAAACAGGGAACCCCAAGTGAAGGGCCACTCAGCCAGTAATGCAAGTGCTCGATGTACATTTAAGGATTCCACACAGCTCCTCAATGAGAAGGGACTGGCCTGAGATCACACAGGCAAGGCAGAGGCAGAGAAAACCCAAGCCCCTGGCCCACAACCAAGCACCTTTTCCCTTTCACTGATGAGCAGTGTCTGCTGTGGGAACAGCATCTGTGCTAGCAGTCCATTTTTAATGACTCTAAAATAGTTTTAATTGCTCTAGGGCCTGCGGAGTTAGGGGAGCACCCATCTGGCTGGGCAGCCACGAGTCCCTGGAGACCCCACCTTTGCACATGGTCCCTCCCTGTGAGGGGATGAGGCAGGAGCCGGGCAGACTCACGTAAGTGTCATGGTCGTACAGCTCCACCACAATGCTGGGCGGCTGCTCAGCAACCGTGGCCGGCTCGCCAAAGATCTCGATCTCGTAGAAGATGAGCGTCTGGTCCCAGGTGGGGTTAAGGGTGTTCTTCGCCACCACCGTCTTCTGGCTCTGGTGCAGGAAGGAGACGATGGCATAGGGATCTGCACAGGCCAGAGATGGGGAGGGGAGACAGGACACAGCAGGGGCCATGAGAGATGTCTGCTCCAGAGCCATGTGGGGCCACAAAGCTGGAGCAGGGCTGTGGCTGCCACTCTGGAGCAACAACATTCATGCTGGGATGCATCTTTCCTATGGGGTTCTTCTAGCCCTGCCATGAGGCCAGCTGGGGGCCATGGTAGGGACATGGAGCCTGGGTCCTGGCAAACAGGCACAAGATCCAGAGAACATCCCCTTTTGTGCTGCTTCCTGAGCTGGCTGCTGGAAGCAGGGTCCAGCTGGGGGAAGTGAATGCCTGTACAGTCTGTTCATTCATTCATTCATTCATTCATTCATTCATTCATTCATCCAACAAGCATTTATCGAGTGCCTTCTTTATGCCAGGCTAGGGACTAGGTGCTAGGGGCTGAGAATACAATTTGAACTAAATATAAAATATCCACACAAGCCAATGTAAAATTATGATTTGGGTCAGAGCCTTGAAGAAGAGACATAAAATGCAGTGAAATGTGTTAGGGAGGGATCTGGCTTCCTTGAGGAAGGGGGAGCAGAGCAGAGCTGCTGGTGTCTGTGAGCTCTGGGATGCCACCACACTGACGTGGCCAGTTCTGCATTTCAGCAAGCTCACTCTGGCTGCCACATGGAGAAAAGACTGCAGGGAGCATGAGGAGGTCTAGGGAGACCAGTTCTGAGGCCACTGCAGTGGTCCAGGGAGGAATGATGGGGCTTAGATGGGTGTGGGGTGCTAAAGGGAAGTGCACAGACTCAGCAGCTATTTAGCAGTAGGCGTGTGAGAGAAACCCAAAGACCCCGCAGCTCCCTGCTGCCCGCAAACTCCTTTCCAGCCTGCCAGCCTTGGCCACGCCAGCCTGGGACCCAGCCACAAGTCATTCCCTCTACCTTGTCCCAAAGGCAAGTTGGTGTCACTAGAGCAGACTCTAGGGCAGTGGTTCTCAAATGTGAGCATGCTGCAGAATCATCTGGAAGGCTCATTCAGGGTGCTGGGCCCTGCCCCTAGAGACTTGGATTCAGCAGGGCCAGGGTGGGCCCAAGAATTACATTTCTAACAAGTTCCTGAAAGCGATGCTCATGCTGTCTTCTGGGACCACATTTTGGAAACCATTGCAGGAGAGGGACTGAGTGCATATAACTTGGGAGAGGAATGCAGCGCTTGGAGGAGGGGGCTCCCTTCAGCTCCTCCTAATGGGATGTCACCTTGAGGGCTGAACCCAGTGCCTAACCACGCACTCAATACCCTTGGCACCCTGCTCCATCCTGCAATGGCCTGTGCCCTCTGAGCTCTGCAGTCCAGCCCTAGCACTGCCATTCACTTCCCATGTGACCTCAAGAGGGTCTCAGTGGCCTCAGAGGTAATGGCCTCTGTGTTCCTGGCCTCAGAAGGATGCAGGTTCAAACACAACCCAGGGACTGGGATGGGGAGATAGGGCTTCCGCACAAAGGGGAGAAGAGCAAGTCGGGCTCCTTGGCCACAAGAAGACCAAATGGGACACCATGGCCACTGCATAGGTGGCAGAGAGAGGGGCTGGCAAGGACTGACCAGGAAAGAGGTGGGAAGGTTAGAGTGGGCAACGGCAGAAAACCCATCAAGGGATGAAGAGACCAGGGTCCAAGGTTGGCCTGTTGCCCGAAGAGCTGGTTTTAAGAGCAGGGGGTATCTAAGTTAAGGGACGGACTCAGCCATGGCCACCCACTGGCTGAGCAATGCTGCGTCTGGTTAATAGAAGGCAGCCACCAGCCTGGGATCAGCCTGACAGCCATCAGGCACAAATCATGGAGGACTTCCTGCAGGAAAATGGTTTTGATCCTGATTCTGTGGAGCAGAAGGGGGCAATGGGAGGCCCTTGACAGGCGAAGGAGCCAGAGAGAACTGTCCACCACGTCTCTCCACCCCCACCTGGTGGGAGCCTCCCTGGCATGGGGCTCCCCTTTCCATGCACTGGACCTGGCAGGGCTGGCCCTGAGCCCTTTCCCTCCTGCCCCTGGCAGGGCCCAGCGGCATCTGTGCATTTAATGAAACCGTCTGGCTGTGATACCATCAGCTTCAAGCTCGGCAGAGAACTTCTCCAGGTTCCAGTAAGGAAAGGAGGGCGCGTTCCGATAAATAAAACCATATTAGAGAGCCAGCGAAAAAGCCCCTTTTGTTCCCGCCCCGCCCCGTGCTTCCCTACGCTTTATTTTTATAAGCGTGCGGGCCCCAGACCGACCGCGTTTACACAAAGATCACAATTGCACATTGTAGCGGCTGTGCACGCTGTATTGGTGTTGGCAGCACCCCCCACGCTGGCCCCCGAGCAGGAAGACTCCTTCCAGCAGCCCCATCGGCCCAGGCAATGAGCTCAGCGCTCGGGGGAGAACGGGGAGGGGGTGGCTTTCAAACAAAAATCACCCAGACCTACACACGTGCCCCACCCGCCCATGGGAGGAGAAAACACACAACAAAGGCATTGTAAAGAGCAGGCCTGGAGGCCTGGGGCCTCAGACACTGGGCTACTGTGTACAGGGGCCTGGCCTCTCCCTGCACAGGACCCCACCCCTCAAAAAAAAAAAAAAAAAAAAGGAAAAAGGGGAGTAGGGGTGTTGCTAGAGCAAGGTGGTCAGATGAAGGACAGCCAGATACACTCACAGACAAATCCCTCTTCCAGGAAAGCTAAGAGGAGGGAGAGGCAGATTCCCAAAAAGCGGTGGAGGGGAAGGTGAGGGGCTGGGTTTTGCGCATGCATCACAGCGTAGGGCTCTCCCCAGGGCCACGCCCACAAGCCATATGCAGCGCGCAGCGTGCCCTCGCTGAGGCAAGCACTTTGGATTGCAGCTCTGAGGAGCACGGCTGCCCCAGGGAGGATCCAGCCATGAGCACACAAGGATTCTACCTGACTCCATCACCACAAGGGAGTCAGGGACCTGTCACCGGGCCCCAGGCAGACAATTCCTTGGCTGGATCCAGAGCCCTGCACCAGGCTGTTCAGGCTGAACCCTGCTGCTCAGACGTTCCTGGATCTCCGGGGAGGACCGTCTGCATTCACAATACACTAGGCTTTCCTCCTGGGCCTTCCTACCAACCACTCAGACCACCAGGGTCGGGGACAGAGTGGGAAGTATCACCCGATTTTTCAGAAAAGGGAGCTTTCCCCAGGAAGACCAAGTTATTCAGCCATGATCCTATGTACTAGACCCCCTGACTCCTAGTCCAGTGCTCCTCCCATCACGCCACCTCATAGGAAAGGGCCCTTCAGAGAGAGTGGGATCGACTGCCAATAACCAAGGCAATGCAAATGAGAAGTAGACTCCAGCAATATTTCTCCTATAAAATTAAGAAAAATTGTTCAAAATTATAAAACCCCGATATGGGCAAAGAGTCGATGAAATAGGTACTCTCCTTTATTGCTGGAAGCAATTCAGCAACCCTTCAGAAAAGCAATTGGGCACTATGCCCTGAAAAACATAAAACCGTTTATACCCTTTTCCCATATTCCTGGGAGGCATCCAGATTCACCAAAAAGCTAGATGTATGTACAAAGATGTGGACTCTCACGTTATTTGTAATGCATCATTCATTCACTATACAGTTATTGATTGGCTACTCTGTGGGAGGTTAGCACAGTGCTAGGGGTAGGAAGATGAATGAGACGTAATCCAAGCTCTTAAGAGTGTGACTACTGGTTGGAAATTGTAACCTAAACGGGTATAACACAAGGTGATGTGCTACTTAATAGTGGAGTGTACAGGGGCTGGGGTGAGGAGCGCCTGATGTCGCTTGCTGGCATCAAGTCAGGCTTCCCAAAGCGGGTCTCAAGGATGAGGAGGTAGGCCGTGCAGACCAAGGAAAAGGGGGCATTCCAGGTGCAAGCATGGCACGGGTAAACACACCAAAGACTTTAGGTACTTGGGGAGCAGCAAGCCATTGGTCTGGCTGAGGAGCACCAGGGCAGTGGGGACAGAGGAGGCAAGAGGGGAGGAGGGACAGATCACAAACGGTCCTGGATTGCCTGCTGAGCAATTTGGACTGAATCCTGTAGATCAGTGTTTCCCAAAATGTGTGCTTTGAGTGGTGGGTTCTCTGGGGAGCTAATGAGTGCTTAAACAGATTAAATAGGCTCCTTCCCTGCAGCCGCCTCAGAGCCTCTCATATGCCACTGTGCATTGTAAATCTTGAAGCGTGCAGTGTTTCCCAGTCTCTCTTACTCAGGAACCCTTTTTAAGTGGAGCATTTCACAAGCCTCCAATGCACTTTGGAAAACACCTCCTTAAGCTCGTCTGGTGGATTGCCCCAGCCAGAGCCAACCTTAACAAAAAGCTGTGCTTAAAAAGGGGTTGGGAAGGGAGACTGGAGTTCAGACTTGGGAAACCCAAAAGCAAGAAATCCCCAGCACCACCCAGGACTGAGTCTGAATCTGAGGGAAACTAAGGCACCGGTCAAGACGTGGCCCCAGCTGTGGGCAGCTCTGGCTCATCAGACCTCACTGCAGCCTGGCCTGGCAGGACTATCCCACAGGACCACCTACCTGGCCCACCGCTGTGACCTTACCTGGAGCTGTAAGGCCAGCAAAGAGGGCACAGGACCTTCTACTTTCTTAAGAGGTACTCACTGCTGTAAATTAATAAATGATGTGGCATCTGGTCTATCTGCCATCTCTCAATTGGCTTGGTTAGCCAAGTTGAAGCCCCTGAGCCCAGTGACCTGGGAGGCTCTAAAGAGGGATTTCTGGGCCCCTCCTAAGCTGAGGGTCATCCCTTGGAATACAGTGACCTCATGATAGAGCTGCCTGAGGGTCCTCCATCTGGGCGGGCTGCTCTGTAAGCAGAGCTTATGATCCCTCCAACCACAACAGCAGTTCTTAACTGGCAGAAGGGACCAAACTGACACCTTCCTCCCTGGTTCCCTGTGAGAAACACCAGTCTACAATGAAGAGTAACTCAGCTCAAGCTACCGTTCAGGGAAGCAATGCTACCCACTCCACACCAAAAGGGTGGGCAGGACGGAGCTAGGTGTGGTGTTGGTGACGCGTTCTAAGTCCTCTCAAGTCATAGCTTTTCATTTCAAAGCAAACCCAGTACACACAACAGATGTTCACAAAGCAGTGGCAACCTCATCCCAACAACAAAAAGAAGTCATTGAACTGGCCGGGCACAGTGGCTCACGCCTGTAATCCCGGCACTCCGGGAGGCCGAGGCGGGTGAATCGTCTGAGGTCAAGAGTTCAAGACCAGCCTGGCCAACACGGGGAAATCCCGTCTCTACTAATACAAAAAATTAGCCAGGCATGGTGGCGGGTGCCTGTAATGCCAGCTACTTGGAAGGCTGAGGCAGAAAAATCGCTTGAACCTGGGAGGCAGAGGTTGCAGTGAGCCAAGATAGCGCCATTGCACTCCAGCCTGGGTAACAAGGGCAAAACTCTATCTCAAAAAAGAGAAGAAGTCACTGAATTAAGTATCACTTTATGTTTTTTATGACTAATTGCTGCACAGGGAATACACATTAATAAACACACAAGCACACGCCACAGATGCCCTTCCACTGGTCCAGAGAATTGATATCCCAGCCATACACTCAAACCCCACTCAAGTTGCAACCCTCAGGCCATCTGGATGGCAATATCGCCAGGATAGCCTCCCTCTCCCAAGTTCAATATCGTTCAACAAGTGTTTTCTGGGCAACCCCTGCCTATCTCCTCAAATATTCAACCAGGGAGAAGGAGCAGCCATGGCCCCAGTGTCCAGGCAGCCCCAAGACCCACCATGTAGAGAGAAACAAAGAGCACAGCACAGGGCTGTAAGAGCCCCAGGGGAAAGGCCCAGAGAGCCCCAGGTCAGAGGCACTGGGAGAGAGGCTCGAGGAGGGCCCTCTCTGCCCCAGACACCCGGCAGGCAGCTGGAAGCTGCATCGGCGACAGACACTGTGCCAGGCCCTCCCCTGGCCCCAGACATTCCGGATTCACACATAAGTTTCCTCAGAGAAATGCCAGCCGGTGGCCGAGCACAGCCTCCGGCCGCCAGCCGCCCCAGGGTCAGTTCCAGGGGAGAAATTGCTTTGGTTTAGGGTTTGGGAGTGAAAATAAACACTCTGGGTTTTATAGGTTCACCCATGTTGGCTGCTGTTTTCCTTTCCAGCAGCTGCTCAATCGGGCCTTTCATTCAGAAGCCAGTGGCCTCTGAGGAAGCCCTGGGCAGTGCCCTCAAAGCTCAAGGGATGTTTATTTGGGGGAGGGGGTGGGGCCAGGATGGAAAGTGTGACGTCTCCACAGACCGGTGCCACTGCTCTACCAGAGGGGAGCATCGGCTCCCAGCTCTGGGCCCTTGGAGGAGTTCCCTCCCCTCTCTGCGGGGTGCTCGGCCTGCAGGGCCCACAGAGGACAAGGGGGCTTCTGCCTGGGCCCCACCTGGCCACCACCTCTCACAAACCCACTCCCAGCACCCTCACCTCTCACGTCCTCCTGGGAAGGGAGAGAAAGCAAGGCTATAAACTCGTCCATGTCCTTTTTCTCAGAGTAAGTTCTAATCGTCAGACTCCTGGACAAGTTTCCCAGGAAGTAGCCACTGCAGATGCCTGTCTGGCCTGGGCCTGTCAATTCTGGCGGGCTGCTGCTGTATACACTTGTGAGGGAGCTCTCAGGACCCTGGCCCCAAAGCAAAACAGGGTAGAACTTCTTCATCCACCCCGCACCTGGCTGCACAGAGCTGGAGGATGGGTCACTGAGGGCCATAGCTGCTGGAGAGGAGGATGCAGATTGGACCCTACATCGGGGAGGAGAGTGGACCAGCAAGGAAGTCAGCAGATAGCCATCACCTGCAGAGCCGTGCTGTGTCCAGGAAGTCACTCCCATAGAACTCAGTTCTACTCAACCAAACAGCAGGCACTAGACGGCGAGAGCCTTGGGTTCCATTCCCAGCTCTGACACTTGGTAGTTATTTTAATGCAAGCATTTAGCTAACCTATCCGAGTCTCTGTTTCTTCACCTATAAAATGGGGATGTTGACCACCTACTTCATAGGACAGTTGTAAGGGTTATAGGAAATAATGTCAGCAAAATGCCTGGGCACCTAGTGAGCACTCAGCCATCAAGTGCTGCAGGTTCAAAGGTAAGATGAGGCCCCTTCCTGGGGGAGCTCATGGTTAGAGCAGGAAGGAGGTGGCAGAGATAGACCACTGTTAATCTGTACAGTGGGGAAGGCCTCTGAGGGAGGTGCAGGTGAGGAGCTGGCCAAGCACTGAAGAAGGAGCAACCAGCTTGGTGTGGGGAAGTCAGAGGGCATCTGGGCTGGGTCTTGAAGGATGACTAGGAGTTTGCTGGTTAGAAATAGGGAGCAAATGCATTCTAGACAGAGACAGCACTGAGTGCAAAGGTCAGGCGTGGGCAACATGGACAGAGTTGGTGGGGCTGGAGCTACTGGATAGAGGGCAACGAGCAAAAGGTGAACCAGGTGAGGACCACAGGGCCAGATCACAGGGGACTTGTCTGCTGTGCTGAAGAGTTGGAGGTTCCTGTCAGTGTCTATACTTGAAATCAGAGGAGGGACGTGACCAGGTGTGTCTGGGGCAGTGCGGAAGGTGCCAGGGAGGTAAGGAGATAACCAGAATGACCTAGATACAAAGAGGCAAGGCCAGTGTCAGATGGCAGTGTGACATTAAAGAGGAGGGAACAGATCTGAGGGATTCAGGAGGTAGAATCCTCAGGACTGAGTGACTGAGAATTTCCAGCCTGGGTAACAGATGGCTGCCAACCCCAGGGCCACGGCAGGAAATGCCGAGGCAGCCTGGATCTGGGTGGGGGAAGCTGGGGAGCAAGGTCACACGGAGGTTTGCACAGGATGAACTGAGGTGAGTGAAGGTGGAGAAGTTGGGGGGCCCCAGTGTCCAGAGAGAGGACACAGACAAGACTTCTTGGAGCATCAGGATTAGAGGGCAGTGAAGCATCAAGGAGGAGCAGGTCAGGGAGGAAGCTGCAGGGACCCTCCAGAGGCTGGCGGCTGGAGCCAAGGCCAGAGGAGCTTTCAGGAAAGAGGGGACAGTCAGCGAAGCCTGATCCTGCCAAGGAGTCCAGCAGACCATGGACAAGAGTTTGCTGTACCTGACGACCAAGAAGTCACAGGACCCTGGCGACAGCACCCACCTCTATGCACCCAGCAAACAGCACCCCTTGTTGCCGGAAAGCCAGATGTCTCCATTCCCAGCTCTCAGGCCACAGTCTCCGACTCTCCTGCCTCTCTCCCACCTACCAGAAAAAGAGTCCTTGTCCATCGCAGCCAGGTCCCGGGCCTGGTACATGTAGCAGCGTAGATGGTAGCGGTTCCCATCTTCAACAAGGGAAAAAAATAGAGGTGCCAGAGTGAGTGGTTGGGGTGGGTAAGAGCTGGGGCGGTTAAGAGCTGGGGCTTGGGGGGAGGTGGAGTCTGTCCCTAGAAAGGGCAGCAGACAGAGGGGCTGAACGAGGGAAACCATACAGGCCACTGTGCGAGGTCAGGAGAACATTCCACAGCTCGAAAGCGGACACCTGACTAATTAACGTGTCCCTGGGCCAGGCTAGGGCTGGGGGAGAAGAGGTAGAGGAGGAGGGGAGGAGGGGAGGCCAAATAGACGATGGGAGCAGCCACAGAGCACAGGGCCTTAAATGCCTGATATCAGATTTGAGTGGGCGGACACACTACACAGACAGGCATGGACACGTGCGAGCGCACGCACATGCGCGCGCGTGCACACACACACACACAGCACTGACCCACCAAAAAGCACACAGACTCAGCTCCCCAGAGCCCCACATACACACCTGATCGTATAACTCCATCCAAACAGAAGCATAAGGTGACACACCCCTATCACCCCATAGATGCCCCGAAGCCTCACTTACAGTCAAATATGCAGGAAATTGTGGGTCTGTTCACACCAAAGCTCAAGGTGGAGACGGACATGGAATCTTCACTCTTGTCGTCCACCACGCCGCCCTGGAGACACGAAGCTGGTTATGGTAGATTCTGCCCCCAGGCCTGGGGGTAACAGGGAGACTAGCCCAGAGAGTTAGATCCCCAGGGCCAGGAGATCTGTCTGCTGCTGAAAGCTGAGCCATCAGCCTCTACTTTCATTCTGGGGAGCTTATGCTCTCCTAAAAAATCACCCGACTCCAATGTTAAAGCACCAAAGGACTGTGGGAAATTCTTCTCCCTCTCTAGTGAAGACCAGAGGAGCCCAGAACGGAATGTTTAGTCGTTCCAGGCAAAGAGGTTAGAAGGAATGACTCGAAGGGGCTCTCGAGGGGAGAATCAAATGGGGATCTGTCCACTAGGGACAAGTCCAGTGGAATCGAAATGTGGAGGTTCCAGGCCAGCATCTCTGGGTCCCCATCTCTGCCACCCCCTGCTAACATAGAGCTGGGTCCCAAGCTCTGGAGGAAGCTCTACCACACACCCACCATCTCTCACCAGCTCCCACTCTGCTGAGGGTGAGCAGGGCTCAGGCTGAGGCCAGAGGTGGGGACAGGAGTGGGTGGACAGTCAGGCTTGGAAGCCAAGCTGTCCATTTGCTGTGTATAAAGCTAGATGGT
The DNA here is from genome assembly GCF_002776525.5 of Piliocolobus tephrosceles. NCBI lineage: Eukaryota > Metazoa > Chordata > Mammalia > Primates > Cercopithecidae > Piliocolobus > Piliocolobus tephrosceles. Next base: position 72,096,564 of record NC_045448.1, on the reverse strand, counting down.
CAGCCCTGCCACCTCGCCCTCATTAGCACTAGACTCCAACCACTGAGCCACAAACCACTTTGGGGAGCACCAAGACCAGACCACTTCCCTAGGCCAAACACCCAGCTCTCTGATGCACTTTCTCAGCCCAGAGCCAGAGGCCCAAGCCACAGCCTACAGAGGGACTGGGGCGAGTCGGGGGCCGTTACTAGACACCCCGTGCCGTCTGCTCCCTCTGCACTCACTCAGATGTCTCCAAGTACCTCTCCCCTCTCCCTCCTGCCCACTACCCAAACTGTCGCCTGCTCCATTTCAGAGGGGTGGGGTTAAGTAATAAAGCGGTCACTGCTCCACTTCCTTGTTCAGTCCCACATCTCACAAATGTGTACACACCCTTGAAAGAAAACCCTGGCCTCTTCCTCAGACAGCCCGTTCATCCCACCCAGGCCCACTCGGAGTGGCCAGTTCCCAGGATTCTTCTGCTGGGCCACCCTGACCTTCACCCTGGAACCATTTCCCAAGAATTTCAACCTCTCCCCAGGCTCTGAAGCTACAAAGCCCCCCATTGCCTCCACGGACACCACTGCCACTACTGTGCCCCTGCTCTCCAAACCATGCCCACCCTCAGGGCTCAGTCCCAGACCCCCTTGTCCAAGAAGCCTCCCTGGACACCTGTTCTCCCACCTCTGGCCAGGCCATCCCCAAGCCAAAACCAGCTTCATCACCCTCAGTCACCGTGCGGCTCCTTGGCCTGAATCCTTCAGTAGCCTGAAAGGTCCAGTCCAGCCTTCTCCCAGTCAGACCCCCAGTGACCCGCCCTATCTTTCCCCATCCAACACCAAGGCTTTCTTCCCCCAATCCCGGCCCTTGGCTTCAGGCAAACCACACTCCTTAAAGCTGTCCCAGACGCACTCACCCCCATAGCAAGCTTACACTGTTCCACAGCCAGAGGTGCCGTCAACCATCCCAGGCCGCCCCGTCTTCAGATCATCTTAGGACACCTAAGCAAAGCCTGCCCTGGTCACTCTGGGTCAACAAAGAATTGCACCCTACAGGTAGGCTGGGCCTTCCTCTGCTCCATTGCTGCAAAGGGTCGGCACAACACACACTTGGGAAAGACTGAGTCCCTCTGTTCTCCCAGGGGACTCTCCAAGGTCCTGCTATCCCTGGGTGGGCTCTGACTTCCACCACAAGACATCCTCATTTCTGACAGGGAGATACCCAGACTCTCCTCTTCCTTTGGCCACAACTTCAACATGGGCTCTGAAATCAGATTCCTTGGGCTCCAGTTCTGGCCCTGCCATTTACTACTCGCTGTGTGACTTTGGGCAAGTTGCTTAACTTCTCTGAATCAATCACTTTACAAATTTGGGATAAATATACAGTATCTATTTTAGAGAGTTGCTTTGATTATTAAAGAAGATAGAGAACATGTAGTTCTTAGCACATTTCCTGGCTCACAGTAAATGCTCAAGAAATGTTAGTTATCAATGAGCTTACAGGGCTTGGGGAGGGGGCGTGTCATAAACTGTAAAGTTTGTCATGTGCTGGAAGTGGTATTCACATCACTCATATTTGTTCAAAATGATTCCAAGGTGTTAAAGTGGACATTTCAGTAAGAATCAGGCAAGCCAGCAAGGGCCTCTCCCAATGCCTCCAGGTGGTTTATACATGGTTTCTCTCTCTCGCTCTGTCTGTCACACACACATACACAGGGAGAGGTGTCATACACATACAAGGAAGGACCCAAAGGCCTGAAATCCTCCCTCGTGAGCAGATGTGGAAGCCCTGGGTGCCTGGCAGGAGAGGTGTTTGGCCTGGCCCTGAGGCACTGGTGTCCCACTGGAGAGAGCACCAAGCCCAGCAGCAAATGACCACAGAACACCCCCCTGGCTGCAGGGTGTGCAACACCAAACACAAAGCCAGACCTGGGGGCCCAGCAGGCCACTTGGACTTGAGAGGCAGGGACATTAAGGAAAGCTTGTTACGCTGGAAATAGGGCTTGGCCTGCCTCCAGGTGCAACAATGCGTGATGCCTGCATCTCCAGCACCTCCAGCTGGGGCATGGGTAAAGGGTGGGAGCAGTGAGAGTAGGGAGGATGGGGGTGGACTCAGCTGCGGGTAGGCGGGATGGACTCTGTGGTCCGTCTACCTTGTTCTGGCCACACACAGGTGCCCCACCCACAGGTAGGGGGCTAGGGTGAGCGTAGGGAGGGAGGGGCCTCCAGCTCCAGGGCCCCATCCTTCCTCTCTCCCTCCCCCTGCAGGGACCTCCCTGCTTGCGCATGGCTGCCAGTGCACATCCCCACTCACCTCGCACCTCCTCTAGATGGCCCCCCTCACCAGGCCCCTGTCAGCACCACTCCCAAGGCCTCTGTCTGGGGTTCTGGCAGCACGTTCTGGGTCTCTGTCCAAGGGCAGGGCCTCCTGCCTGCGATCAGAAGCAGCATCTCCCTCCTTGGGATTTCCATGTGGACCTCACTGAGTCCCTGGCCCCTAGCAGGCCCTGGCCCTGCAAGTGACTGTCCTGCAGGGAGAGGAACTAGCACTCCTTCTGGGAATGCCCCTCACACCGTCTGCTTTCCAAAACCTGACCTGGCTCCAGAAGAGGGGCCCAGCCACACCACACCTGGTCCAGGGACCCGCTGCCCACCCTTACCCCATCTGCCACGCAAGTACAGACCTTCTCCCTCTACCTCAGGGAGACAGATGAGGATTTTGGGGAAGAAGCATTACCGGGAGACCAGGGGAGACACACACCCCAGAGTCAGGCTCAGGGAAGCCACTAAGCTCAGTCCCTCTTGGTACCACCCTGGTTCACACTCTGGGCAAAATTCCCCCCGCACATCTGGCCAACATCCTTATATCCTCTGGTCCACTGCCCCTCCCAGGGAAGCCTAGACTCCCCATACATCCCCATTAGACCCTGGGAGCAGAGGGAAGGCCACCCCTCCCTCCTGGCCCACTGTGGCCTCTGAATTGAGTCTCTGCCAGTCAGGACACTACCAAACCCACACACCCCCAAACCCCTACAACCCCTACCTGCTCACACCAGCTGGGACACTCTGGGGTCTCCTTTCTTGCCGCCAGGCCCTTGCCCTGTGTGTCCCCTGACTTTTCCATGCAGTCTTATCATCAAGGTCGCCCTTCAAGGATGTGTTAGGTACCCCTCCTGGGCACTCCCACTTCACCCTGAATTTTCCCAGCCACTGCACTCACCACCTAACATTGCAAGCACCCATCTTCTTGTCCCGCTGAGAGCCCAGCCAGGTTCCCAGAGTGCACCCATCACCCAGCAGAGCACCTCACAGGCAGTAGGTGCCCAGCACATCATTGGTGAACGAGTGAGGGAATGCACGAACAATGGGCACCTGCCTCAGGGGAAGACAACTGCGTCGGCGTTGAGGAGGGCAGACGACACAGGCCGGCCCGGTGGGGATGCGCCAACGTCATGCCTTCTTGACTTTGAGGTACGTTCTGGTTTTCAGGGGTGGACATCAGCGTGGTCAACCTTGGGGAATTTCTCTCAAAGCCAGTAACAAAGCCTCTTGAAAACCCAATCTGGGAACTCTGGGGAAGCATCTCCCTCCCATCTGTCTCTCCTCCAACGTGCCACCCATTTGTGAAACACCTACTCTGTGCCAGGCATTGCCCATTCAAGTTGTGAAATGGCTATTGCTGCTCATGTGGCCAGTGGCACCTGCCCAGAGAGGCCATCCCTGCCAATACTGTTGAAAATTGCATTCTAACACACACAGCCTCACACGCACCCACACAGGGCTACTGTGGAAAACGCAGGGCTCTTCAACCTTGGCACTGTTGACATTTGGGGCTGGAATATTCTTTGCTATGAGGCTGTCCTGTGCATTGTAGGATGTTTAGCAGCATCCCTGGCCTCTACCTGTTAGATACCAGTAGCATCTCCACTGAGTTACGACCACTAAAAATGTCTCCAGACATTGCCCAGTGTCCCCCTGTGGACAAGTTGAGGGGAACTGCACCCTATAGAGAACTAGTAGTGCAAACTGAATGAAATGATACCCCACAGTCCTTGGCAGGTACCTGGTTTAACTCTTTCATCTCTCCAGGCTCTTGTTAAATACTCCTCCTCCCCTCTGGCCCTCTGGAAATTTCTTGAATTCATAATCTTTCCTCTGCCACAGGGCCTTTACACAGAGATGCCCTGTCCATTTGGAATGTCTTCTCAAATGAGCTAACTCGGGCTTTTCCTTAGCTGCATCATCTCTGAGGCATGGGCACCTCCTTGGCTGCCCAGCCTTCAGCATCAGCCCCTACCCAGCCTCTCTTATCTTCTCTCTTGCATCCACCCTCCATGTATGCGGGCAAGGCATGCACACTCCTTTTTCCCCTGTATCCAGTTCAACATCGGGCATGTAGTGGGCATCCAATGAAGATTTATCACATGCGATCAATCACCAGCATTCCCTCACCCTAAGCCACATGTGCAGCAGCCAGGCCTAAGGTCCCAGGGCAAAGGATAGGAAATGTGCGTCAGACAGCACCTCCTACCTTCAGGAAGCTCAGAGTCAGGTCTGATGTTACTATGGAAAAAGGGATTAATGTGGACTCACTTACACCCCAGGATGAGGCCATCTGTGGGGTGGGATGGAATGGGGTGGGCCTTTGGAAGCCCCTTCAGGAAGGCTTCCTGGAGGAGGGGAAGGAGGGTGCCGGAACTGGGAGAGCAGCAGCAGCAGGGGCTTAGAGGAAAGGCTTGGCCAGGTGGGCAAGGCCGGGACAGAGAGGGCTGGTTTCCCTCTGCTCCTACTCTGAGTCCCGTTCAGAGCCAGGCTGCAGGAGAGGCTGATGCTCTGTTTTCTGCCCACCCACCCTTCACCCCCACTCGCATACACACACTCTTGCCCAGCCCCAGGGCCAGGCCCAGGGCATTGGGTTTCCCACAGTCACATTCCTGCCTCGATAGCTCATGCCACCGCGACTCCCAGGCTGGGGCTGGCAGCCACGTGGTCTGTGGCCACGCACTCCATCTTGGGCTAGCTGTGTAAGGGATCTTGCTGCTCGTCCAGGGAACTGGGCAGCCTCCAACCCGCTGCTGCCCGGCTGGAAGCCACGGCTCCCTGGAGGAGCCTGAGCATAGGGATATGAGGAACTCTCTGCCTCCCAGAGCGTAGAGCTCCCCCAGGGGTCCCCAGAGCCAATGGCCAGACTCACCTGAGTCTGCCAAGGACTGACATCCAAGGACCACAGCCGGGAGGAGATGGGCAGGTTCTGGGGAAACACAGCCTACCAAGGGGACTCCTCAACCCACCTAAATCGGATCAATATGAAGATTGAGCCCACCAGCATGTCTGAGATTCCTTCTGCACCAGCGGGTGTCTGGCCCTTTGTCTGCAGATCCGCTGTTTGCTATGGTGCCTTGCTCTAAACAGGGCCTAAAGTTCTGGCTCAGGATCTATAAAGTGCAGACAGTAAGGCGACAGAAAGGCCAGAGCGGGGTGGACACAGCAACAAGTCACAGGCTAAGCAGTGCAGCTTCCTGGGGCTGAGCAGGCAGGGGAAAGCCCCACAGTGGCCAGAAAGGAAACATCTCAGGGGCCACCCGGGAGGCCACAGAGACCTTCCCTGCCCCAGCAGAGTCTAACAGATGGGTGTGGACCAGCTAGAGGCTGGCTACCCCCCTTCACTTTATGGGAAGGACTCAACTCCTACACAGGATGGGCCCGAAGAGCACCCATGGCAGGGCTGTTGGAAGGGGCACCACTGTTGGGGGCCATCCCCCATCTCTTATGTAAAAAGGATCAGGGGGCCCTGAGAGCAGCAGGTGCTGGAGTGAGCGGGTGTGGTTCATGAGAGCAGATTATATTTTCAGGAATTCTGCAAGCCAGTTATTAAACACAGCCATTAGTAAAAATTAAATCATATACATTTACCACTAAAGAAACTATATTTAAAAACCCAAGGTGGTAAATACTTGAAATCATTCTAATTCCTTTTTCTTTTTTTTTTATCTTTTTTGTTTTTTGAGATGGAGTCTTGCTCTGTTACCCAAGCTGGAGTGCAGTGGCGCAATCACAGCTCACTGCAGCCTTAACCTCCCTGGGTTCAAGCAACCTCCCACTTCAGCCTCCCAAAGTGCTGAGATTACAGGTGTGAGCCACCACACCTGGCCCATTCTAGTACTTGTACTACCTTTTCCTGTTATCTCTGCTCCTGAGGCTGCTTCCATCTCATGTATCTGCGATGGAAATATTATATATATGTGTGCTACTGCCCGTCTCCTCCCAGCTCCGTGTTCAGTGGTGCTACATTGCTAGCTCGAAATTGCTCATAGTTGGAACATCTACACCATGGAAATCAGCAAATGCTGCAAACCAGAGCTGGGGATTGTTTTGTTTTGTTTTGTTTTGTTTTGGAGACCTGGTTGTTAAACATTGACCAGCACAGTTCCAGGGTGACCTTCCAGGTCTTCACCATCTTCACTCTTCACTATGGGCTTTGCTGGGACGTCCAAATGCCAACATGATGATGTAGTGTAGACTGCTACAAACCCTGCACAACCCAACCATTATCCATAAAATTTTTCACAATATTCATGGGATGAAACACAGCTAAACAATTATGACTTGGCTTCTCGGTTGCCTCAGTTTGCTTATGTGTAAAATGGGAGTGCTGATAGAACCTGTCTCCTAGAATTATTGGAAGGGTTAAATGAGATATTATGTGGACAGGGCAGAAGGCAATGGCTGGCCCCTGGTACACGCCCTGTAACCGAGGTTGACAGACCTTGTCTATAAAGGGCCAAGGGCTGACTACTTTTGACTTTGTGGGCCATAGAGTCTCTGCTGCAACTGTTCAGCTGCTGTTGTAACACAAAAGCAGCCACAGGCACTACGTAGGTGAATGAGTACCAGCTGTGTGCCAATAAAGCCTTTTTTTTTTTTCTTTTGAGACAGAGTCTCCCTCTGTCTCCCAAGCTGGGGTGCAATGGCATGATCACAGTTCACTGCAACCTCCACCTCCCAAGTTCGAGCGGTTCTCCTGCCTCAGCCTCCCGAATAATTTTTGTGTTTTTAGCAGAGATGGGGTTTCACCATACTGGCCAAGCTGGTCTCAAACTCCTGACCTCAGGTCATCTGCCTGCCTTGGCCTCCCAAAGTGCTGGGATTACAGGTGTGAGCCACCGGCCAATAAAGGCTTATTTACAAAAGCAGGCAGAGGGCCAGATTTGGCCTGTGGGGCATAGTTTGACCCCTGCTGCATAAGAGGAGGTTATTATTTTTGTTGTGTTTTTAGCATTCCCACCTGATAAGCAAGAAAACTGAGACCCAGCGAGGTTAAGGTCTTCCCTGGGACTACACAGCAAATTAGCCGCAGAACCAGGGTTCCCGTGCCCACTCTCAAGGCTCTTCCCAGGCTCTTACTATCCCATCAGAACTCAAAGCACCTGAGCAGAGTTCTGGAGCTACAGACGGTTGGATGCCAAGTCAGGGCTGTCGGGAACCCAGAGCCCACTTCATTCCCCTGGCTGCTCCAGCCTCAGCTTGCAGGGAAACCCCACACAGGCCAGGAGCCCAGGCCAAAGGAGGGGAACCCTTTAAAAGACAGAATGGAACGCAGGAACACACAGACTCCCTTTCTAATCAGGGCTGATTGCAACCGTAAGTGGAATAGCAGGCGAGAGTGCAACCCCATTTAATTTACAGCTGGAGCCAGGGCTTGGAAGCAGCTGCTAAACTCCTTGCAAAACTACTGGCTGGCCCCTGGGGAGCGGAGGGTGGAATCAGGAAACCTGGAGAATCCACGATGCCACGTGTGGGCTGGCACCAGCATGTATGCGTGTGTGTTTATCCTTCTAGGGTTTCCATGTCTCCACATGTGGACGTTGCAGAGAACACTGGAGCAGGTTTCATCCCATGCCAGGGTGCCTTGGTAATTAGGACAACTCTATGGCCCAGTTTGCCTGGAATGGTCCTACTTACGCCTGTTTTTCCAGCGTGATTATTAATCGTGTTCCAGACTGAACAGTAAATTATACGGTCACTCTAGCAATGACAGATGAAGACCCTCATACATGTACAATGAGCCACATGGGGGACACCCAACACATGCCCCCGACTGTAACACACTCTGCAGCCATGACTCTGGGCACTGGCATTTTGCCTGAGGCAATGGACAAGCAGTTGAATCCTCCAGACCTTGGGGTTCAAATCTTGAGCGAGACAGACGCAGGGTCCACACATTTAGAGTTACCCAAATTGTCCCCTACTGTGGGGCAGTAGGAAGAGCAGCGAGGCCTCTGCTTGAGAGGGGATCCAGCCCTCAAGCTGCCCGTGCTAGCATGATGCCACGTATAGAACAGGTGCTCAGCATGAATATTCAAGAAACAGTCCAGAGATCCATAGAGCTGCCTTCTAACACCCCAGCCCCAGACCCAGCCATAGGCCTTGTTTCCTAATGAGGTAAACCCCTCATACCTCCCAGGGCCTGCCCTTGCTCACGGTGCCAGCTCTGGGAACCAAGCCTGGGTCCCCTGCCCACAGCATGGCTTCCTTTCAGGCACAGAGCCGCCCCTCCCTCCCCATCCATATCTGACCTCCTTTTCAGCCAGCTCAAATCCCAGATTACTTCTCTCCGGAACCAGCCTTTCCCTGACCCACTTCCCTGCACTTCTGACTCCCAACTGGCCTTGCCTCACCGGCCCAGGCTTGAGCTGCTGCCTGTCTCCAAGGGTCCTCTCTACTGCAGTCGGGACGCTGGCCTCCACCAACCCTCTGGAGGTTTCCCAGGATGGAGGCTGGGGGGCCAGGTCCTCTCTAGCTGCCCAACTGCCCCAGGACTGCCAAGCTGCCTGGCTATCAGGTGAGGAGAAGGCCGCCCAGGACAGAGGTGTCTAGCCAGCAGCATTCAATCCTCCCACCTGGGACTCTACCACAAAGGGACTCCATGGAGCAGGAAGGACATGGTGCCCTCATGGAAGTGGGGGAATGAAAGCGCCAGATGGGGATTTCGCTGCTGGTCAGGAGACACCTGGAGAGAGGGGCAGACGAGCCACTGCCCGGACCTTGGTTCTAGCACTGACTCGTGCTGTGCTGCTGGACATCCCTGCTCAGGCCTCTGCTTTTTCCAGGGCAACTTTAGGGCTCGGAGTTGTTCCAGAGCAGCACTGTCCAGCAGACCTTCCCGCAGTGATCAAACCATCAGTGGCTGCACCGGCCAATGTGGTAGCCGGCCACTTGGCAGGTGAGGCTACTGAGCACTGGAAATGTGACCTGACTGGGGAATCGAATTTACTTATTCTGATTTACTTTAACTGTAAACTTAACAACTAGCCACCCACGGCTAGTGGCTGCTGTGTTGGAGAGTGCAGCTCCAGAGCCTCAGTCTCCCTAACTATAAAATGGGGCTAATAATAGAATCCAGTCTTCTGGGGTCACTATGAGATGATGCATATAAAGCCTGGTTTTTAGCACATGGTAAAATCAATATTAATAATGCTTATCCTCTATGGGGTCCTGGATCCCCTGGAGCATTGGATAAAACCATGGCTCTTACACCAGATCATACATGCGTGCGTGCACATGCACAACTTTGCATCCAATATCAAGATGCTCCTACATCTCCCAAGGCAGTCAGGCACGCCTTTAGAAAATGAAAGTTTCTTCCAGCAGCAAAAATCTCCAAGATTCTGAGCACACGTTGCCGACATTTCTGTCCCTCCCCTCCCTGCCAGGCCCAGGCATCTCAGAGAACCCTTCCCAACACTCAGGGCCAAGCACAGAGGCAGGGCTTGGAAAAATCCTCGATCATGGAGGGCAGGCCCAGGGCAAGGGCAACAGGATGGATTCTATGAGCTCATCCCAGCAGCCGTCACCAGAGTTCCCAGAGAGGCCGGTGGCGTCAGGAGGGGGTGACTGGGTGGGAGGCGGCGGTGGTGGCTGCTGTGGCCACAAGGGGTGTGGGGTGGAGAGGGAGGCTGGATGGAACGCGCTATAATAGCGGCTTTGTGCTCTGCTTCCCAGCTCCCTGGGAACGCCAGGAAGATTATGAAACCCGGTGTCTTTGGAAATGCCAGGATATTAGCTGGAAAAAGAATAATACGAAAATAAAATAATGCTCGGGATGGAGACAGCAGACGATTAGCAGACGGAGCCAGGGCCTCCCGCTCCGTGGAGGGAGCCAGGCTTGGCCCCGGCAGAAGGTTTCAGGGAAAGGCTGCCCGTGCTAATGAGCAGACAGGGCCTGCCTTCCAACAAGACGTCTTCCAGAGGGAGCTGGCAGGCAAGGCCCAGCCCACTGGTGGACGTGTGGGTCAGGGAAAAGGTGGCAGGGAGCAAGGGGGCGCCACAGACCTGGTCCTGAACTGTCAGATTACCAGCAAGGCTACCTGGTTTCCACCCATGGTCCTTCCCCAGCCCCTGCTAGGCCTGCCTCCCAACATCCTTCTTCAAGAAGCCTCCCCTCATTAGACACTGCCACTCTGGAATGATTCTTATTCTACCTCCAACACTTCAAAGACGCAGATTCTAGGGGTTTATTTGCACTCACATGTGAACATCTCTCTTCTTGATCAGACAAGAGTTCCCCATGAGCCAGGCCTCCACCAGCAGATCAGGAGATCATTAGAAGTAAAGACCACGTTTCCGCCACCAAGCAGCAGGGAGAACATGTCATCTTGCCATACCTCCCTTTCCAGGACCTTGGCCACACACCTCCCAGCAGGAATGCACATGCTCTGCCTCTCTCAGAAGGGCACCCAAGTGGGGGGCCAATGGGAACCCCATCTTGATGAGGCACTTTGTACTTCACATCTGTGCTACTCCAAGATGGCCCCTGGACCGGCGGCATCAGCATCACGTGGAGGCTTGTTAGACACAGAGACTGTTGGGGCCCACCAGACCCTGAATCAAGAGTCTGCATTTTAACAGTATCCCCAGACAGCGCCTACTTTTGCTAAGTCTGAGAAGCGCTTCACAACATGCATCGTCATTAATCCTTACAATGGCCCTGGGATTCAGTTACTTGCACGAGTGGGGTAACAGAGTCGCTAATGGCATGAGTGACCTGTCCACAGCTAGTAAGCAGGGAAAGCAGAATTCGAGCCACAGAAGCCTCACGCATCCCACCAATGAATCACCAGGCATCAGGGACCCGTGGGCAAAGAACAGCTCTCAGGACAGAAGCCGGGTCCTAGCACCCAGAAAATCCAACCACCTTCCCCAGGATGCAGGGAGGACCTTAGCCCAAATGCTGTGCTGGGGCATCAGGACATCCCAGGACAAAGATAGCAGCCCGGCAGCGGGAGCCCAAACCATTCTGGGTCCTGGCAGGAAGACAGAAAGGAGACTGTCGAGGGGGAGTGGGACGGTGAAAGAGAAAGTGGGTGTGTGTGTGCATGTGATTGTGTATGTGTTTGTGTGAGTGTGTAAGTGTATGTCAGAATGTGTGTGAGTGTGCATGTGTTGGTATGTACGAGTGTGTAGAGAGTGTGTTGGTGTGAGGGTGTGTGTGTGATTGTGTACATTAGTGTGAGAGAGTGGGGGTGCATGAGAGTGGGTGTGTGTTGGTATGTATGGGAGTGTGTGGAGCGAGTGTGTTGGTGTGTGTGAGGGTATGTGAGAGTGTGATTGTGTGTGTGTTAGTATCGGTGTTAGTGTGGGGGGGGTGTTGTATGAGTGTGTATGTGTGTGTTAGTGTGTGTGTTGGTGTGTATGAATGTGTGGAGAGAATGTGTGTTGGTGTGTTTGGGTAAGAGAGTGTGTGTGTTGGTGTGTATGAGTGTCTGAAGTGTGTTGGTGTGTATGAGTGTGTGGCTGGCGAGAGAGTGTGTGTTGGTGTGTGTGCTGGTGTGTAAGACAGTGTGTGAGTGTGTGTCACTCAGGTATAGAGTCTTCCAGACAGTCAAGCGGGCCTGTGGCCCTGTCCAAATGCCAGACACACCTAAACCTTCCAAAACTCTCTGCTCCTCCAGCTGCAGGTCTGTGGGATCCGCCCTCTGAAGCCATTGCCTCCCTCTCTGGTTCTTTCCACCAGCCAAGCTGTCCCAGGACTCAGGGCTTTGCCACATTGGTCTCTTCCATGTATCACAGGCAAGTCACAGGTGAATTACAATCCATCACCCGCCTATGGCTGCTGACTTCACGCCTGGTTTCAGCGATCCCTCAGGACAGTCTCTTCCATGAGAAGAATACACAGATCGGTCTCTCTGCTTCTGGGAAGTGCCCCCCCTCATTCTCCCAGGCGCTGAGCCATGAAAGCTTGGCCTGGGTCCCCCAGCCTTGTCACTTTCTTCCTCCAGGCCCTAGCCAGCCCGAGGGCCCATCCACGCTTTGTCCACGTGTCTCCAGTCACCTCTACCCGACTCTCAGCCCCCTCGGCTCCCCGCTCCAGCCTTCCTGCCCTTGGCCGCCCGGCAGGCAGCCATCAGCTCTGTCTCCCTCACACAGCACTTCACCGTGTGTGTCAGCCTTGCCAGGGCCAACCGTGAACTCATCACAGCCCGCCCCACCCCGCCCTGCGGCCTGGCAGCCACGGGGGCCCCACTGTCCACCTCTGACCCTTCCCTCCCCAAACCCTGCAGTCCCACCTCCCTCCACCTCAGCCCCACGGCCTCACGCCAGGTGGTCACCTCTCCTGGATCTCTACCCAAGACTCCTGAGGCTTCCTGATGGGAGGCTCTGCCTCCCAAACATCCTCTATGGCTGCTCGACTGATGGTCCTAAAGCCCAGCTCTGACTAGAGAACTCTTGTCAATAATTAACACTGGCTCCCTACTGCTCTGGTCACCGTCTAGACCATCCGGAGCTCTTTGCCCAACACTGCTTTGGTTTTTGTTTTTTGTTTTTCTTTTCAGAAGCTCCTTTCCCCAATCTGGTGGCGCTGTCAATCACAGAGAAGGGGCATGGCCCATGCCAGCCAATCAGAATGCTCCATCCCTCACCCAGGCGCAGGGGCTGGCGGGGCACCACCAGGCAGAGCCGGTCAGTCATGCCCCAGACTTCACTGACATTACTGAGAAAGCAGCACTCGGGGGTCTCCAGCTGCAAGGAAAACAGTGTGTGGCGCTGTGGGCTGGGCTACTTTATCCAGCAGGACTCTGCTGACTGGAGGGACGATGCTGGCCTTTCGTCACCAGCAACATCTTTGCTACCACACAGAGATAGCCCGTGTGAGACAAGGCCAAGACGGGGTACGAGTCCTGGGGACAGTGTGTGAACCTGTTTCCTGCCAGGCCTAATGCCTGCTTCGCCTCTTGGGTTCTTCCCAGCTCTGTGAGCCCACAAAACCCTTTTCTCCTCAGCTCCTTCGGGTGGAGCTCTGGCTGATGGAAACAGTTCCTGATTACACAGGGTGCCTTCCTGGCCTTCTCAGACCTGGCCCTGACTCTGAGGCCTGCTAAGAGTCACAGGACCACCCCTCAGCTAGAGCCACAGGACCATCACCAGCCCCTGCCCAGTGTCCAGGCCAGGCCCTTTCTGACTCAAAGCAGAGGGGGCCACAGAACACCAGCCCCACCCCAGGAGGCTCCCCAACTGCTCTGACCTCGACAGCAGCTCCATCCTATCCTGCCCCACCCTGGCCGGAAGACCAGTCCACAGCCCAGAGCCAAGGGTTCCGCTACCTCCCCTCAGCCTCCCCTTGACCTGGCCCCAGGACAAGGGAGGGGCTCTCTCCAAAGCCTATGGCAGGCTCCTCTGACGTCCTCAGGCCCCCGGAGAGCTTCCTCTCCTATACCGCCACTGCTGGGCCTTGCCCACCATCAAGGCCTGAGACTGACAGAGCCTCCCCAGCCTGTCCACTCACTCTCAGGGCCACTGCTGGCTTCACCTCCCTGCCGGTGCCCAGCCCGACAGATCCTGAGCCTCCCCACAGCACTCCTCCAGCCTTCAAAGTCAGGCTGTCCTACAGATAGGTGCCCAGCCTGACCCAATCACACAGCTGGCTCCACATAGACACCCTCACATCCCATGGGAGCCGCTCTCTAGGGCCCAAGCCCAAACCCCCAAGGAGGTGCCAGTCCTGGGTGGATTTCAGAGGAAGCGGCTCCTTCCCCAGCAGAGCGGGGACTGGCTGTGTACCAGTACTGAGTGCTCGTTCAGACTGTCCCTGAGGCACCTGCTCCTCTCTTTTGGGGAGCCCGTCACCCAGGTCCTGGAGAACCTTGAGCCTACCCTAGTTCCACTGGCTACAGAAAGTGCACCCTGGGCAGGAAAGCCATCCCGGGGCTCAGCTTCTGAGGCACACCTCTTCCCCAAAATTGCTGGGGATGCCCAAGAGATGGTCTCTGCCTCAAGAGGATGCACATGCAACCAAGGACGCTCTGGGGCCACAAGACCTCTCTCACTCCTCCCATGGGCCTCCTCGCCCATCTTCATGCCAGCCAGCCAGGCACAGGTCAGCCAGATGGCCAAGGCCGTCTTCCCCTCTGCTTTCATCTTGACACATCAAAGTAGTAGCAGCAAGTGTTTCAGTGCCAAGGAAGCTTTTTCATTTTAGGAGAACACCCAGACTGGGGCTGCTTTCCCCACATGCCACCCCACAGACACTGACGCCAGGATGACCAGCCAGCGTTCCATCTGAAAGTCCTAACCTGGGGTCCCTGTGCCTCTCCCACGTCAGCCCGAACAACCCTGGGTAACCAAGATCCACCCCACCCGACCCAGGACAAGCGCAGCCCCACGTACCAGGGCCCCCTCGAGGGCAAACACAGCTGCAGGCCCCGTCTTCTCCAGGGGCTCCATGCGGCGGCGCCAGCGGCGACGGCGGAAGGCATCTGTCTTGCGGTACTCGAGGTGGAACTTCCAGCCAAAAAGAGAGGCGTACTCCCAGCCCTCGCCCTCCGCCTCCGCCTGCCTATGCTGCACAAGAGAAGGGGCAGACTCAGAGGCCAGTGGGAAGGCTGGGGGAGTCCTGTGCTCAGCTCTACCTTTGTCTTCCTGTCCTCCATGACAACTCCCCACCAGCTCCCACACCAGCACCCTCCAGGTGGGAAAACCTGGGAGGGCCACCTAGAGGAGAGGGGCCCTCTGCAGCCACAGGAACCTCGGGTCAGAAAATCAGGAGGGGAGAGGAGGCTCCGTGGGCTGCGGGGAGAACCAAACAGCCAGAAAGGGAAGGTAGACTGACACAGTGATGAAAACACTGGGTTTTTGACTTGCTTATTTGTTTGAATTCTGGGTGGATTTCATGAACCCAAAGTTTTCTTGTCATTTCCTTTTTCATCTTCACATCCTGTAGTGGGTCTGCAGCTCACAGGTAAAAGAAAGATCCTATTTCCCAACCACAGCCAGTTCCTCCCCAGGGGGCTAGACCCAACTCAGTGGTGGAGGCACCCCCCGTACCTCATTCATGGGGTCCCTTTCCCAGGCCTGAAGGGAGTCCTGGGAACCCCCTTGCCACTCAGTTTCTGGGAGAGAGTGACCTGGCACTGTCATCAGACACCACCTCAGGTCTGGGCCAGAAGCACAGTGACAAGGGCTAGTCCTGGAGGCCAGCTATGCCCCTCTCCAGGAAGGATGCTGGCTGTGGGGTGGCGGGCAAGGCACATGAGCCTGGGCAGGCTTTGCCTCTGTCTGCTAGATGCCCCTTCAGGGAGAAAGTTGAATCTGTCTGGTCCACAGAACCAGGAACAGCTGGTTGTCCAAAAGCCTTGCCCCTCCCTGGACCTAGCAACAGTCCTCTCTAGGTTCTCTGCCCCCAAGGAGAAAGAAAGGAACCTGAGTCATGCCACAGGCTACTCCTGAACCAAGGGAGGTCTGGTTCTTCAGCCAGAATTCAAATGTGTGTTTAGAAAGGAAGATCATAGACCAAGAAGGTTCAGGGGAGGCAGGCACAGAGGCTGTGCAGCGCACAGGCCCCTGTGTGACCCCGGAGCAAGTGCACATGCTTGCGTGCGCTCATCCATGTGCACGATGGGCCTGACAGTGTCCTGTGGCATCTGTGCTCAACTGTGGGCATGTGTGCTTGCATTGCATGAATGCCAATGGGGCCCACCCCAGCCCCTTCACCAGCCAGTGTACACGTGTGGCGCGCCCATCCCCAGCTGCCATCAGCATCGACAGCTCCCAGCTCCCAGAAGTCACCTGCTCCAGGGAACCCCCATGCTAAAGGAAATCCCCTCACTGAAGAAATAGGTATGCGCTTCAACTCACTCCAGCAACCCCAAGCTTAGACAAATGACTAAGAGGATACAAAGCCCAGCCCTGCCTCCAGGTGAGGATTCTGTGGTGTTCCAAGTTGTGCACCTCCCCAGGCCACAGCTCAGGCCGCAGCTGACCTGCCTGAAGCTGCATCCTTGCTCCTCACACTCCCGAAGGCACTGCCCCAATAACGTGCAGCCAAATCCATGTCTTAGCCTCTGCCTTCAGGAAACCCAGCCTAAGACACAGTCCTTGGGTGTCTTTCCATCTTCCAGGTCAGTGTGTGAACTTTGCATGTGATCTCCTGTAATCACGGGCATCTGAGTGTGTCTGTCTATAAGCATCTGTGTGTGTGCTGGGTGCGATCTGCGAGTGTGTTGGGTGTGATCTGTGCTGGGTGTGATCTGTGGGTGTGCTGGGTGTGATTTCTGTGTGCTGGGTGTGAACTGTGGGTGTGCTAGGTGTGATCTGTGCATGTGCTGGGTGTGATCTCTGGGTGTGATCTGTGCATTTGCTGGGTGTAATCTGTGTGCTGGGTGTGATCTGTGCATGTACCAGGTGTGATCTATGGATGTGCTGGGTGTAATCTGTGCTGGGTGTGGTGGGTGTGATCTGTGAGTGCTGGGTGTGAACTGTGTGTGTGCTGAGTGTGATCTGTGTGTGCTGGGTGTGATCTGTGGGTGTGCTGGGTATGACTGTGTGTGCTGGGTGTGATCTGTGCATGTGCTGGGTGTGATCTGTGGGTGTGCTAGATGTAATCTGTGTGTGTGCTGGGTGTGATCTGTGGTATGCTAGATGTAATCTGTGTCTGCTAGGTGTGATCTGTGCATGTGCTGAGTGTGATCTGTAGGTGTGATAGGTGTAATCTGTGTGTGCTGTGTGTGATCTGTGGGTGTGCTGGGTGTGATCCATACTGGGTGTGATCTTTGGGTGTGCTGGGTGTGATCTGCGTGTACTGGGTGTGAACTGTGTGTTTGTTGAGTGTGATCTGGGTTGGATCTGTGGGTGTGCCGGGTGTGATCTGTGGGTGTGCTAGGTGTAATCTGTGTATGTGCTGGGTGTGATTGTGTGTGCTGGGTGTGATCTGTGCATGTGCTGGCTGTGATCTGTAGGTGTGATAGGTGTAATCTGTGTGTGCTGGGTGTGATCTGTGGGTGTGCTAGGTATAATCTGTATGTGCTGGGTGTGATCTGTGGGTGTGCTGGGTGTGATCCATACTGGGTGTGATCTGTGGGTGTGCTGGGTGTGATCTGTGTGTATGCTGGATGTGATCTTTGGGTGTGCCTGGTGTGATCTGTGAGCACCTCTAGTGAGTCCCAGGTGTCTGTGCATACCATGTGCACACATGCATGTGTCTGTGTGCATGCAAGTCTGCACCTGTGCCTGCTGGTCACCTGTGACCAGGGGCCTCACTCCCACCCACCATCTGCTGGCTCACCCTCTTCAGTGCTTCCATCTGGCTGAGATCCCTCCTGCGCAGGCGCACCCAGCGCCGCCGTCGGTGTGTGTAGTACATCTTCTCAACAGGGACCCAGTGCTTCGGCTTCCGGTCCGGGGGGATGGTGATGCTATACTCCCAGCCTGGGGGAGGGGGAACCCGTCACTCATTGCTTGGCAGTTCCCCATCTCTCCTGGGACCACTCTGAATTTGGGGCATGGTCACAGACTCTTGAGCGGCCACTGACTCTCGGTCCTAATGTGTAGCTTGGAGTGGGGGTGCCTTCAAGAAGTGTCCCGCGGTGGGTGAAATAGCCCAGTGAAGGGCCCTAGCATTTAGCTGTCCCCACCAGCATGGCTTGAGAGCTTGCCGGGGACAGGGCTCACCAGGCTCCACATGCTGCCCACCTTGCTCATCGACAGCCCGGTTGAGGTCTGTGGACCATTCCTCATCTTCCCACTTCCAGCCCAGTGGGCACTCAATGTCATCTTTGGGAAGTACCTTCTCCCCATTCTAAGGACAAAACCAAACAGGCAAGCAATGAGAGGAGACAGACAGATGTGAGCAGGGAGGCAGAAAAGATACAACTTGACAACATACATCCTCGAAGTCCCAGATAGAAGGGCAGAGACCCAGAGTCAGTGTCCTGCCACCACTGCACCCCACACTTCCCTCTAGAAACCAAAGCATGAAGGCTCCGAAGGTAGGAGGGGGCAAGGAGGAACATGCCCCAGCCTCCCCTGAGCCCCAGGTGCCTCCAGAGACCAAATGTCTAGACCCCACCTGCCCCTGAGCGCCTGGTTTACCACATCGGTGTAGTTGTCACTCATGTAGATCCACTGGCCTCCGGGAAGCCGGGTCTGGTTCTCAAACACCTCCTCCACAAAGCTCAGGTGACCGGCGTCCATGTCATGGAGCAGGCTGTGGAGGAGGGCTGGTCAGAGTCTCTGCTGGAGAGGCCCCCATCCATCCACCACCTCCTGGAGAGCACCCCTGCCCGTGTCAGCCTCACCCCAACCAACAATGAGAGGCATGGGGGTGGGGAGGCAAGGGTGCAAGAGACCAAGGCAGAGAGTGAAAAGGAGACCTAGGGACACCCTGAGATAATCAGGGACAAAAGAGCACATCACCCAAGATGAAGAGAAAAGGAGGCCAACTGAAGACAGCAAAAGGAGGATGGGCAGGCGAGACTTGATAGATAGTTGTAAAAATATAAAGTGTTACCAAGTTGTACTCATAAGATTTGAGTGCTTGACTGTATAACATATTATACTTCAATGTTTTTTAAGTAAAAAAAATTAAACACCATAGAGTTGAATGCCAACCAAACAGGAAAAGGAGAGGAGAGAGAGGCAAAGGCAGCAATAGACATGGAGAAGGACCACATAGATCTGAGAGGGACTGAGAGAGAAAGGACCACTCAGGGGATGTGTGAGCAGTCCAGACATGAGAAGGGTTCATGTGCAGAGGAGGTGATGGGCTTGTCCTGGGTGTCTTGGAGGACGGGGCCACACCCAATGGACACCACACAGAATGGAGGCTTAAGAATAAAGGCCTGGCCAGGCATGGTGACTCAAGCCTGTAACCCCAGGACTTTGGGAGGTTGAGGAAGGAGGATCACTTGAGCCCAGGAGTTCAAGACCAATCTGGACAACATAGTGAGACCCTGTCTCTACAAAAAAATTAAAAATTAGCCAGGCACGATGGCGCACGCCTGTGGTCCCAGCTACTCAGAAAGCAGGAGCAGGAGGATCACCTGAGGCCAGGAGGCTGAGGCTGCAATGAGCTGTGATCATGCTACTGCACTCCAGCCTCCAGACAGAGCAAGACTCTGTCTCCAAAAAAAAAAAAAATTTCTTTAATGAAAAGAACAAAGGACTGTCTGACCATCCAAGACCTTCTGGAAAGGACTGCTGCCTGGCGAGCCTCAGTGCTGGGAAAGTTCAGTGACGCTCCTATGACCAGAGCAGGAGCAAGCAGAGGGATCAGCAGAGCCCCAGCCTGCCTCCAAAAGGAGGGTGCAGTCCATGGTGGGCAGCCTGGCCTGGCTCTCCCCAGTCCTCCCCGCCCACGACTCACGTCTTCTCCGGACACACGAACCAATCTCCAGCCCAGGTCCAGCCGGCCGAGGGGCGGAAGCTCTCCTTGGGTAGCTTGATCTTGCCGGTGACGTCAGAAAACTTGGGGTAGGTGAGGCCTGTTGTGCCCCAGTTCCCGACCAGGGCCAACTTGGTCTGGTTCTCATACTGGAGGGCCAGGAAGAATGAGACGTGAACAGGGGGCCCAGGCAGCTCCAGGGAGTGGGAGGCAGAGGTGGGGGCTGGCGGGCACTCACGGTTTCAGCAAAGACAGACAGCTTCCCCTCAGCAAACTGGTTGAACTCCTTCTCATCCACAGAGAGCCCAAACCACAGCTTGACCCGTATCTGCACTGGCATCCGGGCCCCAGGCACCTTCTCCATCGGATACTGGGTACCAGAGAAGGACAGAAACCCACAGTCCCCTTCAGGATCCAGATGTCCCAACGAGAGCCTGAGGAGGAGTCCTCCAGGGCTGGGTAGACCAGCCTGACATGCTCACTGGGAGTGTCCCCTGTGGAAGCGCTTACCAGAATTGCATGGAAGGGGAGCATACAATTGAGAAATGTCCACTCCACCCCCCATCCCTCACCAAGATTCCTCGCCATCAAAGGCAAAGGCTACATCATTCCCTTCTAGGAGCACTCTGCAGAGAGGGAACCATGTCTAGCCCAGGATCTCTCCTCTCCCTTTCTCCCACCACATCCTCACTTCCAGTTTCTTCTGGAACAGTGCTTGCCAATGGAACTTTCTATGATGAAAATGGTTTATATCTTCACCATCCAATATGGTAGTCACTAGCCCCATGTAGCTACTGAGCACTTGAAATGTGGCCAGTATGACTGGGGAGGTAAAGTTTTCGTTTCATTTACTTTTAATTAATGCAAATTTAAATAGCCATCTGTGGCTACCATATTGGACAGCACAGTTCTAAAACTTGTCTCTAAAGGAGATACAATGATACAGATCTGGAAGGAGAAGAAATTAAAGCCTCCCCCTTCAAGTTTAGTATTGTATTTCTTTGGTTAGTGTATCATCTAATATCCCTACCCTTTCAAGTGATTATCAGCGTGTCAACCACTGTTCACTGGTCTTCAACTGCTTTTTATCCTGAAACTTTCAGAAGCTCTGCCAAATGGGATAACCACAACAACCCAACATGAAACAGAAATTATTCTCCACAATTACTTCACCATTTGATTGAAACCCAAGGTCAGACATGGCCTGAGGAGCAGAAGCTCCTGCTCTTAAAATTCACATTGTCCCCTAGAGGAGGCAACACATTAAGTTCCCAGGCCTAGTGTCATTGAGCTCAAAGCAGTATATCCTCTGGGGCAGGGAGCCGCGTGAGCAAACGGGTGGGTTCAGAAAAAGAAAGGGTGGCTGAGGTAAGGCGTCCCACGCTGGTCAGGGAGGCCTGGATCCCTGGAGGGAGAGCCCAGGGCAGGTGGGACGCTCAGGAAGGGGCAGAGGACATGCCAAGGCCGGGACCACCTCATACTTCCCTCCTGCAGACACGGCCCCGCTTCTTTTGGTTCATCTTCAATGAAGCCTGGAGGAGCCCCTGAGTCCACGTGTCATGGCCCGGGGAAACCTCTCCATGGCTGTTCGCTTAGGCTGTCCTCTCCCCCGGGTGGTTAACTGCCTTTACCCTCCAAACCACCAGCCCCAGGGAGATGGCAGGAATGCCTGACCCCCACTTCCCCCATCCACCCCCGGCTCTCTCCCCTGTCCTCCCCCAGACGGGGCCAGCCTGCCGGACCCAAAATAGCAACAGCAAATAAAGAAATGTCTAGTTTGGGGCTCCTCTCTCTCCCTGCTGGTGCTCATTTTTTCCAACTTTGGTTTAAGTTCAGAAACACCAGTGTTTTCTTGGTCTCTGCTTGCTGCCAACATTTTTGTAGAGCTTGCTCAGGAGCTACTGGCGGGGCTCATAAACTCAGTGGGGAAGACTTCGAGAAACAATTCTATATCTTTTTGTGTGTGTGTGTGCTTGAAACCAGGGAAAATGTTTCAGTGTGCATTTCCCTGAGGCTACATGGCCAAGAGGTCAGAACCTGGAGCTCGTCCCCTCCCAGCGAGTCCACCAGGCACAATTCAGCGGCACCCCCACTGCTCTCACAGCCAGCCTTCCCGACAGCGCCGCTCAGATGCAGCCACTCCTTGACTGCTTTTCCTTTTTGCCCTACCAGGCCAGGAACCAGCTTAGGAGGTAGATTCTCAGAGGTTAGGCTCTGACAAGCACAGGAGGTTAGAATCTAATGGGAAACATGCCCCAGGTGGCACGTGAGCAGGTGGATGGGGGCAGCCTACTGCCCAACACACACACACACACACACACACACACACAGACATCCTTACTCACACAACTGTGTGCAGACAGCTACTATCCCTGGCCTTCGGCTGGCCTCTAGTCATGGCACGCATAGAGCAGGGGAGCTCCCCAAAAGGAAAAGGGGAGAGGTGGGGAGAGAAACTAACATCCATTGATCACTTATTTCCAGCAAGTCCCATCACCTGTGTTACCTAACTCAACCCTCAAAACCTGTAAAATGGGCAGCCCCACCCACCCTCATTTTACAGATGATAAGAGAGCAGGTAATTCAGAGAGGTTAAGCAACCTGCCCAGGGCCACACAGAGCTCCAGTCAACCCTGGCATCCTCTGTGCTACTGAAACCTATCCTCTCCGCACCCCCCAGGGGACAACAAGACGACTGGCCAATATACAAATGCGTCTCGGCATCACTCAGGGGGCTCTGCTCCCGGGTTCGGGTTCGAGGCTAAAGTAAGTCAACAATGACTTCCTGGAAGAGGGGAGGAGAGAGGAGAGATGTGGGGAGGGGGAAGGTCGAGCACGGAGGGGTTTTAGGGAAGTGGACTAGGCTGGATGAAGACCCGGTGGCTTAGGTCGAGGAGGCCTTGAATGCTAGCAGAGCTATTCGGGGCAAATGAAAAGAGATAAGGAGGGCTGG
>NC_045448.1:72043360-72073879 GCF_002776525.5 Piliocolobus tephrosceles | reverse complement strand
AAAAAAAAAAAAAGAGCTGGGTGGGGTGGCGAACGCCTATAATCCCAGCTACTCGGGAGGCTGAGGGAGGAGAATCTCTTGAACCTGAGAAGCAGAGGCGGCAGTGAGTGGAGATCATACCACTGCACTCCAGCCTGGGCAACAGAGTGAGATTCCATCTCAAAAAAAAAAAAAAAAAAAAAGAGGTAAGGAGCAGGCCTGCTTCTCAGGGCCGCTCCTCCCCAAGCAGGGGCAGCCTCACTGACAGCCCTTCAAGGAGGGCCCTCCCTTGAGCCTGGGCAGCCATGATGCAGGGAGGGATCTCGCGCATTATGTCCTGCACGCCAGGCCACACCAGGACCACAGCAGCCTTGGCTGTATGTCTGCACATGAGCCTAGAGAGGAGCACAGATGGGTTCTCCCCAAGCACCTGCTCACCTCCCAGTCACCCATCCCCAAAGCTGGTGACTCCCCTGGAAAGGAGGAAGAGGGAGCAGGGATGGGTGTTGGAATAGGAGAAAGGGCAGGAGAGGTGGGGGCTGGTGAGACCAGGGGACACAATTACATGCTCCCAGCTCTCCAGTGGGTCTAGCTTGTGGTGTGCCTGTCCCAAACCCCAGATACCAGCCTTACCAGCAGAGGGACCTGAGCCTCAAAGTGACTCCAGCTCCAGTCCAGGGCACTGGGATTGGTGTAGAAGCCAGGTCATGCAAGGCCTGCTAGTGCCTGGGAGCTGAGGACTGAGGCCTCCCTATAAAGGACACCTGCCTGGAAGGACAAACACAGCCCCAGGGGTCAGCCCTCTGACATGACCTGGACCGCAGACTCCACCTCATTCACTCCCAGCACCAGTGATTCCAGCTCAAACCTACTAGTCCTACACTAGGTGCAGGGGCCTGGGGACTTTGGGGGAGACCAAGGAAAAGGAAAGTTGTTTTACCCAAAGACCTCCTCTCCTTCCAAGACCACAGCCTAAGAACTAAGATAGGTCAAGAACAGGAGAGGGAAGCAGAAGAGGTGGGAGAAAGGCCTTGTGTTGGGAAAAATATGATCATGATTTGGGAAAAAAGAAAACTCACTTTCAGAAAGATTGTCTGCAACTTCCCACAATTCTTGCCACAGTAGTTGGCACCCCGCCGGGAGAAGAGGACTTGGTGGGCGGGCACCCGCTGGTATGCCACACGCTTGTCTCCCTGCAGCATCCAGATGATGATATCCGGCAGGCTGTTCTGGGGCTGAAGAGAGGGCGGTGGTCAGGGTAGGGATGGTGACACACCAGGCCCACGCCCCACAGCCACACCGTGAGCTGACCTCTGACTCAGAGGCCACAGAGGCCTCTCCTCTCCCGCTTCCATCCCACATGCTGCCCACCCTGGCCTTCCCCCAGACCTCCCAGGGCTGGCTAGTGTCTGGCTTGAGTGGCAGTAAGCCCCCAGAGGACAGAGCATAAGGCGGCCCCCAGCTCACATGAGAAGCCTGCCAAGGTTACTGAGCTGAGTACATCCTTCTGGGAAGAGACACTCCTCCCTGGGCCTCAGACCTTACATTCTTAGGTCCTCGCTACCAGGTAGACATTCCCAGGGGGCAAACATCAGAGAAAGAGATTTGACCAGGGAGGTAACATTACGCCTAGGACACCGCTCACCTTCCTCAGTCCCGAAAGTGGGAACAGATCCATGGAAGGTATGCCCTTCCCAGAGGACACATACCCTCCTCCCCTAGCAGCAGGATTCCCGTGGCCTGAAGACACTGGACTCTGAAAATGGTGACTAGTCCGGAACGAAACTGCGAGGCCCCTAAGCCCCTCCAGCATGATTGACAACTGCTCCCAGCTGCACACTCTGGAGAGCAGGCTGATTGGGTAAGGGTCCATTTGCTTCCAAGGATGGTGAGTAAAGTGAGCCCAAGTGGGGCCAGGTCTCCACCCAGGGCTCCTGCTGAGCTGATGCTCCTGCAGCACAGGTGAAGCATGCCCATGCATCACTTCACTGAACCCCAAGAGCGAGCCCAGGAGGCAAGACAGGCAGCCCCATTTGACAGGTGAGGAAACTCAGGCTTCGAAAGCGTAGGAACCAATGCAGGTTTTTCTGACTCCAAATATGCGTTCCTAGCCACTATACCAGGGGTTCTCAAAGTGTGGCGCCCACATCAGCAGCAGCTTCTGGGAACTTGTTAGAAATGCCTATTTTCAGGCTCTGCCCCAGTTGCATGGGGGCCAGGAACTTGAGGGGTGGGCCCTAACCTGCTTTTCACAAGCCCTCCAAGGGATTTTGATGCACATGCAAGTTTGAGAAGGGCTCTCTCCACGGCGCCCTTACAGTGACAGCGCGACCTTAACCCCTTCCAGTCATATCACAATTGATGCTTAGAGTCCAGGGCTCAGTCTGGGCTGAGATGACAGAGAGCAGCCCATGACCAGCCTGAGGGGTTGTTCTGCTGCCACTGTGAGGGGTTGGTCCACAGCTGAGCAACACAGTGTCCACCAGGGAACCAGCCTGTGCCTATAGGCCCTGCTGACTCTAGGGACCCACATCCCTTCCTGAGCAGCCTCCCTCTCCCCTTCCACAGCTTCCTCCAGTAGCCCCTCTCCTGGCCCTGCCCTTCTCACACTCCTGGGGAGAGCCCCTACCTCCTCCCTGGGAGTCCCACATGACTCTGGTCAGAGCAGGCAGCAGCGATCTCTGCCCACCACTTGTGAGCAGACCCTTCTCATTCCAGACAAATCCCTGACCTGCCTGTTTGCCAGGGAACCGGGTGGGTGCATCTGGCCACACAGACCTCAGGGGGAGGGTCTGCAGGTGGGGAAAGAGTTCCCCAAAGACAAACCAGAGCCGGTCCTCTCTGATCAGATACAGCAAAGCTCCGAGTTACTGAAAATGTAGCCTTCTTGCACCTGGGGCTCAGAGGCATCCAGGGCAACAGGAAACAGAGGGTCCAGGCAGGGGAGGTTGTTGGCCAGGTGCAGACAGGCACTGGCTGGCAGGAAGGAGGAGTCGGGAACCTGGGGAAGCAGGCCCTGGCACTGAACCTAGAACCAGGCACCTGGATTCTGGTTCCAGCTCTGTCTCTGACATACTTTGGCAAGCAGAGGACATTTATTAGTTACCTATTGTGTGCCAGGTTCTGTGCCAGGCCCTATAACACCCAGTATCCCATCACACCCTCTCTCTTCCTTCTGCAAATTGGTCCATTGAGGTTGAGAGAGGTTAAGTCACCTGCCCAAAGTCACCCAGCAATGGAACCAGGGTGGGTAATAATCCAGACATTCCCCTTGAGCCTGCCAGTTCTGATGTTCCAGGCAGCAGGAGAGCAGAAGAAGAAAGGTACCCGCAGGCTTAATTACCTCCTCAGCAAGGGCACGCAGACGCAGGAGCCAGTCCTCAGCCTGATCCAGAGCAGCAGGGAGCTCACTGTGGCCAAGCTTCAGGGCCAGGGCAGCCTCCGTGATTTGGCTCAGGTGACGGGTGCGCAGCCGGTACAGGTACTCGTCCAGGTGGGTGGCAGAGGGTATCTCATGGATATCACCCAGAGGCTGGCTGTGAGGGACAGACAGATGGAATGTGCCTGATGAGCCCAGGGCTCCCCCAGGTCCAGGCATGCACATGTGTCGGGGTTCTCACAGCAGGCCCCACCCTCTCCGCCTGCCTGCTGGGTGCCTTCTCCGTCCGGCTCCAGAAGCACAGCCATCTCTGTGTGATGTGCTCCATCCTCACCTCCTCCAGGAAGCCTTCCTCACCCATGTCAGCCTACACACCTCCTGATGTGGAGCCCCCAGCCCCCAATTCCAGGACTGCCAGTTTGGAATCTGTCCTCAACTCCAGTCCGGTGAGTTCTTTTGCATATATGTTCCCCTCTGCCCCACTGCCTACAGGCTCTCAGAGGGCCCAGGGGGTCCCGCTCCTGCCCCCTGGATCCTCTTAGAGTGGAGGCCCAGCGCTGAGTGCCCTGCACTGAAACAAGCCCACTCTGTGCTGTGTGTCCGCATTCTTCAAGGAAGAAATTTAGGAACCCCTGAAAAGCCACTGCAGGCACTGCGGGGAGGCCAGCAGCTCAGATGTATCCACCTGAGGTGGGGTGGGGAGCCACGACAGAACCCTTCCCAGAACCCTCTGCTTTGGGAAGCCTTTGGAGAGGAGGTGGGGGGTACATGCAATGCCAGAAACACAGACCTGAGCCCTGAGAGGTAGGAGGTCAGGTTTAAGCTCAATCCTGTTTAGAGGCAAAGAACTCTGACCTCCCCCATCCCACAGACGCGCCCTAAAAGTCCTTCATATGGCTCCTCCTCGCCATTCCAAGCCCAGGGGTCGGTACCCACACAAGGGCCATGCAGAAATGCGGCGGGGCGGTCTGTGCACTCCCTAACCAAGCGGGACCCCTCTCCATTTTCCCTGATTGAGGGTATGGGGGCTGCCCTGCCCCCACCCCACCCCCTTGACTCCCAAACAGGACATTAGTCAAACCCGCTCCACCAGGTCTGCTCCCACCACTTGCAGCCCCCCGACCTCCCCTCCCCGCAGCGTCTGACTCCCGGCTCCCGGCTGATTTATTTTTCTGCCAATTTCCCCGAGCTATGCAGAACCAATTACCGCCGGAGCGCAGCGGCACCGCCGCCGCCAGATACACCACTCTGGCAGGCCCTCGGCGCACTACATTTTTCCTGTTATTTTTTTTAATTGAATTTTTAGGGTGGGGGGAGCAGTACGCAAACTCCATCTCGGGAAACTTAAGCCCCGGGGCCTGTCTCAGGTCACGTACTGCACACCCTGTAGTAATATAATATTTACTGCCCCGAGGGTGCCGCGGATGGGCTGCCCCAGGCCGCTCCTCGGTGGTGGAGCGGCATGCTCCGTGGGTAGCGGGGCGGGGGGGGGGGGGGGGGGGGGCGGGGGCCGGGGCCCGGGGCGGGGGCCTGCCTGGGAACCAGGCCTGAGTGGGCCTGAGGGCGGGGGCAGGCCGGTCTGGAGAGGGATAGGGAGAGCCCAGCCAACCAGGGTGATTTATGCGCCCAGCCTGGGTCGGGAGCCGGGAGGGGCTGCAGTACAGACCACCAAAGGGAGATTTTCATGGAGGCCACAGCCCAGCCAAGACTCCCCAAGAAACATTTAGGACCTGTGAGTGCCACTAACAAGCTGTCTCCATGCTGTCTCGGCTCTTTCCCTCCTCAGGAAAGCCCAAGGCAGGGGGTACGGAAAGAAGGGGAGACCAGGAAGAGAAGGCTGATGGAGCTCCACCCAGCCCTAAGCAAAGCCAGGGGCCCCGCCAACGCCGGCTGGCTTGGAAATTGCAGGTAGGCCCAGCACAGGGCTCAGCAGGCTGAGAGCAGAGTGGGCTGGGCTGCTCCCAAGGTCCCTGCTTGCCTCTGCGGGGCCGGGTGGATACCTGTACCCTGGGCAGTGTCCAGCCTGAAAGATGAACTGGCCTCGGGGCATTCATTTCAATCCTTGTGAGCAACAGCTCTCCCCTGGGCCTGGGCTGGATGCTGCATCCAGAGATGAGACCTGGCCCTGCTCTCAGGGAGCCCACAGAAGAAAGATGCAAACAGATCCCTGCCTGAGCAGCCTCAGACTCAGGAGCCCTTCCTGGAGGAAGTGGCTTTGAGCTGCATCTGGCAGGGCCAGCAGGAGTCAGTAAGGCCCAAAAGAGCAGGAAGGGCATCCTGGCTGATGGAGCAGCATATGCACAAGTGCAAAGACACAGAGGCAAGGGGGAGCCTGTAGGGGTTGGGACGCTGAGGGCCAGACAAACCAACGCAGAGCTTCAGAAGTGCAGGGGCTCCATGAGGCAGGTGGTGGGGACAGAAAGGCCTGTCCACCAGGATGAGAGCAGGGGCTTTTCCCGGATGCAGCAGCAGCCACTACAGGGCTGACGTGGAGGCAGGTGTGACACAGCTTGAAGACGATGGGGATACTAAAGGAGGGATGGGAGAGGAAGGAAGGAGGAAGGACATGGGTGAGGCAGAGCCACCAGGGCTGGGGCAGAGAAAAGAGGAGGCGAGCAGTCAGAGCTGGCTCAGGTTTCCAGCGTGGGTTCTGGGGAGCCAGGAAAAGACCGTGCCGGGAGGTGACGAAACCTGTCTGCAACACGTGTAGCCCCAGACGCAGCACGGAGGTGCTGGTGGGACATCCACGTGGACATGTCCAGCACGTTGTGTTCATAGGTGTAGAGATCAGAGGAGAGGGCTGGGCTGGAGGAACAGAGTGGACACCACCGGCCCTGGGGAAGGGGGAGGCTCCCGGAAGATGAGCCGGGAAAAGGGCTGAGATGGAATGAGAAACACCGATGCTGGAGAAGTGGGCCAGGCTGGCTGGAGAAAGGGTGAGCTGCTGTGGTCAGCTGTGGGCCTGAGTTTGCTCAAGGCCCCCATGCCCGGCTGCTCTGCATGTCGGTTGTGATGGTGCTCAGCATTGGAGTGGGAGGTGGAGGAAGCCCTCTTGCTGAGGTGCGGGGTACTAGTGGCCTCAGGTGGAGCTGAGCGAATTGCTCCTGCTGCCTGGAATTCCTCTCCTAGAAAGCCATTATGCATTCCCAAGAGGACGGGAACCCAGCTCTCCTCCCAAGCTCCTGAGCTGGAACAAGCATCCCTGCTGGGAGGCCCAGCCACTCGTCCAACCCCGGGAGAGTGACTCAAAGGGGTCAGAAGTGTTTTTAGGCAGATCATCCAAGAGCAGAGCCCTGCAGAGGTCACTGAGGACAGCCAAGGACTCAGGGCCCACGGGTCTCAGATGTCCCAGGCCCCTCAGACCTGCCAAGCTACAAACAACACGGGGGTCATGTGCAGGGCCACAGGTAGAACCCAGAATCCTGGCCCACCCATCTCACCCAAAGTGGTGCCAACGTGGGTGGGGCCATCGTGCAGGTGGGGCCTGGGGCCCTGGGGATGTCCTGGGGAGCTCACCCAGTGGCTGCAGCCACCCCAGGCTGACCGTGCCTGTATGCGCCCCTCCAACCCCACTCTATCCTCCCACCTCCAGACCACAGGCCAGCTTCCTCACAGACGCCTCAACACAGCCTGTCCTGAATGCCTCACCTCCCCCTCAACTGGCTCCTCCTCCTGCTGACCCTCTCACAGCATGGCCCCCATGCCCACCTAGCCACCCTGGCCAGGACCAGGGGATCATTCTGAACCTTCCTGTGGCTCCCACATTCACCCCATCAAGTTCTGTCCATTACAGAGCAGCAATGCAAGGGGGTTCTGCCACTCACTAGCTGTGTGAATCTGGGCAAGTTAATCAACCTTCCTCTCTGTGCCTCAGTTTCCTATCTGTAAAACAAGGGTCATTAACTTTTTTTTTTTTTTTTTTTGAGACAGAGTCTTGCTCTGTCACCCAGTCTGGAGTGTAGGGCCGTGATCTCAGCTCACTGCAACATCCACCTCCTGGGTTCAAGCAATTCTCCTGCCTCAGTCTCCCAAGTAGCTGGGATTACAGGCACCCGCCACCACACATGGCTAATTTTTGTATTTTTAGTAGAGATGGGGCCAGGCTGGTCTTGAACTCCTGACCTCAAGTGATCTGTCCGCCTCAGTCTCCCAAAGTGCTGGGATTACAGCTGTGAGCCTCCACACCCAGCCTACCTTCTACTTCGTAAGATTTCATGGTTGGTTAATAGCAGAGACCCTCGGGGCCACCCAACTGGGCAACAGCCTCTCCTGCCACCTCCCCCACCCAGGAGGCAGCAGGCATTTCAGGCTTCTGTACCTTTGCCTTGGCAGTCCCCTCTCCAAAGGCTAACTCCTGCTCCTCCCTCAAAGTCCACCACAGGCATCCCCTTCTCCAGGAAGCTTCCCTGAATTCAGTTAGTGGGAATGAGATGCACCTGCTTGGAGCTCCTAACGTGCACACCTCTAACTTCCCAACAGACTTCACCTCCTCTGCCCATTTTTTGCATCCAACCATCCCTGGAGGGCTGAAGGTGTACCTGTGTCAGTCTGCTCTAGGTGTCTGGCACTGAGTCTGCCAGGCTTCAGGAAGGCTGGGGGAAATGGGTGAATGGCCTGTCCGGAATTCCACTGCTGGGCCGGGAGCCTTTCTCTGGGGTAGTATTTTGATAAAGATAGACTTCCTAACTGAACCACAAACGATAGAAGGGATGCTGCATCCGTGGCCATGGTTATCAATTCTCTGATGCGTTCAGCAGGGCTGTACAGCCATGCTGAGGGAGGGGTGATGAGGCGTATAGGGGGCATAGAATACATTTGTGTATATTCACACATTTGCATATATTAACCCCGTGGAGAGCAGAGGGGCAACTATTTAAGTCCATTTAACAGCTGAGAAAACTAAAGTCCAGAGAAGAGAAGCTTCCCAAAGTCACAAAGTCAGATAAAGAGACCAGGAGCTAAGCCTCCTGACATTTCTTCTTCTGAGCAATAATTATAGCTACCATTTATTAAATCTTTCCCAAGAGCCGGGCACTTTGTTTAGAAGATATTATAAAGTAGTTATTCTTCATGCCAGGTTGAAGTTGAGAAAACCAAGGGTCAGAACCCACGGGTGGCTCCCCAAAACCACATGGCAGTGGAGGAGATGTGAGATGCACCCCTCTGCTGGGCCTCCACACCCCAGGCCTTCTTTTCCTGAAGTCGACAATCAGCCGTGTCAATAGAAGGCTAAACAGAAACCATGATCCCCGACATGGCCTTGAGGGAATGAGGGGCGCCGTCACCCCACCCCCCAGCCAGCTCCTCCTGGAGATTCCATCAGGGAAATAAGAGGTCGGGGATCAGAGACACAATGCCCCCCATTCAGGTGAGCCGGCCGCCGGGCCTGCAGCTGCCGCTGCTGCAGGGAGATTTATGACCTGCTCTCAATGTCACCTTTTCAACTCCTGCGCTGGCTCCACCACCTTTGGACTCAGCACGGGCTGGACTGCTGGCCAAGCGTGGCTGGGAGACGTGCCATTGCTCACCGCCACACATGAGCACTCCCAGCAAAACAGGCCCAGTTGAGCCAGGAGAGGAGGGCACCAGGGGCGCCAGGTCCCCCCTACCTGCAGCCTGTGATGAGCTCATCCATCAGCTGAGCCACCAGTGAGTCCACGTCCTCCGTGGAGCACTGCGCCTTCAGGGCCAGGTGGACCTGCTCCAGGCCAGCTTCCTGTGGAAGGGACAGGCAAGGGTCAGGTGTGTCACCACAGGGCAGAGGGTGCACGCTGGACCCAGCCCCTAGGCCCTGTCACTGCTACTGAACCAAAAAGGAGTGAACAGTTAGAGCAAAGAAGGCAGAGCCCAGGCCCAACAAACCAGGTTCTATCCTGACCCAAGAACCTTCCAAGGCTGCCCGTACCCAAATACATCCAAAGTCTCGTACCCGGAACTCCAGCCTCACATGTAGTCACAAGGAGCTCGGGGGAGGTTCTGCAGACTTGGAAAGAACTTGATGGCTTCTGATTCCTCCCTGCCACCCTCAAAGCAGGCCTGGCTTCCCACAGGTGAGTGGCCCTCTCCGAGCCTGCTCTGGTTCCCCACCTGGAACCCTCTCTTCTTTCCAGATTCTACCACCCAATGAGGCTTAGACTAAGAGCGCCCTCTTCCAGGAGCAGTCCCGCCACCTCTAATCATAGGAACCTCCTTCCTCAAACTCCCGTGGCCTGCTCATTCCCTGTGCTGCCTCCCAGGGAAACAGGCCCTTACCAAGCTTTTCTCCAGCCCTCTCTGTGGGGCCTCAGCCCTGAGCTGAGAGGCCAAGGACTGTCCCTCAGCCCCCCACACACCCCTCCCCACCCACCGGCCTTCCTGAGCAAGGACACGTGCTCGGGATTTGGACTACCAGTCTCATAGAACTGGAAAGAACATGGTCTCTGCCCTCTTGGGAGTCTGGAGTCTTGCTGTGAGCCAGTGATTGGCCCAGAAGGCAGAGTCTAGAGCTGTATGGCATCAACTCCATGTTCTCCCCATCTCAGCCTTTGCTGGTCTCCTCTTTCCCCTAAAACTGCCAGTCTCTGGGAAGGTGGGGCCACCATGGCCTCCTTCCCTTCTCTGTCCACCTTTCCTTCAAGCCATGCTCACCTCCCCACCCGCAGATATGCCCAGGCCTCTCCAGCCCCGCTTCCCTCCACCTGCTGATCCCAGCATGCTCCTACAGTGGAGCCTGCACCTGTCTCCTCCATTTTCCCACCAGTTGTCCCCATCCACACCACAGAAACCCCTAGAGCCACTGCCAGGACCATCAGCTTCCCACTCAACCTCCTCACCTCCCTTGGCCTCTACACCTCCGCCCACCTGTGATTCTCCTCCATTCTGGCCAAGTGCCAGGACTGCAGCATCCAGCATCTGTAGGGGCCTCCCCAGATGTCACCTCTTCACCCCCAAAACAGAACCTGACCTCATATGTTCTGCTCTTCTCCCCAGCTTCCCAATTCCCCAGCCACCTGAGTTCCTCTTTATAGCCCTTCCTCAGCCCCAAATCCCATTGGCCACCAAGGCCTTGTAGCTCAAGTCCTGCAATTCCCTCCCCCCCCCCCCCCCCCCGGGCTGAGGCCATCTCCTTCCCAGGGCTTGGTCACCCTCCCTCAGGCCCCTGCAATGGTGGCCTAGCTGGGTTCCCACCCCCCATCTGCTTGCACTGGACACAGCCCCCTCACTGGCCTATGATGCCTTCCTGACGCTCCTTGGCCACCCTCCCTGCTCTGAGCCCCACATCTCTCTGCCCCTGTAGTGTCACCTGTACCTAAGTTTAGAAAGCCCTGTATGAGAGTCTATGCCCTCCTTTAATAAACTGACTCCCTGAAGACAGAGCCAGCTCCTTGTTCACCTCTGGCCTCTAGCTTCTGGCTAGAAGTTTCTAGCATAAGCCCTTGCATACATTAAGAGTCCAAAGGCCTGTAATGAGTAAGTGAGCGAGAGCAAGGCCGTGCCCTGCTGCGTGACATAGGTTTTCTTTCCGCTTCCTTGCCCTGGGTCCCACTGCACACTGGAGCTGCCTCAGGTTGCTCGCATCCCCTCTCTTCTCTTCCAATCGTGCAGGACAGGACCACAAGCCTGGTACTGCCCAGACACCGAGGACACCAACCATGAAGGTTAGTAGGCACAGCCATGTGTCAGTGTGTGCACCAGTGGATGGTGGTCTGAGACGCCCCATGCAGCGGGGTAGCAGGTGCATGCAGAGGCGTGTGCAGCTTTGGGCACGTTTTCACTCACCAGCCGGTCAGCAATCCCAAGCAGCTGGTTCTGAGTCTCAATTCTATGGCTGATGTCCTCCCAGTAGGATGACAGCACCACCACAGGTTTCACATTACCCCAGGGTAGGTAGTAGTAGTGGCACCCTGGAATGGAGAGATAGGCCTGAGCACTGTGCCAGGAGTAGAGGGCGGGTGGGATGGGGTGCTAAGAGTGCCAGCCTCCTGGGCACTCCAGGGCTAGGACTGGCAGAGCTGGGAAGGGGACCACACGTGGGAGAGACAGGCACCTGCTCACCACCCTTCCCTTCTAAGAACCCTCTTGGACACACGTGGAGTGACCCATGTTGCCCGGTGTCTGAAAGACGTGCCTGAGCTCTCTGTGTGAGTTGAGCAGACAGCTGCAGCTCTCCTTAGGGCTCCTGGGCATGTCAAAACTGAGGAGTTGTTAGAGCTTCCCTGGGAAACCCAAGGCCACACTCCCTAAAATGTCCAAACCAAGGCCGGCAGACTCCTTGAAATGAGCAGGATGGGTCAGGGTCAATGCTGACCACAGCTGGTCCCAGGAACTGCATCTATGGGCACTAGTAGCAGGGTCCCTCGCCTGGAGGAGAGCAAGGGGACAGCTGGAACAGGTTGGCCAGGGCCAGGGCTTTTGAATAGCCTCTGGCAGCTTTCCGTGGGAGGCAGGATTTAAGGTGTGGCCCCCTGCTCTATGATCCTGTGATCGGGGTCCCAGCCAGGAGCACTGCCTCACCGTCAAAGACTGCACGGCTATACTGAGTGGTGGAGGCCAGCGGCAGGCAGGTCATGTCGAACTTGTTCCCATAGTTCCCAATGCTGACCTCGAACTGGATGGCGTCATCCACATCCTGCAGCATGGTGGCCGAGTAGAAGGCCGCAAACAGGGAGTACTTGCGCCTCCTAAGGTACTTCTGTGAGCAGAGAGTGGGCCAGAGGGTCACAGGAGAAGCAAAGAAAGGCACCCGGGCTGGGGAGGAGACATGTATCTGGCAGGCCCTGGCCATAGCCGGCACCCAATAGCTCCTGGCTGGACTGACGGGTGGCAAGTAGCCCAAGAAAGAAACAGCATCCAGATTTCATTGCTAACTGAACAAGCTCATTCCAGATCTGCGTGCGTCTGGCCACGTTTCCCTAATAAAAGCTGCTCCTCCAAGGTCAAGCTGCCCCTAATCCAAACCAGCAGCGATGGTTCCACCACATCAGCTGAGTGGGGTCTCCCACTGGGCCCTCAGGGGCAACCTGGAACTTATCTGCCATTTAGAGGGGCTAAAGGCTCTAAGCCACCAGGCGCCTGCCCAGAGCTCCTGCCCCATGCCACTCAGGGTCTCCCCCTCAGCAGCCAGCTCTGCAGGACACACGGGCTGCCACTGTCATGTGCCTGGGATGAAAGGGTCTCTTTGTCCCCTCCAGGCACTGAGCATAGGGTGGGGACAGGGCAGGAACTCAATCCTATGATTGAGAGAAGAGGGGTCAGACAATTGGGTATTAGGTGAATGTAAACAGTAGCAACAGCTAACACTTAGTAAGTGCTTACTGCATATGTGTATTAATTTCCTTAATTCTCACAACCATCTTATAGAGTATATTATTACAAGTTATATAATATAACTTTAAGTATAATATACCCCCACATTCCAGATAGGGAAACTGATGGAGCCTGTAAGTGCTGCAGCCAGATTTCAAACCAGAGCTATCTGACCACTGTGTCTATCAGCTTAAATCACCACACAGACTCTGCACAGCTGCCTCCTGGACACAAGGCCAAGCTCCACCATTTGTTGCTCTGATATATCTGAGCCTGTTTCCTCATCTGTGAAATGGGGATAATAATAATAACAGCAGCCACCTCATGGTGCTGGGAGGAGTCAATAACAGCAGGGGTGTCAGCAGCACAGTGCCTGATACATGTTCAGTGCTTATTTGACTTAATAGTTATCCTTACGTTATTATTATAAAATCACGTCTCATTTTGCATCAAGCTCTAGACTTTTGAAATATTTTCATTTATCTTCTCTGAGCCTCTGATCATCCCTCCAGGGAGGCAGGGGCAAGTGTTAATTTATTCCCACTTTACAGCTGAGACCTGAGGCCCAGAGAGGTAAAGGCACTATGCATGTGGGCAGAGCTGAGTCCTCCCTCTGCCATGACACCTCAAGGCCAGTCCGGTGTGGCCATCCCTTCCCCGTCCCCGACACCCAGCTCCCACCAAGAGCCATGCCCCTCACCTCCACCCGGAGGATGTCATCTGCAGGAAGGTCCTCCACCTTCTGCTCACTGTGCTCCACCAGCTTGGTCTCCAGGGAAAGCAGAAGCCGGCCACGATAAGCCACACCTTCCCCCTGCCAGGAAGGTCAGGTCACCAGGAGCAGGGGAGACAGAGGGAAGGAGGGGAAGGAAAGGGGCACCCTGTGGCCCTGAGGTAGCTCATCTCCCAGGCACCCAGGAGGTCCCTGAGCCAACCTCATCTCTCTGCAGATGAGGAAAGCATGGCCCAGAGAGTTCGGGAGCTATGACAAGCCACCCAGATGGACAGTGCCAGATGCCAACCCAGACCAAAAGACAAAGACAGAGAGACAGGGTCTGGGTCCTTCAGGGCGGGGAACATGGAAGGATCAGACTGGCACTCGGGAGAGGTAGCGTCAAGGGGCAGAAGGAGAATTCCCTGAGTGGGTGGCTGCCTGATTGTGGGCCCCCAGGCAGGGTTGGAAGACCCTGCATACAGGCCTGGGCTCCTGAGGGACCTGGGCATCTGGCATCCTGCCCTTGCCAGGCAGGGCTCCAGCCGGCTCACCTTGCCTGTGTTGAGCTCTGCGTAGGGGTCCAGGAAGCCCGTGAACTCTCTGGGACTGCCATAGAGGTTGATGTAGCAGGGCCCAAAAGTGGGTAGGAAGCCCAGGTGGTCATCCACTGGGAGACACAAGTAGCAATCAGAGGGATCGGCCCAGTGGGGCTTCCCAATGCTCAACCCAGCCACCTTCCAGCCTGAGCCCACCCCTGACCCTCAGTTCCCCCCACATGCACCAGATGCAGCTCCTGTCAGTGTATAAAGACGAACGCCACGAGCGATAGCTCTCATGCCCTCCCCAACGTCTCTTTACTCCTCACCATCATGCTGAGATGCAATCATATTTTTATTAGTCTCATTTTATAGATGAGGAAACTGAGCCTCAGAGATGAAAAGAAACACATGACTACAAGGTGGCAGGGCCCAGAATGGTGTCACCTCAAAGCCCATGCACTCAGCCAGCACACAAAGTTGGGGTTCAAGGCCCTCTACTGCTCGTGCCCCTCCCCAGCCCCACCCCATCAAGTCCTGCATCTGCTCTCCATCCTACACTTCTATAGGCACTGTGGGCCCTGCAGCCAATGGGGAGGAGGTCCCAGAGCCCAGTAACAAGAGAAACCATCTCCCAGGAGGCCAGGGATGGAGCCCAGCTAGACGTTCCTCCTCCCTAGGGCAGCCGCCAGGCACATACCCCCTGCCCTAATGGCCTTGCCTCATCCCAGAATCTCCTACACACGCACACACATTGTGCAAAGAACATTTTTTAACAGAGCAGGTCAGAGGAGAGAGAATTACACTCCTGAAGAGGGGAAATCTCTCCACATCCTTTCCATCCTTTTTTGGAGGCTCTCTTTTGCTAACATCATTTTCCAGCTCACAGCTGAGTTTCCCAGATGGGACTTTACTGGCCATACCCTGAAAACCCTAAAATGCCACACTGTCCCTTTCAGAGGAATGGGGAAGAGGTTGTTTCCAAAATACCAAAGGTGGAAAGCAGGGCCAGAGACGGGAACCCTCCGGAACGACCCAATCAGTCCACACAAGGATGATCCAAAGTAGGGACAAAACAAATGGCCTCAGCAGAGAAGTGTTTGAGCCAGACCGAAGGTCATGCACTGCGAGTCCAGCCCCTGCCGAGACCCTAGGGATGAGGGAGGAGCCAGGACAGGGAGGAACCAGAAGGCTGGAGCCTCACTTCCCCTCTCAGCCAGGGGCCGCCCCACCTCCTTCAACACCTTCCCTCTCCTAGACCCCAGCACAGACAGGGCACTGGCCTTCAGGAGAGGTGGGAGGCCCAGGTAGAGGGGCTAACAGGAGCATTACTAATTGTTTGTGTTAATCATCTCAATTATGATTTACCTTGGGGATTTCAACTCCAAGAGTTTTTAACTCCTCTTGACCTCCTCCTGGCCCCTGAAACACCTCACACTCCCCCTGCCCCACTCCAGACCCCCATGCCTGCCCCTACCCCTCACTACCAGACAGAGGGGTCTAACTGGAGCATCGGCCCAAGCCTATCCCATTTAGGAAGGGTTGGGGAAAATGGGAGGAAATTGCCCCTTAAAGCATTCCAGACGATTTACATGCTCCACAGAGGCTGAGAGGCGACAGCAAATGTAAGTCCAGGGACTTACCTTTGTGGGGGAACCTCAGTCCCACCTCAGGCAAATCAAAAACCCCCATGCCTCCAGCACCCTCGCCCCTCTAACCAAAACCCAAGGCCCCGCTCCTCTGGTTGTCCCCAAGGTGACAGCAACGTACGGTCTGAGGCTTTCGAAGGCTTGATGGCACCTGCAGTCTCCTCTGAAGCGTAAAGAAATGGAAAAGGGGTTAGGGTGGGCATGGCTGGGAGAAGTACCGGTTACATGAACAGGCTGTGGATGAAGAGCTGGCAGACAGACAGATGGAAAGACAGCTCCAGGCTGTGAAACAGATGCAGCCCGAGGCCCCACCCTCTGCCCAGCTGTAAATTTATCATAAACTAAATCATCACAGCCCCTCCAGACGCAGCCCCCAACACCCCATGAGCCCTAGGGGTCCCACTTGGCCTGCCCATCACTCTGTGTGTTCCGTCTGCCGGACCCGAAATTTGATTCAATACGCTCAAGGAATAATTCAGAAAAGAAAATGTGCTTTTCCATATGATAGCCAGATAAGTGAGGGGAACAAAGTACAGACACAACGGAAGGGTGGGGAGACACAAAAGGGCCAGAGCTAGGAAGTCAGGCACACCCCACACTCCAAGCCCGCAGGCAGGTCGCACTTGGAGCCAGGCGCGCCGAGCAGGGACATTTCAAGGCACAACATCTCCACCTAGTGGCCGTGTCCAGAATCACCCCTGAGGGCTCCACGTTGCATATTCACAACAGCAGGCACTGGCATCTGGCTTCTGACACAGGCCGCTTCCAGGGAAGCACAGAGCCAGACGCTGTCCACAAGCTGAACACGCTACACACTTGGGTGCGCCCCTAAATGTTGGTAAGGAATGTCTAGAAATAAGAAAAGCAAGGAAGGAAATGCTCTGGCACACACATGGACTCTGAATCTGTCCCTCACTGCTAGGCAGGTACACAATGCCGCCAAGGAAGCGGACACCCCTCAGTCTTCCTCCACTGTCCTCTCTGATTTCTGCCTCTTCCCAAATCTGACCTTCCCATTCTCCTTCTCCAACAGCAAAGTGTGACGCAGTCTGAGGTCACGTGCCCACCCTGGACGTGGTTGGTGAACTTGCTGATTACTTCCCTTCCTCGTTTACCTTTACCTGTTGCTGTCCTCCAGAAAACACTTCTTTTCCCCTAGCCCTGTGACTGCAGTCAGAAGTCAAGGGTTGAGGAAAACTTTGTGAAGGAAGAGTGCACAAAGACACAGAGAGAAAGAGTGGAGAAGAGAGAAGGGAGCGTGGCCGTCCGGAGTGAGGACAGGGCAGAGGCAGCAAGGAGGGCCAGGCCCAGCCCCTCGGCCCTCCTCAGCCAGGCCTCAGCTACGAACGTCAGCCAGCAGACACCAGGGCTGCATAAATCATAGTTCATGGCCACCTTCATCTCCAAAGCAACAGGTTTCCTTCCATGGGCAAGCCAGGGCTCTGTTCGTGGGGAGATTTCTGCAACAGTGAGAGGGCCAACACAGGCACAGCTGCAGGCCCAAGGAGAGCAGTGGCCAGGGACCACCGGAAGGAAACAGATCCCATTTTAAGCTCCTTCTAAATGATTACTAACAGGCCTGGCCTGTTATCTTGGGCTAATGAGGCCAAGGTCACAGTTCCAACCCCCATGTGCTTCTTACAGAGGCAAAGTTGGCTTCCCACCCAGACTGATTTTGAATTCTGGCTACAGACGGGTGCCCAGCCCAGATGCAGAAGCCCCCCTAATCCCATCGGCCATCTGACCAACACATGCCTCTGGTGGCTCTGAGGACCAAGTGGGTGACTGCAGAGCAGCCTGCCTCCCAACCACACCTTTTCATTAATTCACCCTTTCTTTCTTTCTTTTCTTTTCTTTTCTTTCTTTCTTTCTTTTTATTTAGACAGTGGCTCGCTCTTGTCGCCCAAGCTGGAGCACAGTGGCGTGATCTCGGCTCACTGCAACCTCCACCTCCCGGGTTCAAGCGATTCTCCTGCTTCAGTCTCCCAAGTAGCTAGGATTACAGGTGCCCACCACCATGCTGGGCTATTTTTTGTATTTTTAGTAAAGACGGGGTTTCACTATGTTGACCAGGCTGGTCTCGAACTCCTGAACTCAGGTGATCCACCCACCTCAGCCTCCCAAAGTGCTGGGATTACAGGTGTGAGCCACTGCACCCAACCTAATTCACCCATTCTTTCATTCATTTGTTCATTCAGCAAACCTAACCAGGTGCAGGAGGAGGCACTGGGAATATGCAATAAGACACGGCCCTGCTGATGTCTTAGGTCAATGACTCCTAACTTGGGGATGGATCACAGTCTCTGGGTGTGAAGACCCATCCTGGGCTCTCGCCCCTGTGTCTGCAGACAGTTCAAGGGCACAGTGACTAGTGAAGCCACCCAAGACAAAGCCTCTATTTCGTCCACGTCACCCTTCTGCCAAAACACAAGTGTTTTATTGTGTTTTCCCTCAGTCCAGGGAGCTGGGGCTATGGAAATCCAAAACACAGATGAATGCTCCCAGTTCTGTGACCCGAGCAACAAAGCTCAGCTGCCTCACCTGGGGGAAGCTGAAGGAGCTAGAGAGCAGAACCTCCTAGCCCAGCGAGCCACAAGTCCCAGCCCTGCACACAGTCCCTGGGAGGTGCATGAAGAAGCTGAGGCCGTCACCTGCAGTCTGCCCCGCCAGCTCCCTCTGCCTCTCGGCACATCCCCAAGCCCACGGCAGCTGGCTGCCTGACTCTCACTTGCGCCAGGCAAGAGGAGAAACTGAAAACTGCTGGGAAATCAGCATCATCTACATTCCAGAGACGAAAGGAGACTAACTTTGGATTTCTTAGCTGTGGAAAACACTAGGATACAAGTGCTATTTATGGAGCATGAGTTTCCTATGTATAAAGTTATGAAAGAATCTGTGTACATTTCACAGAGCTCATGTGCCTATCACCTTTCAAAAGACCTGCAGCTTCTAAGGAAAGCACTCTTTTTTAAAAAACAAAATTCTTACTTAATACTTCAGAGCACAGGGTCCAAGGAACACTCTAGTGTGCCCAGGCAAACTTGTGGGCAGAGGTGTTTAAGAGGTTAGTGTTAGGTCTTGTCCTCACTGGAAACAAAAACAAAAA
Organism: Piliocolobus tephrosceles; assembly: GCF_002776525.5. Taxonomy (NCBI): domain Eukaryota; kingdom Metazoa; phylum Chordata; class Mammalia; order Primates; family Cercopithecidae; genus Piliocolobus; species Piliocolobus tephrosceles. The sequence goes on along the minus strand of NC_045448.1, from coordinate 72,055,230 downwards.
CAGAAAAACAAAAACTCCTAGTTGAACCAAATCATCTGGTGAACCCTGAGGCGGGGAAATACAGAGAAAGAACTTGTTTTTACAGTTCGGTTTCATTTGGGCTTTGAGAGCAGTGAAGAAATACAAGTGTTGTCTATCGCCCCAGTGGGCTAGAAGCCCACAACGTGGAGAAACAACATAAAAAAGGGCTGAAAGGAAAGTTGGAGTGACGCGTTTCGAGGGGGCTGCGTGCAAGTCAGGGACGCTTGGCCCGAGCAAGGCAAGGGCCCGACCTCAAGGCCGGAGAGAGGCCCTGGCCCCAGAAAGGGACCCACCTCTGCAGGAACGGGTCGGCAGAGTCCGAGAGTCATCAAAGACAGCTCCAGTGGGATGCACAAGTTTAACTCTTTTACTGCCACTTAGATCAAGCTATTTAACTGCATGTTCAAAACCGGTTAGCTGGTTGCAAGAAGATTCTCATTTATTTCCAGAACCATGGGTGATGGAAGGTGGTCCCAACTTTGAATGCCTGTGACCTGAGCGCCATCTAGTGACCACATAAACATCTTTCTCGCCTTCCCCCCAACACATTCTTGCGGACACAGAGAAAAGTGAGGGCTCACACAGCATAGAAATGAAGCTAGGTCCGGGGATGCGAACTCTCCGTCAGGGGGCTGGCGACAAGCACGGCTGCAGCCTCGTGAGACACGACTGTCAGAAAACAGTCAGAAATGCCCCACTGTGCCTCCACCAGTGTCTGCCCCTGGAATCAGAGACAGAGACAGTGCCAGCCAGAAAACTGAAGAAGAGGTTCCTTCCATACCAAGAGTGCTGACCTGTGAGGTGACCCTCTGTCTGCATTACCACCCCCAGATCTCTCTACCTGTTCGGGAAGACAGCCCTTCTCAGAAACTATCTGAACAGCAATAAGTGAAGGGGCGGGGCCACATCTCGGAACACATTGTTCCCCCAGCGAGGAAGGGAGGGGCTGGGGCAGGAAGAGCAGGTTTGCAGTGCCTGCAGGAGGGTCATTTCTGGGACTAGTCCAGAGTCCCAACAAGGAAATCAGAAGGCAGAGAATAGCTAGATGTAGAAGCTCAGGGAGGGTGCCTGGGAGTTTACTGTACAATTCTCTACTTTTGCGTGTACTTGAAATTTTCTATAATTAAAAGTTGCCCTTTAAATGTTTCAGAGAACTCAGCAAAACCAGTCTTTTCATTTCTTTCTTGCCACGTGGCCTTGGCATATGTCGTCACCTCTGCCTGGAGCTCTTTCCTACCTACTCCTCACATGCTGGTGGCTTCCCCTCTGGCAGCCTAAGACACCTCCTCCTAGAAGCCTTCCTTGACTCCATCAGGCAGAAGCAGCTCTCCTCTACTCTCTTATTCTCTTTCACCATGCATGTCCTTTTCTTTGAGGGCACTTAACACAACTTATACCCATATATTTATTTGTCTACTTGTTTGTGGCCTGTCAGGACTCTAAGTTCCCTGATGGTGTGACCAAGAATATTTTGTTCAACCCTCTATGCCCAGCCCCTGACACAAGGCATATGCTCAATAAACATCTCCTAAAAGAATGAAGTGAATGGAAAACAATATCAGGTATATGCCTCTGATAGCCGCCCACATTTACAGAAGGACATGAGGACATCAAGCAGCTAGAAGTCTAAGTTAACAATGTCTTGCTTAAAAACGATGTAACATTTGGAAGGCCAAGGCGGGTGGATCACCTCAGGTCAGAAACTCCTCAGGTCAGGAATTTGAGACCAGCCTGGCCAACATGGTGAAACCCTGTATCTACTAAAAATAAAAAATATTAGCCGGGTAAGGTGGCAGGCACCTGTAATCCTGGCTCCTTGGGAGGCTGAGGCAGGGGAATTGCTTGAACCCAGGAGGCAGAAGTTGCATTGAGCCAAGATCACGCCACCACTGCACTCCAGGCTGGGCAAAAAGAGCAAGACTCTTTCTCAAAAAAAAAAAAAAAGGAACATTTTTAAAAATGGTATATCCAGTCTCCTCTCCTAGAGGTCTCCTAGAGATCTAGAATCTGGAGATGATCTCCAACTTCAAGAGCACTGGGTAGAGTCAGCCAGAAACTGGGCATGTTAACCTGTCCTCCAGCTAAAGATCTCAGGAGATGGATGAACAGAGAAAGACCCACACACCCTATCTGTGGGAGATACCAACACTGAACAGATCTTGCAGGAGAGTGAATAAAGCAGGGAGAGGGCAGAGAGCCAACCAGGATATGGAAACTGCATCCATAAGATTCGGGAAAGCATTCACCTGCATATTGCAGAAAATGATTTGGAATCCTCAGTAGAGTACAAGAAGATGTAGTTTTTGTGGAACAAAGCAGAACTGCCGGGAGAGAACAGACAAGGAGCAAAGAAGTAAAGGAAAATATAAAAGGAGTGACAGGGGAAAAAGAAGGCTTGACAAGAACCTACAAATGCAATAGCCCATTTTAAACCATGTACGAAGCAGTAAAAGGCAGAAATTGGTACAGGAAAAAAAAATCAGATTAGCAACATAGAAAGCCCATCTTAATGATAAAAACAGCAAATGTTACTTTAGGGTTATTGTGTACCACACATTATAAGAACCTTACCTTTATAATCTCATGATTTTTACAACCGTCTCATGAGGGTTGGGACTTGCAAGGACCCCATTTTACGGAGACTGGAGCAACTCACTCAGTTACAAAGAAGCAGAGCCAAGAGCATTTGAACCCAAGTTGGCCATCTAGAGAGCTGGAGCTCTCCCCACCTCCCCAGTCTGCCTTCATCTGTCCATGGCATAATGTCGGAATTTTTAAAAAACAATCCTCCACTCAGATTTAAGAATTCATCATGTCTCAGACAAAATTCAATGGAAAGTGTCCTTTACCAAGAAAGATTAAAATAATTTTCTAAACTATCAGAAAAAAGATAAATTCCTATGAGCAGCATCTAGTCAGGAAAAAAATAGACTAACTATGAAAGAATCAAATCAGACTGCTCTCAGAAAACACACAAAAATAAATTCAAAATAGATCAAATGTTTAAATGTTAAAAAAATTGATAGACCTTACAACCTTAGGGTCTGCTGAACTTTAGGGTTTGAGCATGACACAGAAGGCAGAAACCATAATTTCATTATTTAAATGAGAAATTTTAAAAATAAAGACAAGAAGCTAGAAAGTTAAAGAAGGAAACAATAAAATCAGTCTAAAGAGAGTTAAAGAGTGCAAAGATTAAAAGTCCAATAAAGTTTTAAAATAAACTTCTAACCAGCTAATCAAGAAAAAAAAAAACTCAAATATGTAACATTAGAAATAAGAAAAAGGAAAACACCACAGGTAGAGAGAATTATTCAAATTATAAAAATTTGCTCTGTGCAACACTATGCAAACAAATTAGACCTCAATGTAATGGATGCTTTTCTAGGAAACTATAAATTATCAAAATTGACTAGAGTAAAAGCAGCAAACTAAAAATAACAATCATCACAGGAGAAATTGAAAAGTTTTTAAAGAGCTATTACTATACCCACTCAAAAAGGGCACCCAGCCCATATGGTTTTATGGGTGAATTATTTCAAACCCTCAAAAGACTGTATTCTTATGTTATATAAACTATTCCAGATGTTAGAGAATACTTTAAATCTTTACAATTAATTTTACAAAGCCACCATAACCCAGATATCAAAACCAAAGAAATAATAAGCAGACATACCAGTTGAAGATAACAGAGAAACAGGCCCAAGAACACATTTAGGAATTTAGTAGGTGATAAAGGCAGCATTTTGAAATATAGGGAAAAGATTACTCAAAGTACAGTGTTTGTATCACCAAAGAACAATTTTGAAAAAAGTAATGCTAGATCCCTGCCTTATTCCCTAAAGAAAAGACTAACAGATTTGGCTACATAAAAATTTCAAGTTTCTATAGGTCAAAAACTATTAATTGGTAAAATAAAGCCAACAAGAGTTATTTACTACATATATGACAGGGGAAAAGTTAATATCCATATATATACAGAACTCTTACAAAACTATGAGAAAAAGATAAACATTTCTTCATATAGGCCAAGAACATAAATAGGACATTTATAATAGAATGAATATAAATTATACAAACATGTTATATATAAATATAAAATAATTATGTAAATATATTCAAATTGAAGTCATCAACTTCACCAGCTCTCAATAAAATGAAAATCAAGGCAACAGTGAAATACCATTTTCACCTATCAAATTAACAAAGTTCTTTTTTTAATATTATTTTACCCTGTGTTGGGGAGGGCATAGCAAAATAAGCCTAGGGACATGATAAGAGTATAAAATAGTCCAGTCTTTCTGAAGGGCAATTTTGATAAATACCAAAAGCCTTAAAAATGTTGAAATCCTAGGCCGGGTGCAGTGGCTCATGCCTGTAATCCCAGCACTTTGGGAGGCCGAGGTGGGCAGATCATGAGGCCAGGAGTTCGAGACCAGCCTGGCCAACGTGGTAAAACCCTGTCTCTACTAAAAATACAAAGATTAGCTGGGCGTGGTGGTGTGCACCTGTAGTCCCAGCTACTCGGGAGGCTGAGGCAGGAGACTTGCTCGAATCGGGGAGGTGGAGGTTGCAGTGAGCCGAGTTTGGGCCACTGCACTCCAGCCTGGCAACAGAGTGAGACTCTATCTCAAAAAAAAAAAAAAAGTTGAAATCTTTTCCAATTTTAGGTATTTATCCAAAAGGAAACTCATGAATTATATAAAGATTCAGCTACAGAAATATTCATTGCCAATTTAGTTACTTATAATGTGGAAAATTTTGAAAACACCTACACGTTCATCATCAACTAGTTAACGTGGATCATGATACACTCACATAATGGAATATATGTATCCATTTAAAATTGTATTATAGAAGAACATTTAATAACAGGAAAAGATATCTATGTTGTATTGTCAGGTATCAAAAAGCAATTTTCAAAACAATTTGTTCTAATGTATATATATATATACATATCTGTACATTAAATACACACATCGTACATGCATGTACAGATATATACATACACACAGAAAGGTCTCGGAGTGCTAATAGTTCTGTCTGGAGGGGTGGGCTTATGGGTAATTTCAGGTTAATTTTATATTCTTTCAGATTATTTCTTTATTTAAAATTTTACAAAATGATGATGAGTTACTTTTTTAATAGACCAATAAGATCTATTTCAATAGCTTTTGAAACCGCTAGAGCACAGTTGGCCAGTGCAGGACCTGACGGATGGCATGGCCACAGCCAGCCAATATTCTCTGCAGGAGTAAATTATCCTCTTTGTGCCCTTCAGTGGCATATCCCACAATCCAAGTGTGGAGAACCCTAAATGTCTGCAAGACCTCTCTTTCATTGCCAGAGCCCTTCTCAGTGGAAAATGGGCAACAAAGGCCTTATAATCTCCCCTTTTCTGCAAACTCTCAAAACTAGAGGTATAAGCTGGATAGAGGGGGGGACAGGGGAGAGCACAGGGGGTCGAAGGGTAGAACGAAGAGGAAACATACCTTCTATTTCTCCTCCAGGGGCAGAGATTTTCGACATACTCAGGTCGGTGGTAGCCACGATGTCATTGTGAGTGAGGCGATCCCTAGAGCAAGGGAGCAGAGAGGGCCTGAACACAGGGAAGGAACTACAGGCCACAGCCCACCCAGGAAGTATGCGGCCTCCGTTACACATCGCGGGGGGGCGGGGGGCGGGGGGCGGGCAGAGAGCGCTCCTGATCTTCACTTTGGTAGGTTACTGAGGCCTGGTAATCCCAGAGATGAAGAAACTGCACAGAAGACTTGCCCAAGACTCTCTGAGAGGGAACTAGTTCATCTCGCCAACCACCAGCATCCCATCAGGCAACCAAGCCCCGGCTGCCAGCTTGGATCTCTGCAGACACATCTGCAGGCTGACAGGGAGGAGGGCGGAGGCAAGGAGGCAGGGCCAGAGACTGGGGAGACTGTTCAGGGAGCCAGATTCCCAGACCCGGGGAGAACTGAGAGGCTCCAGGAGCTAAAGAAATGTTCAGATCAAGGAGAAAACTAGATGACCAGGAAGAAACTATCTCTAAGGCCACAGTCTTGAAGTAGCCAATGGTAATACACGATTCCTTTTTGTATCTGACTTTGTATGTAATGGAGCACTTTTAGCCTTTATCACACCGGAGGCTCACACAGTCTTGAGAAACACGCACTTTCATTATTATCTCTGTTGCACCAATGAGGAAACCGAGGCTCAAAGCCATGTAGGTATTTGCCCAAGGTCATTGGGAGGGAGGGGAAGACCGGAATGGAAGTCCCGGAGTCCTGATTCCTGGACCACTGCTCCTGCATGGCACAGGGCCTGCTTCCAGGGGCACAATTCTCGGCTCCCCAACCAGTGTAGGGGACTGTGGCCAGGAGCTCAAGGAGGCTAACTGATTGATTCACCTATTAGCCAACCATGTCTTGTGCAGACCCTCCCTCTGAAGCCCACTCCTGCCTCCTTTGATGATAATAAACAGTAATTGAGCTAACATTTATTGAGCACCTACTAAGAGCTAAGCACTGCGCTAAAACCATCAAGTGACTTAACTCACATCAGCACGACCAGGTAGGTACTACAATTAGCCCCAAATTCAGATGAGAAAGCCGACGTTGAGAAGGTTAAATAATTTGCCAAGATGGCAAAGCTGGGATTTGAGGCCAGAGATGCTGATGTGGAGACCAGAGCTTTGATTGCAGCCACCTGCTGCTTCCCGGGTAGGCTAGACCTGGGGTCAAAACCACTAGGTCAAGAACCCCCACAACAAAGAATATTCCAGTCCCAAATGCCAGTGATGCAGAGGCTGAGAAACGCTGGGCTGGGCAGGTCCCATCTCCTTCAGGAAGTTTCTCCTGGGTATTTTCCCCTTCTTCTTGGTGCCTCTTCGACCCCCTCTCCCTGTTGTGAGTGCCTTAGCCATGGGCAGCTTCAAATGACATCCCAACCCCATTGTGGAAGCACACCCTGGCATGGTGCTTCGATTTTTCTTTGAAATCCTGACCCTATGAAGTACCCTAATCTCTGCCCAGTTTCTGTGCTCCTTCCTTCCTCTCTCTTTGTATTTCCCAGTGAGGTGATTAAGCTTTGATTTTTAAAGTTTTCCACCGCCAGTGCTACATTAGGAAGAATGAATTGTCAGCACAGACAGATCTTTACCATTTTTCCAGGTGAATGATGTTAATAAGAACTGAAAAGCTGGGTGTGGTGGCTCATGCCCGTAATCCCAGCACATTGAGAGGTCAAGGCGGGTGGATCACCTGAGGTCAGGAGTTCAAGACCAGCCTGGCCAACATGCTGAAGCCCCGTTTCTACTAAAAATACAAAAATTAGCCAGGGGTGGTGGTGCGTGCCTGTAATCCCTGCTACTCAGGAGGCTGAGGCAGGAGAATCACTTGAACCTGACAGGCGGAGGTTGCAGTGAGCCAAGATTGTACCATTGGACTCCAGCCTGGGCGACAAGAGCGAAATTCCATCCCAAAAAAAAAAAGAACTGGAAAGTAAAAATTTCCTGGAACATTTTACAATGAGATTCTCAGCACCAGATGACTGACAGCTGATGGCATTTGTACACTGTCTTCATAACCAAACCCTAGACAAGACCAGCACTTGAGAAGGAATTGGATTTCTGACCTCCGGCCTTCTCTGAACTGGGAGAAGAGGGAAGGAGAGTAGGAGGACAGAGGTTTTGTTTTATGGAGGTAGGGCGTGGTTTGGGTTTTTTTGTTTTGTGTTGTTTGGTTTTTTAATGAAAAAGGAATTTCTGAAGAATTAAATGGAAGATTAAGTTACAGAGAAAAGGCCATATGGACTGTATCCTATTTCCAGGATTCAGGTAATAACAAGAACTTATCTGCATTTTCTGGGAAGAAAGCACTCTTCTGGATAGGAACTTGAAGCAGCAGAATGCTTTCTGGCCAAGAGTTGGGTTTTGGGGCTTGGGGTTGCTTTTGGAAAATACAGCAAGTCTGAAAATAGACTCACAATAAAAACGCCACTTCAACCCAAACCAGAGATGCAACCACCAGATTCTGTAATGTGTTTGGATTGTACAGTACGCTGATGCCTTTGACACAGCTCACCCGGACTCGGGCCAGACACATCCACAACACAAGAGACAGCCGCACCCACACACATCCACATGTGCAAACACGCAGGGACACGCACAGCTCACTGCCCGCAGTCAGAGCGGCACACACGGAGAGCTGAGATGAAGAGATCATTCTGGGATGTAAAGCACATCTTTCCTCCAAACCGCTTCCCCACGGTACATACCCGTGGTCACTGCCCTCACGGCCTCTCCCTCACAGGCCCTCCTGGCGGCTGTCTTTCCTCTCCTCTAATTCTCACAAGCTGTTTTCTTTAGGCCTGGGGAACTGGCACACAGCTTAATGGCTCTGTGGCCTGGGGGTTTTTCCCTCGTCTCTCATTATCCTCCTGGTTGGGGGTGTCATGGGCATGAGACCAAAGGAGAACACGCTGGGGAACCACACAGCCAAGACTTCTTGGGGGCAAAGAAAGGACAACTCTCTCTTTTTGGGAAGCCCAATGCCCCGAGATCACACGTGTGAACCCCGAATGTTCCCCTCAAGTGTAAGAGAAAACACCCCTCAACTAGCAGGAGGTGGCATGGCCTAGTGGTTAGGAACACAGGCTTTGGAAACAGCAGGCTTGGGTTCAAGCCTGGCCTCAGCTACTTTCCAGCTAGCTGTCAGCTCGGGCAGGTCACTCAATCTTTCCCAACCTGCCTTCTCATCTGCGAACTGATGTCGGTGAGCCTAGCTCACCTGAGATGACTCGTGTCGAGTGCTTGCTAGAAACAGGGTTTGGTGTTTAGTAGGTGCTCAACAAGTATTAGATGCTGTGATCTTTCTAAGATACCTGCGAGCTGCTGCCCTCACCTGCTGCACAGCTGCCGTGGCGTCCCCTGCTCAGGCAATCTGAGCCACTCCTCCAGCCAGGGGATCCTACAACCCAGGGCTGCACTGCAGCCCATCCTCCCTGAAGCTTTGCTCTTTTCAGTCCCTGGCCTTGGTTTGTGAGCCTCTCCTCACTGGAATGTCCTCATCATGAGCTTAGCAAAACCTCACCCCTCCTGCCAGGCCATCACCTGTCCCACCTCCTCCAGGAAGCCTTCCCAGCTCCCCCTGCCCTCAGAGAAGATTCCTCACAGCCAATCCCAGCTGGCCCCTCCTTATCTGCCTCCCTGCCAACAAGCAGGTGTGAGTAAGCTTCCCAGGAAGTGCCCACACCCTCTCCATCCCTGGCTACCCCAAGGGGACATTACCTCACCTGAAACTTCTCCCTCACACTCTTACTACCAGTCACTGAGCCAAATGAAACTGAGGGACCCAGTGCCCCCCAAGGACAGCCCGCCCTAAAGACTCCAAGACTCAGGACTCACCAGTCCATGACACGAATCCTCATTTTTTCACACATGGAGGGGAACTGAGGAGGGAATAGAGGCGTGTTGGGAGAAGAGTCCTTTTGAAGATAGAACAGCCCCTCCCCACCCCGAGCTGAAGTCTGGGATACTGGCAGGATGCTGGGGAGGCAGGAGCCCTGGACCTCCCGAAGCCCAGAGCCCCAGGGGCCTCCTTGGGTGTGCTGGGGGTGGGGGGCTCACCATGGCAGGCAGTGTGATGTTCTGGTTCCACTGAGGGTTGGCCGTCTTCTCCAAGATCTTGCTGCAGAGCTAGAAGACACAGGGAGGGGACAAGTGGATCGAGCTCCATGGGAACTCTGGGCTCCCCCAGGGCCACCACGCCAGCCAGTGGCCATTCTCTGCCACACTGGCTGCCCTTAGGGCTGGGTGTAAGACCCTGGGGTTGGGGCCTAGTACAGGGGGCTCAGACACAGGGAATCTTTGCGGAGAAAAAGCTCAATGGAAGGTCAGACCCAGAGCTGGGGAGTGGGTAAGGGTAGGGTGGGTTGTCTGAATGCCACAGCCCTTCTACCCTTAACTCACACCTCTGGCTGAAAATCCCCCTCCATACCTCCCATTATGGCCAGGACCCTAAATGTGGGGGCCCTGAGTCCAGTCCAGATAGGCTTTCCCAGAAGCCTGTATGGCCCAGAAGGCCCTTTTGCCCATTACCCCATATCATCCACCTCACCTCTAGGAGATCAGAGATGAGGGAGAGGAGCCACGCACAGAGATCGGAGAGTGAAAGAAAATTCAGGGAAGATGCAAACCGTGTAAGCCATAGTCTGCCTCCAAGCCCCCCTGCTCTAAAGACCAGGCTTTTTGCAAACAAGAAACCTCACAGGAGTGGAAACCAGATCAAACCAGCAGCTCACAGGCCAGCCCTGGCCTTGGAGTCCATAAGGAACACCAGGCCCCTCAGCCAGCCCCAGCGCATCCTGTACCCACACACGGGGACGGCAGGTAAAGACTCAGTTTCAGAAACACAGATCCTGGTAGATTTCCATGTTCTACACATGAAAATAATAAGCAGCCTTTTCAGAGCATTTACTGTGATAAGCCCTGCCTTGTGCTAAGCATTTTATGTGCATTATCTCATTTAATGAGCATCTGACTTAAATCAGAGACTTCAGGTCCCCAGGGGTGAGGATGATGTCTCCGTTCCTAGTCCACCCAGTGCTGGCCCCTGCCCTCACCTTCCCCCTCCTTCCTATAAAAAGAGCCCCAGACAAAGGCCACACAGGGCTGGGTGCAGGACTGAGTGCCAGGATTTGGCCCATAGAGAGGAGTAAGGAAAGAAGAGAGACCAACGATCCAATCCAATGGAAGAAAGAGCAAAGAATGGAAGAGACAGTTCACAGAATGAAGACGCAAGGCCTTGAGACATATAAAAAGATGCTTCATCCCACTCATAAAGAAACACAAAGAAAACCAACAAAATGCCATTCCTCACCCGTCAGATTCATAAAAATCTCTAAAGTCTGACAGACCACTGTTGGCAAGGCTATGGGAAAACTGCATGCTCATGTTTTGCTGGGGGGAAAACAAAATAGTTTGGCCCCTCCAGAGGACAATTGGCCACTATCTATTGCAGTTTCAGATGCATGTTCCCACTGCCCTATCAATTCTACCTCTAGACACCCATCCTACAGAAATACTTGCACATGTGAAGAATGACATATGTGTGAGGCTATTCACTGCAGCGTGGCTTGAACTAGTAAGGATTTGGAACAACCCATGTGTCCACCAGTGGAGAACAGGTTAGATCAAGTATGGTCCATCCGTACAATGGAGTACTAGGCAGCTCGCAAACAGAATGAGGATGCCTCTAGGTAGTGACATGAAACAATCTCCAAGTTATATGATTAAGTGAAAAAGCAAGGTGCAGAGCGGTGAGTGTGATGCAGAGCCATTTGTGCTAAAAGGTAAAAGATAAAAATCTATAGTTGGATGGGCACGGTGGCTCATGCCTTAATCCCAGCACTCTGGGAGCCCAAGGCAGGTGAATCGCTTGAGGTCAGGAGTTCAAGACCAGCCTGGATAATGCGGCAAAACCCCATCTCTACTAAAAATACAAAAATTAGCCAGGAGTGGTGGCACATGCCTATAGTACCAGCTACTCAGAAGGCCGAGGCATGAGAGTCACCTGAATCCAGGAGGCAGAAGCTGCAATGAGCCGAGATCGCACCACTGCACTCCAGCCTGGGCTACTGAGTGAGACTCCATCTCAAGAAAAAAAAGAATCTGTAGTCATATTTGCTTACACATGCATCACAAAACCAGAATAATATAAAAGAAACTAGTTGCAGTGGTTTTCTTTGAAAAGGAAGAAATTAATGAATTGATTGTTGGATGGGGTACAGAGCAAGAGGGAGATTTTTCATGATAGATAGATAGATAGATAGATAGATAGATAGATAGATAGATAGAT
>NC_045448.1:71755324-72003360 GCF_002776525.5 Piliocolobus tephrosceles | reverse complement strand
CCCAGACTGGTCTCAAACTCCTGGGCTCAAGTGGTCCACCCACCTTGGGGACCCACCATGGTGGCATAAGCCACCATGCCCAGCCTTGAGTGGCCATTTTAAAAAGCTTTTAAAAGCTCATTAATTGTATTTTTCAGATGGGTTAAAGTCTCATATGAAGAGGAGGTTGGGAGGTCTACAGTATGCAGGGATGGCATTTGGAGTTTTCAGGAGGTGGTGTTGAAGGCAGGGCCCTAAAAGAGGGAGGAGAGGTGGAAGAGAAGGGTGCACTGTGGGTGCAGCTCTGCATCATGGTAGCTGGCAGAGACCCCGGAGAAAACAAGTGGGTCAGAGAGAGGCAGCCCTGTGGTGGGACGGCTGAGGACCCAGCAGAGAGCCACCATTCCAATGAAAGTGGTCTCCATGCCTCCGCACCCACAGTGCACCCTTCTCTTCCACCTCTCCTCCCTCTTTTAGGGCCCTGCCTCCACACCTGCAGAGGGTAGCAGAGTCCCCCAGTGACTCCGGGACTTCTCCTATGCCAGTGGCGGTTTAAGCTGAAGAATATGGGTGTGCAGGAACCAGGGCTGGGGCAGCCCAGAGGACCATGGCCCTGGTGCTGAGAGCCACGTTAGCAGCAAGAAGATGGGAGGAGTGGGTACAACTCAAACTGAAAAAGAAGTGGACAGGGGACAAGTTACCTTCCCCCAAATGCCCCAAAGAAAAGTGATCCAGAAAGGCTGGCAGGACACATAGCTCCTGTTCTAATGGGTTCATGGAACAGCCCCGGTGGTTGACCCTAGGATGGCACACTCCCCAACTCAGTGTTTTCAAACTGTGCCTTTCAACCTACAGCAACACTTTGAAAATGTTCTTTCTCTCAACTATCTTCCAAAAGTATTACTCATTCAGTGAGTAACAGTAAGAGCCCTCAAGTCATCCTACCATGCCAGAAACCTAGCCCTGCAATCTGACCAGCTGCATGGCTGGGCACACATGACATAACTTTCCTGAGACTGTTTCCTCATCTGTAAAAGTCATTCATTCATTCAACAAATATATAGTGAGCACCAATCATGGGTCAGGTACTGTTGTAGGTACTGGAGATACTGACGAGAATAAAATGGACAACCCGCCCTGCACTGTTGGAGCTTGGAGGAAATCATGCATTCTTCAGAGGGTTCTGGTAAAATTTCAGTTAATGCACCTAACGTCCCCCACATGTGCCTGGAGCATAGATAGGACTTGGTGGGCATCAGTTCCCTTCTTCCCCTCCCCACTCACCGTGTTCCTGTGCTTCTCTGCACATTCCCATCCCACCCAGTGACTGTCAGGACCACATTAGATCATGACTAGAAGTGCTGTCATGTGCAAGAGGGTTAGATTTCTTTTTGATCATTCCTGAGGATAGAGAAATAAGACCCTCAAAATGTCAGGGAGAAAAACTATAGCCAATAGAAGGAAGGACGTTCTAATGAATAATCCAGCCCTGGAACGGGTGTCCGCCTCATTCCAACACTGTCTATCAAGGATGGAAGAGATGAGACACCCAGCCTAATGACCCAGAGGTCTCTCAACTCTGAGAGAATGGCCCTGAGCCAAGGGGTGAGGCTCAAGGCATGAGTCACCAAGACACAGTGCTAGGCACAGGTAAGGATCAATGTGTGGTGGCCCTGGGGTTACACCAGCACCACTGTGACCACGAGAGCCTCACACAGCCCAGCCTGGAACATGTGGAAGGAGTACTGGAGATGAAAATCAGCTCATACCCATCATGGTAAGGATTGGATCAGGCAAGGACCATCCACAGATGCTAAATTTAGGGGGACATTTTGTTGAGAAGTAGAATATTTGCACCATCTTAAAGTATATTTTAACAAACTTCAGGGGGGAGAAAAGAACATTAAATATGCAGTGGAAAAATCAGACAACACCTTGACCAGGTGATCGAAATTAACATTCCCCAGAAAGGAACATCACGTGCCTCCAGATCCGGAGATAGACACAGCATCTCTTAGACAGGGATGAGTAACCTAATCCAAGCTTGAATCTAAGCATGAGAAAACATTAAACAAACTGCCGTGAAAATTGTCAGAATCAAAATGGAGTCGCTAATGTTAAGAAAACCCTGACAAAAAGAGCTAAGGAAGGCCGTGAAGAGAGGGTTCTCATGCTTGTATGCCTGATAACACAAACCCTCACAAAAAAAAAAAAAAAAACACAATCTTGCACAAAGGCCATAACAGCCTTACACAAAAAACACTTCTGCAAGAACATCTGCCCACTAATTACCTGTCCAACTTTGGACCGAAATCACCCTTGTAATTGATTTTTATAGCCAAGGATAATATTTCAAAATAATTATGTAATCCTGATTATTTTCCTCTAAAAACCTGTGTGTTTCTTTCTTTTTTTCTTTCTTTCTTTTTTTCTTTTTTTGAGACAGAGTCTCACTCTATCACCCAGGCTGGAGTGCAGTGGCATGATCTCAACTCACTGCAACCTCCATCTCCCGGCTTCAAGCAATTCTCCTGCCTCAGCCTCCCGGGAAGCTGGGACTACAGGCACACGCCACCACGCCTGGCTAATTTTTGTATTTGGAGTAGTGACGGCGTTTCACCATGTTGGCCAGGCTGATCTTGAACTCCTGACCTCAAATGATCCACCCACCTTGGCCTCCCAAAGTGCTGGGATTATAGGTGTGAGCCAGCGCACCCAGCTGAAAACCTTTGTGTTTCTTTACCTCCTTAAATACTCACATGGTTTACTATGGCATGCATATGCATATTTCCATGGCTGGCTGTATTCCCTCATAAATATATTTTTTCTTTTTTTTTTTTTTTTTTGAGATGGAGTCTCGCTCTGTCGCCCAGGCTGGACTGCAGTGGCCGGATCTCAGCTCACTGCAAGCTCCGCCTCCCAGGTTTACGCCATTCTCCTGCCTCAGCCTCCTGAGTAGCTGGGACTACAGGCACCCGCCACCTCGCCCAGCTGGTTTTTTGTATTTTTTAGTAGAGACGGGGTTTCACCGTGTTAGCCAGGATGGTCTCGATCTCCTGACCTCGTGATCCACCCGCCTCGGCCTCCCAGAGTGCTGGGATTACAGGCTTGAGCCACCGCGCCCGGCCCCTCATAAATATATTTTTTCTTTAGAGAGTCTCTCTCCGTTTGTTATTTAGGTTGACGCCCCAAATGAGGAACATTCTATTAGAAAAAAGGGATACTATATTATTCAAAAACATAAATTGTCATAAAAGACAAAGACTATGGAAACGTTCCAAATTAAAGGAGGCTATAGAAACATGACTAAATTCAATATGGACCACAGGCTGGATCCTGCACTGGGGGAGAGGGAAAGGGAAATTGCTGTGAAAAACACTACTTCATCCATTAACATGACTGGAATATAAACAATATATTAGATAAAAGTATGGTATCAGCCAGGTGCTGTAGCTCACGCCTAGAATTTCACCACTTTAGGAGGCTGATTCTAGGAGTTCAAGACCAGCCTAGACAACATAATGAGACCCTGTCTTGACCAAAAAAAAAAAAATTTAAATTAGCCAGACGAGGTGGCTTGTGCCTGTGGTCCCAGCTATTCGGAAGGCTGAGGTAGGAGGATGGATTGAGCCCAGGAAGTCAAGGGTACAGTGAGCCTTGTTCAAGGCACTGCACTCCAGCCTGGGCAACAGAGTGAGGCCCTGTCTCAAAAACGAAGAAACAAACAAAAATGTATGGCATCATGTTAAATTTACTGATGTTGATAACTATGTCCCTATTCTTAAGAAATATACATTGAAATATTTAGGAGTCAAAGACCATGATGAATATAACTTGCACTCAAATGGGAGTAAGAGAAAGAGGGAGAAACAAGAAGGGAGAGAAGAGAGACAGAAAAGAAAGAGAGAGGGAGGAAGGGAGATAATAATAATAATAATAAATATAATAAAATATATATAATAAAACTAATGGAGTAAAATGTGAATAAGTGTATCTGAGTAAACAATATATGGATATTCTTTGTACTATTTTTGCAACTTTAAATTTGAATTTTAAAAAATGTTCCAGAAGGGTTACCATGTATCCATTTCTCATTCGTTCTTTGAAACTAAGAAAAGGACATGCCAATTAAAACCATGTAAGTATTACAACTAACTCATCACTGACTCAGCTGCATCTTCCCCTGGTTAGCGTCAATGAGTCAGGTGACAGGAAAGTGAGAGAGCCCCGTCCTGGAAGGAGACACACGCCATACAGGGGAGGAAACACCTGTCCTCTGAGCCCCTCCAGCTCTCCACTATGCGTGCCGGGCAGGGAGGGGCAGGAAACGGGGGACAGCAGGACATTCCACAGCCCCTGAGTCCCCTGGCCTCTGGCAGCCTCCCTGCCAGTATTTGATTCCCCAGGGCCTGCCCAAGGGTAACTCTAAATAGTTTTCCACTTCAGTCTAGAGAAAGACAAAAGAAAAATGATTCTGAAACCCAGGGATGTCCTGGATACAATCCAGGGCAAAATATAGTCGTAAAAATCCTTGAAAATAAGGATATGGTCAATGTTTTCGGGCCCGCTGAAAACAATAGGGCAGTGAAGAGCAAATACTCCTGCCCAAAACAGCCTCCCAAGCATGCCAGAACCGGGGGCTGGCAAACCAGCTTGCTAAAACCAGAGGCCACGCCTATGCCTTTTCCCAACTTCTAACACAGCAAAAAGTCGCTCTGCCTTTATGTGCTATGCATGTTCACTGCAGCACTATTCACAATAGTAAAAACAGAGAATCAATCTAAATGCCCATCGATGATAGACTGGATAAAGAAAATGTGGTACATATACACCCTGGAATACTATGCAGTCATAAAAAAGAGTAAGATCATGTCCTTTGCAGGAACATGGATGGAGCTAGACGCCATTATCCTTAGCAAACTAACCCAGGAACAGAAAACCAAATACCAAATGTTCCCACTTATAAGTGGGAGCTAAATGATGAGAACACGGAGGGCACATAGAAGAGAAGGACACACACTGGGACCCTTCAGAGGGTGTAGGGTGGGAGGAGGGAGAAGATCAGGAAAAATAACTAATGGGTACTGGGCTTAATACCTGGGTGATAAAATAATCTGTACAACAAACTCCCATGCACAAGTTTACCTGTATAACAAACCTGCACCTGTACCCTGAACTTAAAAATTTAAAACAAAGGTCTGTGTGTACACATGCACCTCTGGGTAAATGCCTGTTGCCATGTGAGTGTGCAACTAACAGGTGACAAGCAGAGAGAAAAAAGTTTTATACAGATAGAACAGAGTGAGGGTTAGTATTCCTAATAATACTCCAAATATATGTAATTATTATGAATTAAAAACCAAAAGACAAGCAACCCAAAATACAATGATTGGCAATCACAAAAGAAGAAATAGAAAGGGGCAATCAGCACAGAAAAGATGCTCAGCTTTACAAATGGCCAAGGAAACACAAATTACAGATACTTTTTTTGGTCCCTCATACTAGCAAACATAAATTGGCAGGCACTTTATTGCATTGTTGCTGAACATTAATTGGGACAACATTTTTGAAAAGCAATTTGGCAGAATCTACAAAAATGCTATTTGCTCATACCCTTTGATCTAGTAATCCCACTTCCAATGACCTATCCTAAAGAAAAAAATAGCATAAGAACATAAAAATATTTGGATAAAGATGTTCACTGGATAAGCATTTGAGAGCAAGACATTGGAAAGAAACTAAATATCAGTCAATGAGAGTACGGTGGCGGTAAATTACGGTGCACACATACCACGGAATACCACATAACCGTTTAAAGATGTGACGGACTGACCTGGGAAAGAATCAATGATGAAGTGATAAAAAGCAAAGTGCAGACCAATACATACAGCATAATTCCATTTTTGTATAAGTAAACAAGCATGCATGTATATAAATAGATGTCTGTAGATCACTTAGGAAAAGTCCAGAAAGATATGCACCAGGCTGGGTGCAGTGGCTCATGCCTGTAATCCCAACACTTTGGGAGGCCGAGGCAGGCGGATCACCGGAGGTCAGGAGTTCAAGACCAGCCTGGACAACATGGTGAAACCCCGTCTCTACTACAAATACAAAAATCAGCTGGGCATGGTGGCGGGCACCTGTAATCCCAGCTACTCTGGAAGCTGAGGCAGGAGAATCACTTGAACCCGGGAGGCGGAGGTTATAGTGAGCTGAAATCATGCCATTGCACTCCAACCTGGGCAACGAGAGCAAAACTCTGTCTCAAAAAAAGAAAGAAAGATATGCACCAAATCGTTAACAATGGGCATCTCTGGAGAAAAGAGAAGAAATGCATGGGTAGAAGGTGGGAGGACTTGTACTTTTTCCTTTAGAACTTTTTAAGAATGAAACGCACTTTTATACTTACAAAAATTACTTACATTTTTTATATTTTTGTGGAATTTTTTGGTTGTTTTAAATTTTTAAAAAATGCATGTGAACATATTATGCAATGTTAGTGCACACTCAGATACTGCTGGGTGTCCAAACAGGCCACACACATAGTGTTCACATGTGGCCCGTTTGGACACCCGGTGGGGTGTTTTGTGGGGTTTATGTAAGTGCATCTGTATGGATCCTGCTCCCGACAGCCCCCATGTATTGCACCTTCAGTATTCCAAGCACTGAGCAGGCATTTGACACACATGCATTATATTATTTAAGTTTTACAGCAACCTTGCAACATAGGAACTGCTTTTGCCATTGTCCTGATGAGGAAACCGTTTCAGAGAGGTCCAGGTCAAAGACAGGATAGGACTCTGCTGACAGCGGGGTCCCTGAGCAAAGCCCCTGATCCTCATTCTCATTCCACCACCCCTGCCCTGCAAGCTCTGATGGACAGCCTGAGAATTAGAATGCCTGCTCCTCCCAGTACAGAGCCCCTCAATCCCATCAGCACACTCCAGGTGTGGGTGACAGGCCCCGACTGGCCAGGCCCCCTCCCCAGGTGCCTGTCATCTCCCACGCATGGCTACCCTAAAGAACTAAAAGCATGTTCAGACCCTTCCTGGAAACCTCCACGTTCCCTCAACAAATGAAGCTCATTGTCATAGGAGGCATCAGACCACCCTCACCTCTGCCCCGATGGCACCAAGGCCAGGCTCAGAGTTGGCCCTATGTCAGGAAGATACACCATTCCTAAAATATCTTCTCATAATCTGCTGCAGTAGCTGGACACCTACCATTAACACTTCCCTTTTTTCTAAGCAGAGTCTGAGCTATAAAGCAGCATCCCCCAATTCCCGAAACAGAGTGAAACATGAAGCCATAGGCTGCCACCTATGCATTCATACGATTTGGTGCTTTTTCAACCCATAGCTGGCTGAGAGCAGCCTTTGAAGGGAAAGGGCTGAGTCAGTGGGACTTGGAGCGGTGGGGGCAGCAGAAGGAAGCACGGGGGAACAAGGTCAAGGTAGCAATGCAGAACGAACATTTAGGGAGCCCCCCATTGTGGCAGGTCCCTTGATTTGATACTCCCTAAGAACAGAAGAAAGCAAGGCTCGGGGAGTGTAGTGACCTGCCCAAGGCCACAGAGTGTTGCAGCTAGACCCTGGCTCTTCCCAAAGTCCACGCTTATCCCGCTGGACCAGATCATCCAGCTCAATGTGGGGGTGGGAGGAGGAGCAGCTGAAGGAGGAAGGAGGAGAAGGAGCATTGGAGCTCAGGAAGGTTCTCAGGTTGTCTCCTGGGTCCTCTCCAGTTGCAGGCACCACGATTGATGCTCAGACCATGGGGAAGGGTAAAGGCAGGAAGGCATCTGAGTGCAGGTGAGAGGCCCCTCAGTGCCCACTTTACAGAGTCATCCGGTCGCTAAAAGGTACAGAGCAGATCACATTATTCCAAAGAAAATGCCACTGTGAACACCTAAAAGAGAGCTTCTTTAAAGGCAATCCTGTGCCTCCTGACTAGACCTCCTCCTATACCGCTTGATTAAAGCAGAGAGGCTGGGGGCATGGTCAGGCTGGAGGGTAGAGTGACCAGGAAAAACACAAGGAGCCCACTGAAGCCTGTGTCTCAGAGAAACGATGAGTAATGCCTTAATATAAGGTGTCACCTGTGGTATTTGAGACCTCCTCATTTAACAGGGTGTTTTGTATGTTTCCTTGTTGCATCTGGGCCCCCTGTCTTGGGGTCCGGTTAGGCCTGGGGTTAGTGAGTCACTGCAGTCAAAGTAGCATCATTTTGACCCTGGTGCTTTGCCAGGTGGCTGTTTTGACCCCATGGAGGTTTTTGCTTCCATGTTAAATTTACCAAACATTTAAATATAAAAAACACCTATAGTAATTAATTTTCACCAAGAAGCCATTTTTCCAGAACAAATCAAATATAACCAGTTTAATGTGTTGATATGTTTTGCATACAGAGTGATGAAAGTGCTTTCTTTTTCTCTTTTACCATCTTTATTTTCATTTTACCAAAATTCTTTTCATTGAGGACAATTAATCCCTGTTTAAATTTCCCAACACAGATTTGGCTCACAGATTTTTAAATTATTTTTGGTTGACATCAAGTTTTATCAAATATTGTTCCCTGCCATTTTGAGTTTTCTTTTGTGGAATTATTTCTACTAAGTCAATTTCCCAGGTCAGTGTTTGCAGTTACCAACAGGATTCTTCTGCCTGTTTTTCAGTTCTTTAACAATTTTACCATATGCAGTTTCAGCCATTATTACTTGATGGTGATTATTTTGCCAATAATCACATACATAAACAATTACAAGAATGACCATTTCTATCTATTTCTTAGTGAATCCATGGAAAAATCGAGAGCAATTCCTTTCAGAAGTGCCAGCATCAGACCAAGCACAGTGGCTCACACCTGTAATCCTAGCACTTTGGGAGGCCAAGGCAGGTGGATCACCTGAGATCAGGAGTTCAAGACCAGACTGACCAACATAGTGAAACCCTATCTCCACTAAAAATACAAAAATTAGCCAGGCGAGATGGTGGGCACCTGTAATCCCAGCTACTTGGGAGGCTGAGACAGGAGAATCGCTAGAACCCGGGAGGCGGAGGTTGCAGTGAGCTGAAATCATGCCGCTGCATTCCATCCTGGGCGACAGAGCAAGACTGTCTAAACAACAACAACCAAAAGATGCCAGCATCTCTCTAACACAATGAGTTCTCTACCCTGTGTGCACACTGCCCCCCTGCCATCCCCGGTGGTTTCCAAAAGTGCTGACTCCTGCAGGCCACTCCAGAGGTTTTTGTTTAATCAGTTTAGTGCAGAGCTCAGACATTTTTTTTTTTTTTTTTTAAGCTCCCAGGTCATTTCTAGATGCAGCCGGGGTAGAAACACTGTTCTAAAAATCTAAAGCTGCTCTGTCCAACACAGCAGCCACTAGCCACATGTAGTTAACTAAATCTAAGCCATTAAAATTAAATACAGTTTAAGATTCAATTTCTCAGTCACACTAGTCAACACAGAGACATTTCCATCATCTTAGAAAGTTCTAGTGGGCAGCGCTGGTCTAGAGTCCAGATCAGTGGCTCTCAGCCCAGGCTGCACAATGAAAACACCAGCACCTGGAGAGCGGGTGATGCTGCACAGACCCTGCCCCAAACCAGTTAAATCGGAACCTCGGCTGGGGCCCAGGCATGGGTGTATGTAAAAGCTGCCCAGGTGATTCTATTGTGTGGCCTGAATTGGGAACCTCTGGGCTGAACATCCCGGGGACCAAAACACCTGGTCAGGGACCTGGATCATCTCCCCTTCAGTTTCTCTCTGAGAAGCCCCGAGTAAACAGGAACTTGTCCAGTGCAGCCTGGAACAGGACCCGCCCGCTAGGTTTGCCTGAGTGTCCTCCATCCTAAGGAGTGGAGCTTCCTTTTATATGCATTGGAAACCTGATTTTAGCCAGATTAAGATCCATCCCTGAAGTTGGCTCGGGGGTCCTCGGGCTTAGGGCTGCCCCTCTCATGGGTTAGTGGGATGCTGAGCAGCCCAGAGACGGTTCCCAGATGGAGAGTTCCTTCCCGAGGCATGAAAGGATTCCCCACATCCCACTCTGGGCCAGCAGACCGGTCTGGTTTAACGAGGTCACGTCTAAACTGCTAGTGATCGTCAGGAAAAACCCAGAAATGCCAAACGCCCCAGGAGCCATAGGAAAGAGAGGACAGTGGCAGTGAGGATGGTGAGGATCGAGGAAGGGCAAGAGAAGGAGGAGAGAAAGAATAAAAGGAGGGGTACAGGAAGGAAAAGAAGCAAAGCAGGAGATGCAGAGACAGAGGTGCGAGTGAGAGGCTGTACAGAATGAGGGAGGCTTGAGGGGAAATCTAGAAACAGAGTGAGCCAGAGGGTGGAGGTGGGGAGGAGGGTGGGGAGCAAGGTGGAGGGGGACTGAGAGGGTTAATGGATGCAGAAGGCTGAGATCCCCTCACTTGGAAGAGGTCGAGGGAGGACAGCAGATGAGCTCACAGAAGACACGCCCAGGACTCCCACAAACAAAAGGGGTGGCTGCATGATGACTCCGGGGACCCTTACTGGAACCCACCAACTGGAGAGGCCCGAGGACAGTTGCAAGGCCCAGTCACCTAACCCTTGAGTCCCTCTTTGCTTCCTGACCCAATGGGCAGGACTGGAGGGCAGTGAGGAGGTCTTCAATCTAACACGCTCATTGAAGGGCCGGGCGCGGTGGCTCACACCTGTCATCCCAGCACTCTGGGAGGCTGAGATGGGAGAATCACTTGAACCCAGGAGGCGGAGGTTGCAGTGAGCCAAGATCACACCACTGCACTCCAGCCTGGATGACAGAGCAAGACTTCATCTCAAAAATAAATAAATAAATAAATAAAATGCTCATCAAACTGGGTTCCCTGAAGGGTTTTCCTTTTCTTTCAAAATTTAAACTGTCCTGTCACTCCCTGGTATGGTTTTCTCTTTACACTTTTAGAATTTGTATTGCCGCCTGTCTTTGGTTGCTTTCTCACATCCATGTGCAGGGTGGAAGTCCTTCGCCATCTGGTCATGGGGTGGGGGTGACAGGATTACCTTGCAGGTACCTTTGCTGCCTCCCCTGAGGCACTGCCCCTGCCTGCAAACAGCTGAGGAGGCCACACATCCCATGTTTTCCTGGCACAAAGCCAGTGATCTCAGTTCACTGCAACCTCTGCTTCCCCGGTTCAAGTGATTCTCCTGTCTCAGCCTCCCAAGTAGCTGGGATTACAGGTGCCCACCACCACGCCAGACCGATTTTTGTATTTTGAGTAGTGATGGGGTTTCACCATGTTGGCCAGGCTGGTCTCGAACTCCTGACCTTATCTAATCTGCTGCCTTTGGCCTCCCAAAGTGCTGGGATTACAGGTGTGAGCCCCCGTGTCTAGCCATGAAGTCAAAATTCTATCATTTCCTCCCATGACAGTGTTGCTTGGGCATATTCTGAGAGTCCTCAAGTATTTATGAATGTATATGCACATTTCAATCTAGTTTAAGGCAAGTTTTAATTGCTAGAAATCTGAAACTGAGATAAATGTTTGGAAAAAGCAAAAATTACATTTAAATGCTATAAGAAAGATGTTTCTGGTAAATTGGTAACGCTGGTGAATTGGCTGCCCTGCAAACTGATCTTTGAGGACCTGATTTCTGGCACACAGCCCTGCAGTGAACTGCTCACGTCAGGCACTTCTTTTTAGGGAGCTAGCTGCCCCCAGGAACTAGAGGGCACCCACAGGGGCCAGTGGGAGGACCCCAAGGTTCAAAGCTTCCCGTTCCCCATATGACCTCTGCTCCACAGAGCCAGAACAGCCTGCGTGTGACCCTCACCTACCATCACTCTGAGGGCTAGACTGGTCCTTGAATTGATCAAAAATAAGTTCACAGCTCTTGTGGTGCCTTTGTGGTCTTAGAAATCTCCCTACAGACAGCTGATTTTTTAAAAATTGAACTTCCGGAGATAGAGTAGAATCCAGAGGCTGGGAAGGGTAGCAGGGAGAGGGGGGTGAAGCAAGGTGGTTAATGGATACAAAAGCACAGTTAGAAAGAATGAATGAGATCTAGTATTTCCCTAGCACAATAGGGTGACTACAGTCAACAATAATCTATTGTATATTTTTAAACAACTAAAAGAGTAGAACTGGAATGTTGCTAACACAAGAAATGATAAATGTTTGTGGTGATGGATACTCCAATTACTCTGACTTGATCGTTATACATTACACCTGTGTCAAAACACCACGTGTACCCCATAGATGTATACAACTATTATCTACCCGTAATAATTAAAAAAAAATTTTTAAAGGAAATCTCTAGCTGGGCGTGGTGGCTCACACCTGTAATCTCAGCACTTTGAGAGGTTGAGGCAGGTGGATCACCTGAGGTCAGGAGTTCAAGACCACCCTGACCAACACGGTGGAACCCTGTCTCTACTAAAAATACAAAAATTAGCCAGGTGTGGTGGTGCGTGCCTGTAATCCCAGCTACAGGGAGGCTGAAGGAAGAGAATCACTTGAACCTGGGAGGTGGAGGTTGCAGTGAGCAGAGATTGTGCCACTGCACTCCAGCCTAGGCAACAGAGCAAGACTCTGTCTCAAAAAAAAAAAAAAAAAAAAAAAAGGGTGGGGGGAATCTCCCCCACAGAGACTGTAAAAATGCTGGATAAGATCATGAAAATGAAACATGTGCTTCCATTGCATGACCTGCAGTAACCAGACTGTCCTGCCTTTGCCCCTCTAAACTCTGTCAACGCCAGCATTGTCAGGGGAACTGAACTCTCCAGAAGGGACCAACACCACCCTGGGGCTTCCAGGAGCCTCTGAGAGGCACATGGGGCTCAGTGATTATGAGCATGTCCCAAAAACCTGTCCTCCAATCACAGCTCTGCCATCACTAGCCTTCAAGAAAGTTGCCCAATCTCTCAGAGGCTCAGTTTCCCCATCTATAAAGGTGACAGTTACAATAGTCGTATCTAACTGATGGGTAAAGGACTTGTATATAAGACAGCACAAGGCCAGACACTCAGCTGTGTGGCAGTTGTGTGACTTTGCTGCTATTCTCCTCAGTCTGGCATTGGAGACCCCCGTCTCAATTCTTCCCCACCGCCCACTTCTTACAGGGCTGCACCTGTAAGGCCTGAGCCTGGCTGCCCGCCACATCCACACACTGGAATACCCTCCCCTTCTCACCTTTTCAAAGCCTACCCCTGCCTTCAAGTCAGTCTGAGTGACCCTCCTCCAGGAAGCCTTCGAGGACTGCCCACTGTCCAGGGCTGCTCCCTCCCTGGTCTGCGGGTCCACCATTCATGCCTGTTAGCGGCTGCCTTGCCTTCCACAGTGTCTGTGTTGGGAAGGTAGCTGAACTGATTCCAATCCCTGTCCCCCGTGCAGGTGGAGATGGCTGAGGCCAACAGCTGGAAGAGATGGGCTCAAGATGCCCTGGCCCACAGCCCTGGGCCCCACACCTTGCAGCTGCACTTTTGGGGGCCCAGTGAAAGCGCCCCACACTGTGCACCCATGGCCAGCACAGCCACAGAGAGAAGGTGGCAATTGGGTTTTTTTTCCGAGTTTTTAACATTTCAAATTTTCCAGGTGTTTTGCAGCTGGAGACCCTAATTGCCCTTCCCTAGGTTCCTGAATTCTCTTCCTCCCCAACCCCTCCTGCCCCACCCCGGGGCAACACAGCCAGGCTTCCAGGACGCAGACGCCGCTGACCTAGTTCCCAAACAAAGGCTCCCCTGTGAGCAGGTCACAAAACAGCAAGCCCATCCCTGATGCTCGGGCCTAGACTTCTGTAAATGACACTTGAAGCATGAACCCACTCCTGCTGGCATCTAATGCAGATGCCTCCTCTCATGCCCAGCAGGGACAACTGGACTCACACCCTGAGGCTCGAGGCTCATCACGTGCAGTTTCACGTGCTGTGTCTCCCAGTCCACCCACAGCCTCAGTCCAAGGCCCACCCATCTGCAGGTTGGGTTGAACCTGTCCACCCCACCACCTCCATTTACAAGGCCCAGGAGCTCAATGGCAAGAGAAGGGATTCATCGCCTGCCTGGGGGGAGCCAGCTTTTGCCACCACAAGTTTGCTTCTGCTATTCCCCTCACCAGGAAACCCACCCACTAGGTACATGAAAAACTCAGCAGAAACCCTGACACAAGGAGGCGCCCAGGCCGGGCTACCCATTATTACTGTTCTGATTTCTAAACCACGAATCTTACCTCTAGTCCTGCCCCTTCCATGAAGCCTTCCTGGAAAGCTCCCTGCTGGCTGCGGCTTCACTTTGCCTGCCTGCCTGCCTCCTGGAGGGGGCCTCTGCCCTCACTGGCCTGGGCTGGGCCAGGAGAGAGAGCCCACCTCAGGGATCCTCTGGGCTGGAGCAGCCGGCAGCGAGTCTTCCTGCTCCCTAGGGCACACACTGTCTGTGCAAATGCGTGGACACCTGATTCCAGCCCGTCTTCCCTCCCCTGTAGCCTGGCAACTCAGCCGTACCCATGGCTGAGTTCCTGAAGCCACAGCCGGATTCTCCCAGCATCTATCACTGGGCCAGTCCCATGGGAAGAGGTGCTTGGTAAATGTGAATTGAAACCCCAGCTCCCTGGGGCCTGGATTCTGCAGTCTGCATCCTCCACAATCCTACCTGCACCTTCAAGCTATGGAGCAACCCGCTCTGGCCACCTTACCTGTTCCTCCCCATTGTCTCATGGTCTTTGACCACCACATGAAGCTCAGAGCCCTGGTCCAAGGGGATGCCCTTGAGGTCCCATTCAAAGCCCTGGAAGAAAAAGAGAAAAGGTATCTTAACCTATGGGCCTCTAGGAGAAGAGACTGTGTCTGCTTCACCTCATGCCCCCAGGGCACTGAGTAGGCATTCATGAATGATTTTAGTGGATAGGCAGATGGATCGATGGATGGATGGAAGGATGGAAGGATGGATGGATGGATGGATGGATGGATGGATGGATGGATGGATGGAGACCACAGCTCCAGAACTTCAGAGGTGACAGTAAGAGCTGAAGACAGCAGAAGAGAGAAGGAGAGAGGGCTCTCACAGGCCCCTCTCCAACTCAGTTTCAACCCATCCCCAGGAAGCCAAACGAGGAGTGTGGCTGGCAAAAAACCAGGTGACCCTGAAGCATCCTCAAGGACCAAGATTATTGGGCTTGTCCAGAAGCCAGGCCCTGGTGGGCAGCACGAGTTAGTGCCATATTGGCTAGGCCCCCATGACTCTCCTCAGAGCAAAGGCTCCCCTGTGCATCCGACCCCATCCATGCAAGGCAGCAGGGCTTCCAAAGGACCACCCGGGAGCCATGTATGCAGGGAGTTGGTTGAGGAGACAGGGGCCAGCAGGAGCCAGAGGAGGACCTGCCTCATCACGGAGGGCTGTGGGGAAAAGGTGAGCTTTGAGCAAGGAAAACAAACAGCCTGTGTGAGAGAAACAGGCAGGCAAGAGAGTCCCTGAGCACCCTTTACTTGGCTGGCCAGAGCTGGGGGGAAACAGAAACAAAAAATGTCTAGCTCCTCTCCATTTACCTAGTAGGCCAGGCCACCAACCCTCCTCCCAGGTTCCTAGAGCCAGAAGGATTTCGTTGGCAGGCTGGACCACCAGGCCCTCCCCACCTCAAGGACACTGCTGAGAAGGCACCTCCTCCACAAGCCCCCTAATTTGTCCCTGCAGACGCAACTGCAGCAGAAAGAGAGAAAAGGAAGGAGAAAAACTCACATACCTCATTCCATACAGGGTTCACACTGTTCTTGATGACTTTGGTTCTCTTCTTCACCCCTACAAGAGACACAAAAGGAAGAGTGGAGAGACACATCCCGCCCCACACCTTCCACTGAGTTAGACTCAGCTTCTGAGACCTGTGCTTCAGCTCGGTCGCCAAGGGAAATCTTACAAAACCAACAGATTCCCCGTGAACCCACCAGTCTGCAATGAATCCCCAATGCCAGTCACACAACTTCCCCCATCAGCTCTGGGACCTCAGAAATATGCTTTCAAAAGAAGGTACCCAGGTCGACTCTCTTTATTGAGTTTGTTATTGTTATTTCTGACTTTTTAAATAATTTTTTTTTTTTTTTTTTTTTGAGATGGAGTCTGGCACTGTCACCCAGGCTGGAGTGCAGTGGCGTGATCTGGGCTCACTGCAAGCTCCGCCTCCTGGGTTCGCCATTCTCCTGCCTCAGTAGCTGGGACGACAGGCGCCCGCCACCACGCTTGGCTAATTTTTTGTATTTTTAGTAGAGACGGGGTTTCACTGTGTTAGCCAGGATGGTCTCGATCTCCTGACCTCGTGATCCACCCACCTTGGCCTCCCAAAGTGCTGGGATTACAGGCATGAGCCACCACGCCCAGCCTAAATTTTTTAATTATAAATTTTCTGATTCTAGCTTTTTTTTTTTTTTAGAGACAGCATGTCACTCTGTTACCCAGGCTGGAGTGCGATGGTGAGATCATAGCTCACTGCAGCCTCAAACTCCTGGGATCACACTATCTTCTCTCAGCCTCTTGAGTAGCTGGGACCACAGGCACACACCACTAGATCCAGCTGGTGTGTGTGTGTGTGTGTGTGTGTGTGTGTGTGTGTGTGTGTAGATGGGGGCCTCACTATATTGCCCAGGCAGGTCTCGAACTCCTGGCCTCAAGGGATCCTCCCACCTTGGCCTCCCAAAGTGCTGGGATTACAAGTGTGAGCCACCACATCCAGCCTTCTAATTTTAAAAATGAACCATCTTCCTAGAAAGTATTTCGTTTCTCTTTTGAACAACATCTACCTCCAGAAATTATAGGATTCCATCTATAAGAAATGTCCAGAATAGGCAAACTCATAGAGACAGAAAGCAGATTAGTTGTTTCCAGGAGCTAAGAAAAGGGAAAGGGAAGTTGGAAATGGGGCGTGATTGAAAAAACTGTATGGGGTTTCTTCTTGAGGTGATAAAAATGTTCTGGAATTAGATCATGATGTTGATGGCACAATATTGCAACCTAAAACCACATAAATTATATACTTTGAAATGGTTAAAATGGTGAATTTTATGATATGTTAATTTTACTTCCATTAAAACAAAATCCACTTCACCCTCCAAGGCCTTGAAGGAGTCTGTCTGAGGCAAGCTGTCCCAAGGAAGCTCTGTGTGGCTGGGAGGGCTGGCTGAGGGCATGCAGAATGGTGTTGAGGTGGACAAGAAGAACTAACACTTTGATGGCTGAGAGCTCATCCACAGTGCCCCAGAAGATGCACGGCAGAAGCCCTTCCTCTGGAGCAGTGGGCATGAAGGGGCGAGTGCCTGTCCCCAGTGAGGTGGGACAGGTGAGGCTTGAAAGAAAAGTGGCGAGGGAGACGCACAAGGAGACCCCCCTCCTAGGGCAGGTTCTACAGCTGTGAGCAGGGAGGTCATTTCCATAGAAGAGCCGTAGGCTGGGAGAAACAAGCAGGTGCCGCAGCCCCTGGTCCTTTACTGGGCTGGCAAGTGCATTTCTCTCTCTGAATGATCCACAAAACGAGGAGTTTGGACAGAACTTCAGCCCTCCCTGCTTAAGGGCCCACCATGTGGTCAGAGCAAGGGGTTCCCCCACTAAGGGGGGACGTATCTTCCATGATCTGCAGCAGGTCTGCAGACGTATCTTCCATGAAGACACTGACCCACAGAAAGAGCGTGGAAAGACCCAGAGAAGAAGAGAAAGCATTTAATGAAGCTTTGTTCTGCAGTGCCCTGGGGAGCACAGGAAGGGCTAACCATGTCTGACTTTTCCAGTAAGCATCAGGAACAGAAAAGATGGGGCGTTCAACAGACAATTCAAGGGGTTAAGCCTGACACCGAACTTTTATCTGGGGCTGCTCTTAAAGATCACCTCATTCCACCCGACCTGTGCAAGACTCAGTGGAAAGCCTTTGGTCTCCACCTGGATGGCTCAGCTTTCAGAGAGTCCTGCCTGGACCACGAAAGCCCCTTGAGCCTCTGGCAACATCTCCCAGGAGCCCCAGTAAGCTTTGGAGTCAAGCACATCAGTGCCCATTCAGCCTGGAGAGGTGCAGCCTCCTGTGGGGTCGGCCCCACCTGCCAGGTTCAGAGCCTGGAGAAGAGGAGGAGGGAAGCAGAGAGGGATCGAGCAGGCAGGCAAGGGGTGAGGGAGGATTTGAAGAAGAGGAGAGAGAAATACAGAGCGCACACGTGAGAGGGAGCAAAAGACCATCTGAGAGAGGGAGGCAGAGAGGAGCTCAGGGAGATTCTAAGGGAGTTATCTTGTAAATATTTGCTCGCTGTAGTGAGTCCCGCAGAGATTCCGATAAACCTCCCGCAGGGAGAGGGTGAGCTCCCAAACTCCCTCTCCCGCTGCGAATCACTGATCATGGAAAAAATCACGAAATTTGAAATCACAGACCACTATAAAACACTTATTTCCTGTGATTCTTTGGGGCAGCAGTTCAGACTTTTTGGTCACAGGATGTCGCTGTTAAAAGTTATTGAGGATGCCAAAGAGCTTCTACTTAGGTGGCCTGTATCCATGAATTTTTACGTTAGAAATTATAACTGAAGCATTTAAAAATAATTATTTAGTAGTTCATTTTAAAATCACAATAATAAGCCCAATAAATATTAACATAAGTGACACATCTATAACAACAATAACAAAAAACTGTAACTTCCCAAAAAAGGAAAAGTGACACTTTCAGATTTTTGCAAATCTCTTTAATGCCTGGCTTGATTCTCGTATCTATTAATACCTCAGCATTCAAACTGCTGAGACTCCTCTTTTTGGTTGATGTCTATGAAGAAAATCCAGCCAGATATGTAGTTGGAAAGGGAGGCCTATTCTAATAAACTTTCAGATAATTGTGAATATCCTTCTTTGATACTACATCAAAACTCAACAAGTATTAGTTCTTAACTTCTTAACAGTGAGTTGCAATGTGAAATCTGAAACCAGGCCAATGAACAGTTTGTACTCTGCTACGTTAAAATTCATTGTTCTATCTTGCACTTTGAATGAATCTTTCACCCACGTATGATTCTGTAACGACTGCACTGGTCATTTGGAAAATTTGTGTCCAATCAGTTATGTAGATCTTCCAGATGTTGACACATTTCATAATGCCCTAACAAAAAATTACACTCATTCATAATGTCACCATCAGCCTTCTGTAAGGAGGTAGGGTGATTGAGCAATCTGCGTGCTTTACAGCTTTCTGTCTTACAGCCTGTTTTTTTCAAGTTCTGTGTAGCAGGCAGTCACCTAGTGGGCTAAAACCAGTTCCTGACAGGCCCCAGGAACTTATAGATGAACCCCAGTGAATTTTCCCCATGACCACGCTAAAGCCTGAATTCCAGGAGACGTGTAACTTCATTACCATAACATGTGACCTATATGCTGGCACCTGACTTACTGCATCTGTGCCACTGGGAACCCTCCTCTACATGCCATGATGCACCCTCTCCCCTCTCTGTTGCCCCATAAAACCCTCCTGTCACTTTCCCTCAGGGAGACACTGCTTTGTCCCGGTGCTCTGGCTTGTGACAAGTAATAAAACTCCTATTGATCAAAACCTGCATTCTCATGCAGAGTCGTTTGTTACTCCCCATGTGAACAAATCCGAGTTTTGGGGGAGTAACACTTTCAGTACTGGGAAGCTGGAAGTTACTTCTCAAAGTTTTCTAAACTCCAATTTCTGCTTGAAAGCTCAAATTTCTTTGATTGGCAGCAAGTGGTATTTCAAGCCATTTTCGTTGAAATGGCAGGCTTACTCTTTCATTTTTAAGAAAATATCTGCCCAATGCCCAGATCAAATAACTATAGTTTGTTAGTCATTCTTTAAAGTAAAACAGTATTCCATGAAAAAAAAAAAAAAAAAAGCAGCTAGTTCGGTTTGTCACTCAAGCAGTGAGCCCAGTGCTTTTCCTGGAGACAGTCATCACTTTGTGATGGGCAGCAGAGGTGCTCTATACCTACTTCCCATTCCATCATACAGAACATTCTCAACACCTGCACAGGAGGATTCAAACTGATCCTTTTACTGCTTCATCAAGGACACTCTTAAACGAAACTACCTTTTTATTTTTAATTGTGAGTGCATGCAATCTAAAAAACACAAGAAGCACAATTTAGTGCCAAGGCTTTTTTTTTTCCCTCGAGATGGAGTCTCGCTCCAGTCACCCAGTCTGGAGTGCAGTGGTGTGATCTCGGCTCACTGCAACCCCCACCTCCCAGGTTCAAGCGATTCTCCTGCCTCAGCCTCCTGAGTAGCTGCGACTAGAAGTGCCCACCACCTAACTTGGCTAATTTTTGTATTTTTAGTAGAGACGGGGTTTCACCATGTCAGCCAGGCTGGTCTCAAATTCCTCAGCTCGGGTGGTCTGCCCACCTCAGCCACCCAGAGTACTGGGATTACAGGCGTGAGCCACCACACCCAGCCTGCCAAGGCCTTGATTAGTGTTAAGGTGCCAGTAGCATTAGCTGCCATTGCTGTTGTACCATCAGTACAAATGTCCAAACAGTGAAAAAGGCAGTTGTTGTGAAGGAGTTTTGACCTTCTGACCTGTTCAAAGAATCTTGAGGATTCCCCCCAGGTTCCATGTACACTTTAAGAACTTCTGAGGGACAGGTGAGGTCCTCACACTTGTAATCCCTGCAGTTTGGAAGGCTGAGGCGGGAGGATCACCTGAGGCCAGGAGTTCAAGACTAACCTGGGCAATATAGTGGGGCCCCATCTCTACAAAAAATTTTAAAAAATAGCCAGATGTAGTGGTGCATGTGGTGCCTGTGGTCCCAGCTACTCAAGATGCTGAGGTGGGAGGTTTGCTTGAGCCCAGGAGTTTGAGGCTGTAGTGAGCTGTGGTCATACCACTGCATTCCAACCTGGGCAACAGAGCAAGATCCTGTCTCTAAAAAATAAAATAATCTCTTATGAAATTCATTTAACATTTTTGCCTCAATTTCCTCATAATAATACCTACCTTACAAGAGGTTGCTATGAAACTTACCAAGATAGAATGTTGAGGTGCCTGGCACATAGCATGCTGATTACATGTGAGTTTCCTTCCCCTGCCCTTCCCTCTGTGCCCACTCTGATGGATCTAGTGAACTCCTACTGCATCTTCAACACCCAGCACGGTTGTCTCTCCTCTGGTAAGACTCCCCTGACTCTCCCAAAAGAGGCAGCTGGTCTCTCTTTGGTGCTCCCTAACCAAGCTGTGACCACATGTGCAGCACAGCAGCATAGCAGTGTTCTTCTAGCTCTGAACCCTCAACTGGGCTGGGAGTTCCTGGCGGCAAACACCATGCCTTACTCATGTTACTAACAGTAACCCTAGTCTATAGTGAGGCGGCCAGTAATCGGGTGCTGAGCGAATGGGTCCTTTTCTTTCCACCTTGACTGCAAGTTGACTTCCTCACGAGAGGATAGAAGTGCTGTTTCCAGGGAACGCCCCAAGACTTCATTCATGGTGTGGCTGTTTGTCAGCGGAGGGAGGATGAAAGGAGGCGTCATGTAGGGGAAGGGTCCTGGCTGAGCCACTTGGAATTCTCTGTGGCCCATGTTGGTGTGGCTCCAGCAGGAGTCAGACGCACCGCTTGGGAGTCACTCGATTAACAGCCACCTTAGGGAAGACCTTAGGGAGGACTCATAACCTCCAGGCCTTGCTCCTCAGCAATCAATGGATCATAACAAAAGTGTCTGCTGCACAGAGTTCTGAGGAGGCCTGAGATGCAAGCTACGTGTCCACTTCCCCTCCCCTATCACAGATCAGCTTCCTGTGACCTACAGGAGTAACATGGAAAATTCCATCTGCAGCCTCTCCTGAGTTGCACACTTGGAAACTCATTTCCTGGTGCTCCAGGCTTCCTTAAGTGAGCGATATCTGTGTGCCAAGCCCTGTGCTAAATATCTTTTAATCATTTTCCACTTCCTACCTTCCCTGAAGATGAGGAGAATAAAAGCCCTCAATGAGATTTCACTAAGTCCTGGTTAGAAGGGCCAACTCTGGGACCCCCTGGGTAACACGAAGGAAGAGGTCACTCATGGGTGCTGCAGCCACAAAGAGGAGCAGGAAACAAATGAAACATTCACTCAGCACAATCACGTGATTTACAGACACCAAGAAAAGGGAAGGCACATCGATAATTAGGAAACAGTCAAGAAAATAGTTCCTCATCATGGATTTCAACCCGCCCTGTTCCTGATCACTAATTTTGGCCTTGAGAGATGTGGCTTTATGCATGTAATTTAGCAGAAGTTTAAGATACAGGAAAGCTCACAGCTTATGCGGGGTGAGGAAAGGGGGCCATGCCCTCTTCCCAAACTGCTCTGAGGAACTGGGGACCAGCAGCAGGTGTAAGAATCATTATGAAACCCCCAGGGTTCCTCTAAACTGAGTGATTCAGCCAATTACAAAAAGACAAATAGTGTATGATTCCATTTATATGAAGTACCTAGAGTAGTCAAAATCGGTCGGGCACGGTGGCTCACGCCTCTAATCCCAGCACTTTGGGAGGCGGATGCGGGCGGATCACCTGAGGTCAGGAGTTCGAGACCAGCCTGACCAACATGGAGAAACCCTGTCTCTACTAAAAATACAAAATTAGCTGGGTGTGGTGGCGCATGCCTGTAATCCTAGCTACAGGGGAGGCTGAGGGAGGAGAATCGCTCAAACCTGGAAGGCAGAGGTTGTGGTGAGGCGAGATCGCACCATTGTACCCCAGCCTGGGCAACAAGAGCAAAGCTCTGTCTCAAAAAATAAAAAATAAATCATAGAGAAAGTAGAACTGTGATTACCAGGGACAGTGAGGGAGGGGAATAGGGAGTTAGTGTTCCATGGATACAGAGTTTTGGTTGGGGAGGATGACAAGTTCTGGAGATGGTGATAACTGCACAAAGATTAATGCCACAGAACTGTATACTTAAAAATGGCTAAGATGATGCATTTCATGTTATGTGCATTTTACCACAATGTTTTTTTTAAGTCCAGGTGGGAAAGGGTGTGGACATAGATGGTGGGCCTGAGGTCTACCAGCCAGTATAAGCTTGGGGAATGGGAAGGAGGAGGAGCAGAAGAGGTCTCCCATGCTCGGATGTCCCTCCTAGAGAGGGGACAGAGAGAAGGAGAGAAGTTGCGGTGTCTCAGACTCCCAGTGAGAGAGACAGAGAGACAGCTGCATCTGCCCATGAGTCAGGCAACAGGAGTTACTCTCACAAGCTGCATGGGGCTTTGGATCCTGCAGCAGCCTAGATGCAGACTCTTGCTTTTCCCCCAAATATTTATTGAGGGCTTACTTTGTGCAGGGCATTTCTTGACGGCCCCATTAGAATACTCATAAGACCAAGAAAGTGACAGAAATTCAAAGAATCAGCAGAAAACCCCAAGGCAGCAGCAAGTGAAAGAAGGAAAGATGGCCCTAGCCTGGGCTGAAAGAAGGGCCTGTATTACCTCTTGGTACAGACACCCCCAAACAAAAAGCACAGGTAGATGGTCATTCTGACACCTGCCCTGCCATGGTTTACTCAGGTCTGGACACCCCAGGAACTGGGCAGCTGTCTCCCCTATCACCAGCAGAGCACTGCTCCTCTCCCCTCAACCACCCTCCACCCCACCTTTCTAAATCCTAGCTGGAACCACAGAAGTGGCCAAAAAGGGAGGGAGCCATGGTGAAATGCACTTCAAGAGAAGTAGTCTTAAAACTCAGAAGGCCAGTTAGAACTGGGGAAGATATTTACATACAATTTTTACTTGCCAATTAAAAAAAAAAAAAACAGAACTGGGGAAGATATTAGAAACATCTATGACAAAAATGGTAACATTCTCAATATATAAAGAGCACTTGCAACTAATGAAGAAAAAGACAAACATGTCCCACCATGGGCAAATGAAAAAGTAATTCAGTAAGAATAAATACGAATAGGTGATAACAATGAAGTATCACAAATAGTATTTGTACCTTAAGAACGTGTCAAAGATTCATAGGACAGTGCTTTGTGTTAGCAGGATTATTAGAAAAATAAGCCCTCATACTTGGCTGACAGGAGAATAAAGTTGATACAGACTTTATTCAAAGTCTATATCTTTATTCAGTTTAGACTTTAAGAACAATTTGGGAAATGCAGCAATGCATTAAATCTGTCTATAACCTCTGACATAGCAATTTATCTTCTGGTATTTACCCAAAGGAAATAATTAAATATGTGGCCAAAGATTTAGTCACCAGAATGTGCCTCACAGTGACTGTATAATTTAAGCACTGGATATAAATATAAACATTTATAAAACCTAAATAGTCATCAATAGGAGGTTGAGTAAATTAATGATGGTACATCTACATAATATAAAATATTATGCAGACATTTTAAAAGGTTTTACAGAAGAGTACTTACTGACATTAAAAAATGCCCCTTTTTTAAAATTAATTAATTAATTTTTTTGAGACAGAGTGTCATTCTGTCATCCAGGCTGGAGAACAGTGGTGAGATCTCGGCTCACTGCAGCCTCTGCCTCCTGGGTTCAAGCGGTTCTTGTGCCTCTGCCCCCCGAAGTAGCTGGGATTACAGGCACGCACCACCATGCCTATCTAATTTTTGTATTTTTTAGTAGACATGGGGTTTCACCCTGTTGGCTGGTCTCAAACTCCTTGCCTCAAGCAATCTGCCCACCTCAGCCTCCCAAAGTGCTGGGATTATAGGCGTGAGCCACCACACCCGGCCCCCTGGTTTATTTTTCAGCAAATGTGCAAACATTTGGGGGAAAAAATCTATAATGGGATTACTTCTAGAAAGAAAGAGTCTGGAGACTTCTGGTGGAGAAATGGGAATGACCAGGTGCTATTTCTTGACCTGTTTGACCTGGGTGATATCACACAGGTATTCTCTTCACACACATATTTACTCTCCACCATGGCATTATTACTATTTGGGCTGAATAACTCTGTGATTGGTGTGGGGGACCTCCCCTTGCACTGTGGAATGTCTAGCAGCATCCCCGGCCTCTATCCTGTAAATAAATACACACCCTGTGCTGCTGACCCCTGTGGCAACAACCCAAAATGTCTCCAGACATTGGCAAATGTCCTCTGAGGAAAAAACTGCCCCCAGTTGAGAACTACTGTATTAAATCATATATTTATATCTTCTGTACTTTGCTTGCATGTTAAATTTCATAATTAAACATTTTTTTTAAAGGGAAAAAAATCTTGGAGGAAACGTGTCAAATTGTTAACAAGTTAATTCAATGTGGCATGATTTGGGGCTATTTTTTACTTTTGCCTCATGCCTTTCTGTAGTTTGTCATTTTTAACAGCAAGTACATATTATGTTTCTAAAAAGAAAACAGGCCAGGCGCAGTGGCTCATGCCTGTAATACAAGCACTCTGGAAGGCCAAGGCAGGTGGATTGCCTGATGTCAGGAGTTCAAGACCAGCCTGGGCAACATGGTGAAACCCCATCTCTACTAAAAAAAAAAAAAAAAAAAAATTAGCCAGGCATGGTTGCAGGTGCCTGTAATCCCAGCTACCCGGGAGGCTGAAGCAGGAGAATCACTTGAACCCGGGAGGTGGAGGTTGCAGTGAGCCAAGATCGCGCCATTGCACTCCAACCTGGGTAATAAGAGCAAAATTCAATTTCAAAAAAAAAAAAAAGAACAAGAAAGAAAGAAAGAAAAGAAGGAAGGAAGGAAGAAAGGAAAGAAGGGAGGGAGGGAGAGAGGGAGGGAGGGAAAAGGAAAGAAGGACATAAAGCTCTTTTCTTCTTCTTTTTTTTTTTTTTTTTTTTTTGAGATGGAGTCTTGCTCTGTTGCCCAGGCTGGAGTGCAGTGGCGCAATCTCAGCTCACTGCAACCTCCATCTCCCGGGTTCACGCTATTCTCCTGCCTCAGCCTCCTGAGCAGCTGGGACTACAGGCACCTGCCACTACGCCCAGCTAATTTTTTTGTATTTTTAGTAGAGATGGAGTTTCACCGTTTTAGCCAGGACGGTCTTAATCTCCTCACCTCGTGATCCGCCCACCTCAGCCTCCTAAAGTACTGGGATTATAGGTGTGAGCCACCGTACCTGGCCGCTGTTTTCAATATTTTAAGTCATTTGTGGTGTGTAAACAGCTAGGTCCAGAGAGTCTGGGGCCTTCAGCCCACTTTCCCTACACAGGTGAGTGAAGAGTGTTCCCTGAGGATAGGAATCCACTTCCAACTAGTTCTATAAGATCTCCCGACTCCTGTCCAAAATCTAGAGACCCCCAGGAGATAGAGAAGAGAAGAGGTGGGAGGGGGAGGCTGGAGGAGAAGACGCCCTGATAGGACTGACAGGATGAGGGAGAGGGAAGCGTCAGTAATGACTTCTGGGTTCCGGGCTGGTGACACAGGGCAGAAATTCACCATGTGGGGACACAGCAGACCCAGCCTTCAAGGAAATAAGATGTTTCAGCTTTAAAGCAGCAGGGATCTGGTTTTGTTCTTGCATGCATCCAAGCACCTAGAACAACAGCACCAGGCACATAGTAGGTACTCAGTAAATATTTGTTCAATGAGCTAAATGCATGAATAGAGGGATATAAATAATCACATTACAGAATGGAAAATGGGCAGGGCAGAAAAGAAGTACAGACGATTAAATACTGTAGGAAATTAAGCTGCTCGTTCACACAATCAGTCAAAAATATCTACCACGGCCCAGTTACTCATGGTATTTTTAGTTAATGAATTAATTAATATAAAAAAATGAGCAGTATTCATTAGTAGCCTCTACTATTAATAGAGGTCCTTAGATGGGGAAGCCAAAAAATTGCCCTCAGAGTCCAGCCTCCCAGAGCTCATAGTCTATTTTGGGAGGCAGGTCCTGAAATTACATCCGAGACAGGGAACAACTGCAAGGAAAGTGCGGCCAGCCCAGCCCCATACATTTCAGGCTGCCTGTAGGAGCCAAACACACAGTGCAGGCTGGCTTCTCCGCAAGCGGGCCACTGTCCCATCTGTGCCATGAGAAGGTTGGGCTCAGTGCTTCTCAACCCCGATGCACATCCAAAACAACTGAAATTTTGTCAGAGACAACACCTATGCCTGGGGCCCCACCGGAAGGGATTTGGCTTCAGAAAGGGCAGGCAGGGAGGTTGGCAGTGGTCTTTGGTAAAGCTCCCACACACAATGTTGACGTGCAGCCAGAGTTGAGTTCCCCCAGCCTACAATGCTTTGTAAGTTCTGAACTTACAAAGTTCAGTTTGTAAGTTCAGTGTGTAAGTGTGAACTTACAATGCTTTGTAAGTTCATTCACACAATCAGTCAAAAATATGTACCACTAATAGGTTTCCCTCCTTAGGCATCAACTCAGCCCCAAACTCCATCGTGAATGCTCCCACCAGGGGGAGCACATTAATTTCACCTGCCACCACATCTCAGACCCATTTTTCCTAAGATGCGGTTCCAAAATAACCTGCATTGGGTATTTGTTAAATGCTGATTCTTAGGTCACCTTCCAGACCTGCTGCATCAGAACATCTTCAGATGGGGACTCTGGAATCTGTTTCTCAAACACATTCTACAAGTGATCCTCAAGAACAGTCAAGTGAGTGGACCATGTCCCAGACTGAGTGAAGCTCCCAGGGACACCTGGAGGATGGCTAGAGGCTGGGCCAGAAAGGGCACAAACACTAGAAAGCACCTACTTGTGCTCAGCACTGGGACAAACCAATGAACAAATAGGACAGGTCACTGCTCTCAAGGCACCCTGATGCCCTAAGCATGGAGCTGAGCACAGCCCAGTGGGGGTGAGGGTGTGAGCATCCCTAGCAAGGTGCTGCTGCTTGTCATCCAGAGAGGAGAGACTCATGACAGCCAGGGGAATCCTGGGTGTCCTCCTGGAGAAGGTGGCATTGCCCTGGGCTTTGAAACACAAATAGACTTGAAACAGCTGGAGATGTTACATTCTATTATATGGTATTTCTGTTTTCCAAGGAGATCACCAGTGCAAATCAATAGCAAGGCATTACAAAGAAGGAATACAGTGATCTGGGCGAGATAGCAGCTGCACGTGTTTGGGGTACTTGGGCCAGGGCAATAGTAAAGAGGGGCCTCAAGGGATTTGGTCATCTTCCCGACTCAAGGACAGTGCCCACTCCAAGCGCTGGTAGCTCCCTGCCGTGACCACTGACCTGAACACATTTAACTTCCCTGGGTTTCAATTTCCTTATTTGCAGAATGGAGACACCGGTAGCCACCACAGGACTGTTACAAGACAAGGGAAAGAGTTGTGAGCAGACCCAAAAGAGTGTTAGAACATCCAGAGCCATATACTAATATGTGCCCTGCTCAGTGTCCTTAGGGAACTTATTTTCCAGCCAATCGTGACCCTGCAATTTCTGCACAGCAAAGCCTTAGGTAGCATCTGATGGACGATGGAGAATGAAGGACTTTGTCTTGAAGTTGCTCTTGCATGGTGAACTCCCAGGCATGTCACCAATCAATGAAAATAGCGAAAT
Organism: Piliocolobus tephrosceles; assembly: GCF_002776525.5. Classification (NCBI taxonomy): domain Eukaryota; kingdom Metazoa; phylum Chordata; class Mammalia; order Primates; family Cercopithecidae; genus Piliocolobus; species Piliocolobus tephrosceles. The sequence continues at coordinate 71,974,963 of NC_045448.1, read as the reverse complement.
TTTCTTCAACGTTTCAAATCACACTTTTCAAAAGAGGAATACATATAACTTGTCCCACAGCAAAGAATAAAAGCTACACATAGATCTCCCTTTGCCAAATCGTGTCTTTCACCTATCATTATTTTGGGGGTGCTTGGAGATATGATTCAGACCACAGATCAGACTTAAAAGAGCTCCCTTGGTGCCTCCACTGAAGGAGTCTTATGAGAACACCAGCCACTCTTCCCTCTTCATTTGACCATCTTTTCTGATACATGGATTTTTCTTATTCTTATTTTTATTATTGATTCCACAAAGCTACAGGGTATGGCTCCTGGCTAAGTGGAAACCCTCTCTCCTCTCCTTATTTATCTTTCTCTGCAGAACTGGGGTCCTGACTCACAGCTATTGTTCCATCTCTTAATTTTGACAGATCCTTCCTCTTCCCTTTCCCCTCCTGAGACACCCGCTCCCATGGGAATCCGTCTTGGAGGGGCTGGGGGAGGGGGTTCAGGACGCCTGGTGAGAAGCGGAGTGTGTGTGTGCATGATTTCTCTGCTGCCCCACACGGAGATACCTGTGTCCACTCTAAGCACTACATGTAGGGGCTTAGCTTCTTGAATTTAGAGAAAATATCCTTGACATTCCTCAAAATTCCTTGTATCAAGGCCATTTCCATCCTATTCTGTTCCTTTTCCTACTGATTAAGACAGGGCAGATTCAATATAGCCAATGTTGGATAAAGATGGGTGAATGAATGAGTGAATGAATGAATGAATGAAAAAAGACAACTTTCAAAGCACATCATCTACACGCCCCGTTTCTCAGTGGCCCTGGTTCCTCTCTACCTGCTGCACCCATCTTCCAACTTACCCTTATCCCCACTACCCAGTAAAAGCTCAGACTTTATTTCCTCTGGGTATCAGTCTTAGAAAAGTGATAACCGCTGACCTACGGCACTTTCGCTTTTCCAATTTTTCAAAGCCCTGTGGCATTTATTGTGCTCTGCTCATTTCTCCTCATCGCCCCCCTGCAGAAGTTGGAACTGGGATTTCTGTCCCTGCCGACAAAGGGAGAAACTGTGGCTTGGACTAGGGTTAGCTCCCGAGCTGGGGCTGCAGACCCGCCAGTGAGCGCCGAGAGTCGGGTAGCACCCGAGCGTGGGCGCGGCGGCCACGGGGCTCTCACCTCGGAAAGTCAGGCTTGCGACAGGGTCGCTGCGCCGGTCCTTCTTCGCACTGGGGAGGTTGCTGGCCCTCACCAGCAGGCAGCACAGCATGGCTGGGCAGCCCGGGCGGCGCACAGGCGCGCAGTCAGGGCGGGAGCGGGAGCACCGGGCCCGAACACCCACCCAGCAAGCGCCCGGCTCCCAGGCAGCCGCGCCAAGAGAGCTGTAGCCTTCGCTGCTCCTCCGCGGAGAAGTGGCCAATGCCTGAGAGAGGCTGCAGGGAGGACACCGGACACCCACTGGGCGGACCCTCCCCTCCGGCCCCTACCCAGATCCGCCCTGCCCGCGGCGGGCGGGGAGGGACAGGGGTCAGACGGGCGCCTGTGGGGGCGCTGGTCCCTAGCTCCGCGGGTCCCAGCTACCGGCCAGGAACCAGGCGCCGCTGACGCGGGCGCGCAGCTCGGCCTCCGAGAGTGCACAAGGCGCCGTGGGGCCTGCTCCGCGGGAGCCTCCGGTGACCAAGGCTCCACACCAGCCAGGGTGCCCGGGCCTGGTGCGCACCGGTGCCGACTTGGCCGCCGTCCTGTGAGCTCGGCGAAGGGGTGAGAAGGAGGCAGGAGTGCAGGCGGAAGGAGTGGGCGATCAGAGGCGGGGACGAGAGTGTGTCTTCGGGGAAACCAAGTCCGAGGGCGCACTGAAGGGGGAGTGTGCGCAGCGTGCCGTGCACCCCGAGCCCCCGGCCTCCCTGCCTCTCGCCTCTCTCCACCCGCCCCATGATCTGCGCCCAGGAGCCCGTCCTCTCCCCTCTGCAGGCTGCCGGGGCGGCCGTTTGGGTTTACTGGGACCCCCGGGCCAGGAGAGACTCCGAGGTTCGAGTCCCCGCCAACCCGCCTCGAAGCCTTCTCCTCGGCTGTGTCGAGTCACTCATCTTTGGAGGCAGAGATCTGTATTCAAATCATACTGAGCTCCCTGGAGAACTAGGGTCCAGCTGAGGCCCATTCTGTCCCCTGCAAGTCCCCCATCCTCAACAATCTCTACACTCCATAGTCTCCACAGTGGGAAAGCTGCTCAAGGTGTAAGTCTTGAACGGTGATAGTCGTTTCGCTTATTATGCCTGGTTCCTTTCCAGCCTATGAACTTCTTGACACAGGGGCCCTGGCTTTGCGCTTCTATCCCCCAGCACTCCAGCACCTAGCCCCGGTCAGGGCACTGTCCGTCTTCCCACGGCCCAAGTCCTCACTAATCAATCTGTTCACTCAATCTAAATGCACTGCTGCGCAAAATCTCAACTCCCTTTCCCCTCTCCTATTTTGAGGGATTCAGCATTCTCACAGGGCTAAGCCATAACCCTGGCGAATCCAACTCAGCCTGCCCCCAACCATTGATGTGTTGGAGAGTAACACAGCCGGCCTCAGGGGTGTCTTTTGTAGTCATGACCCCTAACTCAAGCGAGTCCTCCCTGCTGGGGGCAATCATACTATACATCTTATCTCCCTCTCTCCCAGATGCCCCTAGAATACCCCATCGCCCAACCCCACTCTCAGTTTGCTTCCTCTTTACGGAGCAGAGAACTTCCTCAGGCCCCCAGGCTCCTTCTAATGCCCTCGGCATCTGTGGCCAAATCCTGTGAGTTCTCTCCTGTTCTTACGAATGAATCACCTGTACTCCCCACTGAGAACAACTGGACACTTGGACGTAGACCCCATCCCCTCTCTCCCATTCAGTGGTGAGTCTGCAGTGATTCTCTTGCTCTCTTGCCTTACCAAGTTCCCTTGTTTACCGGATCATCCCATCAGCACAAAAGTATGATGCTATTGCTCTCAAGAAAGCACACCCTTGACCCCACATCCCCTTCAGCTACTGGTCATTTCTCTCTTTTCACAACAATGCCCTTGGAAGGAGCTCTCCATACTTTCTGTCTCCAATCTCCCTCCTCCATTCTGTATTGAACCCACCCAGTGACACCTTCAACCCCACCAGGTCACCAAAAGTGCAAATCCCCCTCCCACTCTCCTTCAAAATATGTCCAAAATCCCACCATTTCTCACCGTCTCCATTGTAACTGCCCCCAGTGGAAGCCTGTCATCCCTTGCCTGAGTCATTTAATGAACTCCATAGACTCCCTATGTGTCTCCTGCTCTGCCCTTGCCCCCACAGTCTATCCTCAATCCAATTCTCATGACCTGGTTTTACTCAAAGTCTTCCGATTTTGCTCCCATCTCACTCAGCACAAAACTCAAAGGCCTTATGTAACCTTAAAAGCCCTGGCTGACCTCGCTGACCTCCCCAGGATCCATGCTCCTTCAAGCGTACTAGCCTTCCAGCTGTTCCCCAGACAGGCCAGACCAGCGCCTCCCCAGGGTCTCTGCCAGCTTTTCCCTCTGGCTGGCATGTCTTCCCTTCCTTCAGATATTCACTCCAATGAGACCAACCTGGCCACACAATTGAAAACCACAACTTTCCCTCTTTCATCTCCCTTTCAGGCTTTTTCTCTAGCACCAATCACTGTGTAGCATATGTGTCTTACTGGTTTTCTGTCTTCCCCATCAGAATGTCTGCTCCAAGGATGCAAAGGTTTTTGTCTGTTTTGTCCACTGCTGTTTCCGCAGTGCCTGAAACAGCACCTGGTGCAAAACACGGTCTCCATAAATTCTTTCTAAATGATGGACTGAAAGAATAAACATTCATCCATCACTTCTGACTTGCTGAAAATAAGTCACATCCCTGCCTTCAGGGAGCTTCTGGTCAGGGGGTAGAGACCACAGAGGGTGGCAACCACATCTATAGGCACTGTGGGAAGTGCTCCCAAGAAGTGGAAGACTGGTAAAGGACAGAGCTGGGATGAGCATGGGGGTGGGGAAAAGGAAAGTGAGGAGAGTCTGAGCCCATTCTCATCACAGCACATTCTCTAGCTGCTTGGACCCTCTCCCCTTCCTCCCAATTGTACCCTTCTCATCTCCCCTCAAGATGAGGTGGACATTTCATTCCCTCAACCTTCATCCAGACCCGCTTCCCTCCTAGCAGAACCTGACTGCTCAGTTATGTAGCCCCAGCTCCAGGATGGACCCCACTCTATCTGAGCACATTTCTTGGCAATGGCTATCGGTCTAGCAAGAGACCTGTGTCCTAAGTCATGCCCCTGGAGAGACAGATTTATATGCCATGAATAGAGAAGCCCAACTCCCTCTCCTGCTTCGTGTGCATGAGGAAGCTTATAGATCCAATTTCTGACCAGTTAAGGACATAGCAGACACAAAGGACAGCAGACCAGAGAGAAAAATGGAGCCTGCCTGGGTGCAGGATGATACTATGGAGTTGCTGACAGCAGTGGCCCATCTGGAATGGCCACTGCCAAGACGCAGACTGCAGTGGAGAGACTGGCCAGTACTGTGCACTCTGCAGAGCCGGTGGGGGCTGGGAACAGGTGGGAGCCCCACCCCCTACCAAGTTGGTGGGGTGGGAGCCCAGAGCTCCTGGGCACAGCTGCAGCTGCTTGGCTGTGGCCCCAGACCCAGGCATCCCTGCACTCTCCAGGGCCCAGGAAGCTTGCAGGCTCAGAAGTGCCTTCTCCCCCTCTCTGGCCTCTCCCCACTCCAGTCACCCATTCCAGGGTGGAGCAAAGTTTTGTCCAAGCCCAGGTGCTGTTGCAACCCAGCCAGGTGTGTGCACTGACATGCCAGCCCCTTGTTGCCTCAATGCCCCCCAGACTTTGAGCACTGACAAGCTCAGGAGGGAAGCTGAGGGGCGGCTCTGTCCAGACCTGCAAGCACCCCTCTGCATGAACAGCCTAGGTGCCCTAGGCATGTTGATGGCAGTGGGAGGCAGACAGTCTCCTGGGCAGAAAGGGGTGGGTCCCTGGTGAAACCCCACCTACAAGCCAGGGATGGCCTGAAGCCTAGAGGCTGGGCTGCCAGTTCCAGGTGGAGTCCTCAGCCCACAGTGAGAACTTATGGTACTTTTTCCCCTGGCCTGCGCCTGGCCACCCATGGACCAATCAGCACACACTTCCTACCTTCTGAGCCCATAAAATCCCAGGACTCAGCTAGACTCAGACAGATGTTGGGACTACCAGGTGCAGGAAGGAGCTACCCACTCTGGGTCAGGTCTCCTCCACTCGTCAGGAAGACCTGCCTGCAGTGAGGAGTTACCCCTCTGCAGGTCTCCTGTCTGCTGAGAGCTGGACACTCATCAGGAGAACCTGCTTGCAGAAATGAACTACCCCACTTCGGGTCTCCTGAGAGCTGTTCTGTCACTCAGTGAAGCTCTCTCCACTTTTCTCACCCTCCAGTTGTCTGTGTACCTCATTCTTCCTGGACATAGGACAAGAACTCAGGACCTGCTGAATAGCAGGAATGAAATAGCTGTAACACAAATAGGGCTGAAACAACCTGCCCCCCAACCCCACTCACCACGTTGCAGGTGATGAGAAGGAGATAAAAGCTTCAGCCCTTCGGGGAGCCCAGACCTAGGGGGTCACATGGCTGTGACACCCTCTTTGGGGCTCTGCAGTTCCTGGTGCCTCCAAGCTTCTGGGCACCACCGCATTCCCCGGTAGTCACAGTGGAAGCCGCTTGCATTATGCCTGGTCCAGCTGCAGCCTCGCACAGAGCCAGCACCTGTACCAGCACCTGGAGCTGCCTGCCCCACCACAGCTGGCATGCCTGGCTGTGCACAGTGGCCAGACCCTGCACTCACTCACACACCCCTTGCTGCTCGGTGCCTGGGTCACCCTTGGCAGGCGTGGGATCAGGGCTAGTACTGTGAGCTGAGCATAGCCTGCCAGGCTGAGTGGATGGAACGAGCCCAGTGGGCTCAAGCAAAACTCAGGCAAAGGTGCCACCAGTCACAAAGGTTTCCAGCTGAAAAAAGCAACACCCTAAGGATCCTGTGACAGAGTTGTACAATCTATGTGCCCAGAGCTCACTGCGTCTCTGGACACCAGTTCGTGAGCTGATCCCCTTAAGACTATTTATCATTTAATACATTGATTTTCCCAAGGCTCAAACATGGGGTGTTCAGGAGGCAAACAAACCTTGCCTCTCTGCTCATTTAAGTCTATTTGAGCCAGGATTTCAGTTGCTTGCAGCCTAAATCATCTTCATCCTTACTGACACCCGTGACTTTGGTACCATCTATGTGCCCACAGCATCCAAGTGGCTCCACCAAGACTTACCACCACCCTCTCCTGCCCGGGTCACTGCAGGTGCCTCCTAGCTGGTCGGTCACATCATCATATCACCACTCTGGCTATGTCTGGCCTATTATCCACACTGCAGCCAGGTGATCTTAAAACAAATATGATTAGGTCACTCTCCTGCTAAAAGCCTCTTGGGAGGTTTATCCAAAGCCCTCCTGCGCTCTTGGGATGAAGCCCAGATTCATTTCCTTGGGGCAAAGGGCAAGGCTATTCCACCTCTCGCTCTCCAAGCTCTAGCTCCAGTGTCTTGTCAGTTTCTAGAATATGCCAGGCTCCCTCTCAGCTCTGAGGTCAGCTGTCCTCTCTGCCTCCAGCTGCCTTCTTCTCTTTCTTTGCAGAACCACCTATTCATACTTCAGGCCTCAGCTTAAAGATCACCTCTCCAGGAAAGCAGTCATGATATCCCGGGGTCTAGACGGGTCCCTCTGGCAAATGACTGCACAGCAGTGCTTTTCCTTCTTAGCACACATCACAATGGTCAGGAATAACTATTAGTGTAATCACCCGTTTCGTGTCTAGCTAGACTGTGGAGGGGAGAGACGAGGGAGAGACCAAGGCTGCCTTAGTGACCCAGGTATTCCCAGCGTGTGGTACAGGACTGGCCTGGCGTTGGTATAGTGGACACTGCACATGGCTCCCGGGTGTGGGTTCTGCCCCTGGTGAGTTCAGCCAGTTGTTCTCAAAGGGGATAGTACTGCCCCCTAGAGGGATTTTTGGATATTACAAAGCTTTTTTTCTTTTTCTTTTTTCTTTCTTTTTTTTCTCTATCACAATGATTCCTGGCTTTGCTTTTTCCCCTATCATACCGCACCCTACCCCAGCTCCAATCCATCAGAGTTAGCACGGGAAATGGAAATCTCTAGTGGGCGTAACTAATATTTCCATAGGAACATTCCAAGGGACTTCTGCCTTCGCTTGGCTTGTGTACAAGGAAAAGGGTCTCCCCACATCTGTTCTGCAAACCAGAAAAGCAACCACTGGTGATCTGACCCCTGGACACTTCCTGAGGCCTCTTTCTCATCCCAGCCTCCAACTTCCTGGTCTGGCTGATGTTCACTGCCCTGGACTTCTCCATAATCAGATAACTGATTCCTGCAGACTTCATACTGAGGCCTAGTAACTGAATAGGGCTTCCTCCCGAGGGGACAGTATCAGGAATTAAGTTCTAATGGAAAGTGTGGCTGAGACCTGACCTCCACTCCCCAATATATGTTCTCCCCTTCATCCATAGAAAATTCCCATAGCACTTTACTTGGGTACATGGTCACCCAAATAAAAACATTTCCCAGCCTCCTTCATAGCTGAATGTAGCCAGGAGACTAACTGATGACCAACAGAATATGAGCAGAAGGGCTGTATATAATGGCCTGGATGTGTCCTTAAAGGGAAGGGGCACGCCTCCCTGGCCCCCTTTCCCCTCTGGCAGGAATATAGACAGGGGTGTGCGCCATCACGAACCATGTTGTCAAAGGGAACTTCTGGGGATAACAGAGCAATAAAACAGGAGGAGCTGGGGTCCTGGACAGCCTGTGGGTCAGAGTCTTACCAGCCAGGACTGTCTACATTCAACTATTATGTGAGTGGAGAGACCATCGTGCTTATACCAGTGTTAGGGCTTGTTTACAAACAGCTAGGTCTGCATCCCACCTGAGGCTTCAGATGAGGGCAGCCCCTGGGGACCCCAGGCTACTCCAGCCCCACTGTAAAGGTGATAGGGCTGGCTTAGGAGCCATAGCCTGGAAGGAAGGGCTTGAGGGGCCTGCTTGCAAACTGAGTTTCATGCTTATTCCAGTATTTCAGGGCTGACAGAGATAAGGGGGAAGGGGACTAAAGCTCTCCCACTCACTCCATCCTGTAGTCACTGATGACAGGTGCTGCCTGATGAGCCCAAGGGAGAGGACACTGGCTGTCTTCTCTCCACAGAGCCCAGGCCCAAGGTCTCCAGGACTGAATGAAATACTGCATCTCAGAAGCGGTCACTGGTGTTCTTTGGGACACATCCAGCCTACAGACATGTTGTCTTTAATCAGTACAATGTTTTATAACAAAATTGTACCTTAAACATTAGAAGATTTTTCCATATAAATCTGAATTTACAGCTTCTCTTGAAAACAATCAGAGAAGGTGGCATCTGGGCCTAGATTTTCCACCTAACACTGACCGTCTGGCACCTGTAAACCAGGCGTCCCCCCTCAGCTCACTCCCAGTGGGCATATATGATGTCCCCTCTGGCTTGATCTCAGTCCACCTGCCACGCTTCTGGAAGTGCGTGAGTTTGTGACCCCTGTCACTTATTTGTGGCCCTACCTTCCTGACCATCGAGGAAGGCACGCTTCTAATCCCCTCTTGCTGCTGGAGTTGGGCCAGTTCTCCTTCTCTGACCACGTTCTCCTAATGTTAGCTGGTTCTTTGTGTTTCCCAAGACCTAAACATGCGGAGCCCAGGAGGCAAACAAACCTTGCCTCTCTGATCAGTGTCCTCGACCTTGAGAGGAACATTCTATATGAGTTAACAGGACTCCTTCAGGGCATATTTGCCAATGTCCAAAGGCTTCCAGAAGTAGAGATGAGGCCTTCTTCCCTCTCCCTTCACATTCATTTAAGAATATGTGTCCGGTGGATATCCCAGTCCACCAGCTAGAATTGACAGGGGACCTGTGTGTCCAGCAAGAGGGTAGAACCCACGTGCAGTCCTGGTTCTGTCTACAGCCATGATTAGAGCCTGTCAGGGGAGAAATCGTCCATAGTGGAAACAGTCCTGGGCTTCTGTCCTAGGCCACCCTTTCCTAGTGGTGTGACCTGAGGCATGTGATTGGACGTTTCAGTGTCTGTTTCCGCTTCTGTGTAATCAAGAGAACGAGGACAGTTTGCAGTGGTGTTGGGAGGATTAAACAAAACACTAGCAACTCCAGCACAGCACACATCCACAATAGATGTGAATGCTCTATCTGCTAACATCCCATGCTAGTGGACAAATCTGGAAAGAGACTAGTATGCAGGAAGTAGAGAAAGAAAGTGAGTTTGGCCTGGGGAGAGGGATTGAAGAGGTTTGTGGGCTACTGGGGTGTCACCAGAGGAATATTTGTTCCCGGAAAGAGAAAGTACCCCAGTGAGGGCCACTGCCAGCCATCAGGCAGGTGGCCAAGTGCTTTCACCTCAGAAGGGACTGCTCTAGGAGGGGCAGCCAGAGAAGACAGGCCCAGTGTCCCTAGGGGCAGACAGATGGCCACCCACCACTCAGCCTGTTGTGTCCAGCCTGGCAGGACAGTGGATGGACAAACAAAGCTGAGGACAGACTTGACCAAGCAAAAAAGACATTGACGGATGTGTACAATTATTTCTTAGTACATGTACAATATATGTTAATAATAATGATTATCATGATAAATTTATGTAAAATTATATGTAATAATAATTATTATAGTTAACATTTATTGCTTGCCTGGCTGTTCGAAGTGCTTTATATGGACTAACACATAAACTCTCCAGAATCATTCCTCTAAAGCAGGTACAAGCTATTGTTATCAACACTTTACAGATAAGGAAACTGACACAGAATGGTTAAGTAACTTGCCCAAAGCCACACAGCTGGAAAGTGGCAGACCTGGGATCCCGAGTTCAAGATGCAGGCAGTCCTTCTTTCCCTCTTGTTCAATGCTGTTATCCCACTGGACTGTGACTCAGGCTGCGAGCTAGCCGCTCTTCTGAGCCCCCGCCCAACTTTTACTTTCTCCTAGACTGGCTGAGCTTGGGATCCACAGTTACATGACCCCCTCCCTGGAAGTTCCAGAGCACCTGCCACACCCACCACAGGTTGCCCACCTCAGTGCCACGTGACCATTGCTCTGGCCTTGGCTTATCAGAATCTAGGCAGCCACCATAGCCCTGTCAGAGCTGTGAGCTGGCCCAGAATGAGGGTACTGCCTGGAGGGAGCATCCTGCATCAACTGGTGACTGATTGGTCCCATCAGATATAGAGAGGGTAAAGCAGAGAACAAGGGCTCCCTGAGATAAGAAAGCATCTGCAAGACCGGAACATAAGGGCTGAGGATGTCTGTGCTTGGGTGAGCGAGCAGCAGTAAGGACCATGCACGTGATGTGGCAGGATGAGAGAAGTCAAAGTGCAGACTGAGGGGGGCATCAGAGTCTCAGCCAGGCCTGGATTCAAGTCCTGTCCCTCCACCTTTTCTTGCTTGTCTTTTGTAAATCCATGCTAAAGCCAGAGGTAGATAGTAGGTGGTTAAATCTGGGGATATTGTGGGGGCTCAGGAGCCAGATACTTAGACTCGAATCATAACCCCACCACTTACCAGGGTATAACCTCAGGCAACTTACTTAACCTCTTCATGCCTCAGTTTCCTTATCTGTAGAACAGGAGTGATGACAGTTGCTACCACATATGCTTGCTAAGGGGATTGAGGTGCATGTGTATACATGTAAGTGCCTGGTACAAATTATAACCGGGTCATGATGTAGCTTATATTAACGTTCTAGTTAGAACAGTATCTGCCATAAAATAACCATGGTGTCAGTTAAATAGATCTCTTTCATAGGACTGTTGGTGGGATTTTAAAGAAACACCATCTGACAATGGTATGCCTTTGTGCTTAGCAAATGTCCATTCCCTCTCTTTGTGAGGAACACGCATTTGAAACCCCAGAATCCTCCATCTTTTGGTCAATTGTTTCACACTGTGCTCCTGCAGCCCTGCACTCCCCCTACTCTGACTCAGCCTCTTGCTGGGGACCCCAGGCACCGCCCTCCCTGGCTGGCTCAGGTCCGAGTGCCCTGGGTGTGGGCAGCACATGGTATGCTCTCCACAGCACTTTCCTATTCATGCGCCAAGGATGCTGAGAACAACAGAGGGCACCGATGAGGGATTGGGGGTGGGGACGCTGTGGCCACTATGTGACCTTGGCCAGGCTCCTGCACTTCTCTGGGCCAATATCCTTGTCTTTAAGGGGAAATAATATCCCTGCCCTTTGCCTCACAAAGCTTCTGTGAGCTTGAAATGAATGTCTACATGCACAAAGGGGCTGAAAGTGTGGCTACAGGGCATTATAATCACGTAACCAGAGGAGGGGCTTTATGGGACAACAGATAAAGAGTCTCAGAAGAGCAGACCCAGCCCAGCTGGGGAGGGAAGGCTTCCCAGACTGGTGTTTTGCTTTGAGCTGCATCCCTGAGACCAAAGTCTTCTGTGTAATCATTCACCAAGCTGACCCTGCCAGGGAGAAGGAGAGTGAGCAGGCCTGAATGTCATAGGGAGGCCAAATTTGGACATGGGTTAGGAGCTTGGCTAATGCAGGAGGTGAAATGTGGCCAGGGGCTGGGGGAGGGGAGGGACTGCATTCCCCAGGACGGCCTGGCGGTTTCAGTGATGACTAGGGGTGGGGGCTCCAGCCAGTCTCTTCCTAGGCTCAGGGGCTCATGACGGATTGGCACAGAAAATGTACTTCCTTTTCCCAAGGTGAGCTGTGTGCTCTGGGCCCTGGAAAGGGGGAGCCTACCCCGAAGAGTCAGGCAGCAGGCAAAAGGCAGGTGGAGGTGGGGAGAGGGTCCAGCCAGGGATGTGTAAATGGGAGGATGCAGGATGGGGGGAACTGCTCCACACACAGGCCCTTGGGGCTGAAATAACAAAAGCCACACCAGCGGCACTTCCTGTACTTCTGGGGTTAGAAAGCGATTGCCATCTATTATTCATTCTTTCCTTTCTCCAACCAGAGGTCTGAGCCTAGCCTGGGTGAGGGACCATGAGGTAGGAGCCTGGTGTATTGAGTGTATGGGGATGCAGAGGGGGCATGTGGTCAGGGAAGGTGGAAGAAAATCTGGTTCAGGCTGAGTGGAAGCCAGAGACAAAGCCCCTGACAGCAGGGGCTGCTGCAGCTGAGTGTACATTTGTGCACCTGGTGAGGATACCATTCACAAAGCCTACTCAGCCCCCAGGTTCGGGGGCTATAAATGGGAAAGAGGTGCTGGGGTGGGAGGAGGCTGCTTCACCCACAGAGTGCCTGTCCTCCCTCCCCTCCATTAAGGGGCTTTTTACAGTATGAATGGTGCCCCCTGGAGTTGTGCAACAGGAGCCCAGAGCCCTCAACCAGGCTGCTAAACAGGGCCACTGACCTGACCTGCCCAGAGCTGGGGATGCAGAGAGGAAGCATGAAAGACTCCCATGTCCTCCCTGGTGGAAACACCTGGATAAAGCTCATTTCCAGAGGCCATGTGGGAAACTGATTGAGAGCAGGTCAAAGCAGCATGTTAGGAGAAAAAGCACAGCTGGAGTGCCACCACCACCCCTTTGGCCCCTGCTCTTGGTGCACACTGCTTTCCAGGCCTCAGGACCATTCACCAACTCCTTCTTGAGGTCTACTCTGGTCCAACAAATCCAGAAGCCCTGAATCTCACACCCAGGAGAGTGTACTCATGACATGACCCCCTGCACATGCTGAGCTGGACACAGGGCCTGTGCTTTCAGAGCTTCTATTCCTTGGAACATCACAGGTGTTCCAACGCTCCAGGGTGTGCGTGTGCTTGGGATCGTATGTGCAGATGGCATCTGTGAACAGGTGTATCCAGGAGCTTGTGAAACTGAAAGGGAATGTCTGTGCTGAATGGCCAGAAACCAACTAATACTATGATTTCTGGAAGCCTGGGATGTAGATGGAAGTCAGATCTCTGGGGAGAAGGGGAGTGGCAGGTAGTGGAGGCTGAGAGGAAAACCCGCAGGCTGGTTGGGAGGTTCACACTCTTTCCCCCTAGTTCTTCTCCCCCAGTGTGGTTCCAGGCCCAAAGACCCAGCTGTGTAGATCCTAGCTCTGGCTTGGTCCTGAAAGGTTCCTGGAGAGCAGACAGGGCCCATCCCTCAGCTCCTGGAGGAAAAGTCAAGTCATAACTCTATGAAGGTCCTCCTGCGGGAGGTCCCAATCTGATAGGGGAGTGGCTTTCCTGCTCAAGGAGGCCTCACTCTGATGATAGAAACCAGATAGAACCCACCTCCCTCCATCCACTGGTCCGTTGGGGGCAGGGGTTGGAGGCAGAGAAAGTCTCTAAAGGTTGGTGCTGTGACAGCTGCGCCCAGCTGCTATATTTCCCCCATCCTGTAAAAGGGTAGGGTGCCTCCGCCTCCAGTGGCTGCCAGCCTGCCAGGCCAGCCTCTGAGAGAGAGCAAAGGGCCAGGAAAGCAGCCAGGCGCAGACCAGGGCGGGAAGAGAGCTGGGTTATAAATAGGCCTGGGACCAGGCCTTCGGGGAGAAGGAGGAGAGCCCTGCAGTACAGCGCTTCCCTGCTTGCAACGCGGAAAAGGCCTCTTTTCAGAGATCCCGAAAAGGTGAGAGGAGAGATGCTGGTCCCACTTTCCTGGCCTACCTCAGTGCCAACCCGGGCTGAGCTTCCAGGAGAAGCACCAGTCAGGCACATCTCTCCTTCCAGCCTCAGTTTCCCTGAGTCGCCCTCTGCAGACCTGTGTCGTTGCAACACTCAACGTCAGTCTGGAGGGGCCAGAAAGTCTCCTGTCTCTCAGCTCCAGGTGCTCTCCAGGGTTGAGAGCTGCGGCGTCACCTCCTCTACCCAACCCCTACCCACGGCGGGGATGGCCGGCCTCTCCTACCTGCAAACACCGCGGAGCAGTAGGCATCGCTGATGTCGGTGTCGGGTGTGTGGACGTTCTCAGCATAGAGGATGAAGACCCTCAGCATGCCTGGTGCGTGTAGGGCCCCGTGCGCCCAGGGCGCAAAGAGGGCTCGGAAAGGTCGGGAGGGCCGAGGCGCAGCTTGTGGGTCCCCTAGCGGGAGAGGGTTGGCTGGGCGAGGTCGGCTTGGATCTCTGGCTCCTGGTTCAGAGCTGTTGCTCTTAAAGGGGAACGGGCCAACCCCCGGCTGCTCCAGTGGGCTAGGCTGGCTACCCACCCGCGCTGGGCTCACCAAGCTTGTCAGTTGGCGTTCAGAGAACAGGAGCTTCTGCTCATCTTCCACCCCCGCCGTCCTTCCGGAGCTCCGACGAGCTGTAATCTAATGCTCCGGCTGCGGAGTCTCCCAATGACACGGCATTTTGCACCTGGCTGGGCGGCGGCCGCGATGGCCGGGGGCTGGACCAGGGCTCCGGGCGCCCGGCGTAGCCCAGATCTCGCTCTTGGACAGGAGAAGGGCTCAGCTCCTCCCCCGAGCTTCCACCCCTGGCTGAGCGCTGCGCCAAGTCGGTTGCCTCCTTCCGCCTCGGGGATTGGAGCAGCCTCTCCAGAACCCAACCCGACCGCCCGGGTAGGACGGGGGATCCTGGGGAGGCTCTTTCCGTAAGAGAAGCCTGGAGCTGAGAATTTCATTGACAAGCAAGGCAGCTGTCTTAAAAACTTTGCTCCCTTTTTCTGGCTTTAAAAGCAGCACATGCCATTTTAAAACAAAAAGCATATAGAAAGAAATCTCTGGTTCTGAAAAAAATAGTGTATGAACATTTGGGTATTTGGCAGCCCAGGCTTTCTCCTCTGAATGTATATACACATGTAAACTGCAGTTTTATTATGTATCTGAGTGTAGAATGCAGTCTGTGTCCCACGTTTTCATGTAACATCTTGCATCATTCAAAAATTATTCATAAAGAATATTTTCAGTAACTATATAATTGTCTGTCATACGAATGTACTAGATTTCACAAACTTTCTCTTCTTTCACATTTAGGCTCTCCCCAGATTCTATTATAATAGTGAGAAAGAGAGTTTCTTTTTAATAAAAAATAGATATAAACTCATCTTAGCCCCCCTCCCCACCGCCCAGTTCTTCAGATTAGATTCTAAGGTCACAGGATATGACTTTTTTTAGGTTCTAGTACCTATTGCTAAACTGCCTTCCTGCAGATATGTAGATCCACACTCCCAGCAGCCTGTGACTCACCTTCTAAAGAGGGCCAGTTGGATGGGTGCGCAGCTGTCAGCAAAACTCCCACAGCAGCCCATGGGGGCAGTAGACACACCCAGGGCAGGATGGGCTGGCCGCTGACAGGTGGCTGATTTTTCCACATAGGGAGATACTAGAAAAGAGCAACACTCCCCAGGAAGGTCTATAATTTCAAGATTAGGGTAGCAAACATTTCCTGTGGTCACTCAGGGTCCTTCTGTAGTGATCTATGCCTTCTTTTCTTTGCATTTAGCACAATGTGTGGTGGGGAGAGGAAGAGGAAGAGGAAGCAGGGAGCTGAAATTCATTCATTTAATGGGAATGTATCAAGTCCTAAAATAAGTCAGGCACTGTCCTGGGTCGGGGACACAGTGGTGGGCACAAGTGACACAGCCCATGTTATGGGCTGAATTAGGTCCCCTCAAAATTTCTGTGTGAAAGGCAACTCCAGTACCTTGGAATGTGATTCTACTTAGAGATAGAGCCTTTAAAGAGGTGAACAAGTTAAAGTGAGGTCATTAGGGTCATCCAATCTCACCAGTGCCCTTATAAAAAGAGGAAATTTAGATACAAAGACAAACCAGGGATGCACGCACACAGAGAAAAGGCCATGTGAAGACACAGGGAAAAGGCGGCCATCTGCAAGCCAAGAAGAAGAGGCCTCAGAAGAAATCAAGCCTGCTGACTACACCTTGATCTTGGACTTCCAGCCTCCAGAACTGTGAGAAATAAATTTCTGTTATTTAAGACCCCCAGTCTGCAGTACTTTGTTATGACAGCCCTAGCAAACGAGTAGAGTCCCTAACCTCAAAGAGCTTCCAGTTCAGTGAGTGAAACTGACAGTTATGGAATAAACACGTCAGTCACATACCATTACAAATATGTAAGCGCCATAGAAGACAGAAAATATGGGAGTGTGAGAACAGAGAGCAGAGAGTCCTCATCGAGTGCCCAGGACAATAAGAGCTATTTGAGATAAGATCTGAAGGCCAGCTAGGAGTTCACTGGGCAGGACTGAGGTGGGGGCAAGGAAGACAGTATTCCAGAGAGAAAGAAGGAAGTGCTCTGTGTCAAGGTCATGGGAGGAGAGGAGTGTAGAATAAGGGGTTGTGGGATGGGGCAGGCAGGCTGGAGGGCACCATACAGGGCCTGGGGGAAGCTTCCTGAGGCCTGCTAAGTCTAGAGGAGTGGCAGGATCTGATTTACGTCTCAAAAGCTTCCTTTGGCTACCCTTGGAGAACAGAGTGCAAGGGATCAGAGGGGAAGTGAAGAGTTAAAAGCTACGGCAGAGGGTCAGGGTGAGAGTTGATGGTGACTTGGACCAAGGTTGTGAAAAGGGGGATGGCGCAAAGTAAGGCAAAGCTAGGAGGAAGAAAGGAAATTCTGCAAGAGCTGGTGAAGCAATCAAGTTTCCCACTACAGAACTGGGCCATTATGTGTTGCTGGAGAAAACAGCTTTGGCTTGGATGTGGTAATTGATTGATTGACTCATGCATTCATTCATTTACCAACATTTATTGGTACCTTCTCTGTGGCAAGCATTTTTCAGATTCAAGTTTTAGAGAAAGATACCAAGGAGGGAGTAAAATTTAATTGCTTTGGGAAGAAGGGCAGGAGGCCCTGTTGATGTAGGGAAAGCCCAAATTATGGTCTATTTTTGAAGAAGTATAGTTTGGCTCTATTCAGATGTATAAAGTAACATAAACCTGCTCTGTGGCAGAGCTAAAATTGGACCTAAGAAGTGACTAGCTGCTTGAAAATATGGTGTGGCTACAGTGATTTGAAAAGAGCCAGTTTTCCTTATAGGTTAAACACCTTCCTCGCAACTTCACTACTTTATTCATACAGAAGGCTGTCTTCAAACTTTTTCTGTCTGTGCAGAAATAAACCTCTAGTGAGCATGTCTGCCCCCAAATTGTAGGACATGTTTGGGGTATCTTCTCTATTTAAAAGAACCACTTTCTCTGAGACTACCCAACCTGAATCAATCACATAATCTCCCAAAAATGTGGAATTGGGACTGAGAGAAGCTAGCTTCTGTGTGGCTGGAGCTGAGATGAATAAAATGGGAGGCTCAGAGGGGGACCCGTGCATGGAGAAGTGGAGAAAATTCCGCAGTCAGAGAAAAAGAGATCACATGTAGGGGGCGAGGTGGGGAAAACAAGACACAGCAAGAGAGCCTTCTGGTTGTTCCTGGCTGTCATTCCTTGAGTTTCCGTGCCTGTGAGTGCTGAGATAGCCCTTGTGATGGATATTTGTCATTTCTGGCTTCCAGCTTTTAATCTCCCTCTTCCTAAAACATCCTTTTCCCACCCCTCATGAGTGGTCTTGGTGGGCAGAAGTGCCTGCCTTTTTTCTGGAAGCTTCAGGGCTAGAGCCTCCCTCTCTGTCACTGGGCAGTGTGGCCCAGGCTCAGACAGTTGGATACTGTCTCCCAAGACTTGAGACAAGTTCTTGAGCTTCAGGAAGTCAGACATGGCAGCTGCCGTGTGACAGCAAATGACCAGGTATGGCGCCTGCTGTCCAAGTCCTGTCCATAACCAAAGCCAAGTTCTCCAACCTCCCTCCATTCTGTGAGCCCCCCAGAGCTCCTCTGAAATGCTCTTGCTTCAGATATCCAGGCTTGGCTGCTGTAGCTAGCAGCCAGGGATCCAGACCAACATGTCCAGTGTCTTTACAATGAGTTGTTGCACATTTTACTTAGGGTAACTTGAAGCACAATTCTTTTTATTTTTTTTAGAGACAGTCTCCCTCTGTCACCCAGGCTGGAGCACAGTGGCAAAATAGCTCACTGCAACCTCCAACTCCTGAGCATGAAGCACAGTTCTGTTTCTTGATATAAAAGAACAAGTTCTTGTGGCCCTGGTGACACTCTGATCTTGAGTTTCTGGCCTGCCAAACTGTGAAAATAAATTTGTTTTTAAGCCACCATGGTTGTGACAATTGGTTAGAGCAGCCACAGGAAACGAACACACCAAGGCTTTGTCAACACAACCAACCTGTTAAAGAGGGCTGGTTTTCAGGCCACTTTTACTACTTTACTGTTTCAGGACAGAAACAAAGGGGAGGGAGGTGGCTCTCCAATTTCACTGAGAAACTAAGGGACAAGTTTGATACTATTTTCCAACAGAAAATAGCAAAAACCAAACAACAACAACAACAACAAAAACAGAAGAGATTTTTCACCAAAGAGGTAATGTGAACACACTACATTATTTCTATGTTCTCTGTCTTCTGCCAAAACCACAGATCCTTGCAAAGCTTGCTAAGAACCATAGACCCTGGTAACAGCCTGGTCATCTCATCTGCTTCCCCTAAGAAGAAAAACTCAAGATAGTCTCAGAGTTTCAATTTCCCAAGAATCTACCATAATAAACAGTAAGCAATAAATAGAAACTATTTTCTGTTCAGGCATGGCTGCTGATACAATGGAAAGGAGTGAGCTTAGCATGAAGGTGCAGGGGTTTCAGAAAGCCCTCATTCCCCTTGTGCAGGGTGTGAAGAGCAGCCTATCTGCTGAGCTGCAAGAGCGCAGCTCTGGGACTAATGTGAACAGGTCAGCCTGTGTGCACAGTTCTCCTTTTGGATTTAGTTGAGAGGGTGAGGAGTCTCTAGAGAGCACGAGGGAAAGCCTACACACACAGTGATTGTTAGAAGAGCCACTCTTTCTTCTTGAGCTGGGACATTCATCTCCTGCTTTTGGACATCACAGCTGAGCTCCTGATGGCCACCCCACCTCCATTCCCAATGTGTGACCTTTTCTGATTCTCCAACACGCAGATGGCATATTGTAGGACTTCTTGGCTTCCATAATAGCATAAGTCAAATCCCGTAACAAAGAGAGATTTATTTACTCTGTTTCTGCTTCATTTTACTCTCTCTGTACACACACACCTCCTATTGGTTGCTCCTCTGTAGAACCCTGATTAATACACACACACAAGGCTTCTGAGAAGTGAGGGAGATCCAAACCAGGGCGATAAGACTGAGGAACAGGAGTTCAACTTCTTTCCAAAGTGGGGTTATCTCATCTTCTGGAAGAGGCCACAACATCCCACAGGATGCAGCAATCCTAGCAAATGTGAGGAAACCTGTTATAGGCTTGAGCAGTGAGAAGAGTCAGGTGCTGGTGATGGCTGGTTCCTGGCTAGGGTGCAAAATGAAGGCACAGGCAGAGCTGATGCAGGCAAAAAGAGCAGGTTTGAGTGTTCCTACTGCATGTCTCAGGGGAGAGAGGGGCCAGAAAGCTTTCTGAAGCTCATACCCCAAAGGACTCCTGTTGATTCATGGGAAGACATCACCAGAAAAGGCCTAAAGAACATCTTTAGGAGTTAAGAGGGCAACAAATGTCTCACTTTGTTTTCCCCTTGGCTGACGGCCAGGACTTTGGAAAACGGGCACCAAGAGAAGTGAATATTTGACTTATTAGTGTTTTTTGTTGTTGTTGTTGTTTATAGAGACAGGGTTTCGCCATGTTGCCCAGGCTGGTCTTCAACTCCTGGGCTCAAGCAATCCTGCCTCGGCCTCTCAAGTGCTGGGATTACAGATGTGAGCCACTGCGACTGGCCTAGTGTTTCTTAAAGTACTATGAATCTAAAGGTCTCTTCCATCAGAATCTTCTTGTAAAAAATGGAGACACCTGGGTCCCCCTCCATTCCCAGACCTACTCAAAATCTCTGGGAATGGCCCAGGAATCTGGCTTTTAAAAGTTCTCCCTTATTCTTATGCAGACCAAAAACCAGGAACCACTGACTTAGGTTGTGTCAAAGAACAGACTTCAGCTCTTTAGATCATAAGCTAAAATGCCAGATGAATACACTCTTGAATCTGGATGCAGTACATTTCACAATGATTGAGAAGACTGTCTGAAAATTGGCTTTAAGTGAAAAAAGGGGAACTCGGGAGGCAGGGGGAAAGACAGTGGGAAAGATAATATTCAGCTAAAAACTGTAAGACCAGTTGGACAAGAACAATGACAGTAGTGTCAAAAGATGACGCTAGAGTCAGACCACCTGGATTCACATCTTAGCTTTCTTTACCTAATAGCCGTATGGCCTTGGGCAAGTGATCTTACCTTCCCGGCTTGGTTTATCTGTAAAATGAGAACTACAGAAATGCCTGCCTCATAAAAGAAATGCTTTACATTATGGTGTTAAATATTAGCTAATATTACTATTATTGGAATGTGTGACTAGTATTTTATAGGATTAAAACTTTAGAAATGAAGCCACAAATAATGTTTATGATCTCTGACATCTATAAAATGTTGGAATCATTTGAGGTTTTAACAACAGAGGTATTGAAAATGGTGAAAGATACTTCTTGTTCAAAGAAGAGTTACTACCAGGGGGAAGAGAGTTCTGCAGATCAAGGAGACATACGCCTGCATGGAAATCCTTACCAAGACTCATGCAATAAAGGCTCTAGTTGAGGACACGAAGAGATAATCCGAAGAGTATGATCAATGGAGGTGCATGGGCAAGGTGAGGTGGTGAGAGACTTCCACTCTCTGGACATTTGGGGAAGTTACATTAGCTCAAAGATATGCATCTGGTAATGTCGACTTATTTTAGGGACAATTCCATCTCTAAGAAGATGAACTGAGAGAAGGGACCTCTTAGAACCTAATCCTGACGAACAAGGAAGAACTTGTTGGAGAAGCAGATGCAGCAGGAAACCTGGGGAGAATTATCTTTGGGATGAATGCTGCCAGAGCCATGTACGGGTTTCAAGGCCCAAACCCTGCTACTTTGGTGGGGCTCTGTCTTTCCACAACATGCCCTATTAACCAGGCTCCCCAAAACTCAGGGAGCTCACGTAATTCGTTGACACTAGCAAATCCCTGGCCTTCCTAACAGCTTTCTTTTTACAGAGCCAGCTGAGGAACACTTCTTGAGGTTCTTCATTATTCAGCTTGAGAAAAACAGAACTGAGCTTTATAAAAGTCCAAGACTACAGGATAAAGCAGGGTACAGTCTTTCACACTCAGCCAGTCCTCCACAGTAGCCGTGCTCCCTTGCCCAAGCATTACCCAGTTGTCTGATCCAGAAATCAGATCCTATTGACATCCCTGACATTTAAGAATACCTTCCCCTCCAAGGTGACCCCCTTTAAGCCTATAGCTTGGCTCTGAGGTCAATCTTTACCCATATTCAACGCTCCTCAGTGGTTTTAGGATGGGTACTTGTCAAAGCATCCTGAGTTTGTGCCATCCAGCATATAATGGAGGGGAATGAGATTAAAAACAACAATCACCACAAGGCTGCTATAGTCTCCACTTCTGTAGCTGGTGGCAAGGCCTGTGTTGGTAATCTGAGTCAAACCTTTCCATTCATGTTTCTCTCACCCTCTGCCAGCATGAAGGCTAGGCAGACTGGAGTCCTTGGTGGGATTATCTTTACTGGATTGTCAGTTTTCCACTGACCAGGACAATTGGGCAGGAGAGACCTAAGGGGTGCTCCCATGAATCTCCTGGGTTCGGAACAGTTCTTTTCCCCACTGTGTAGCAGCAATTCAATTTCCCCCTGGCAAAGAGATCAATCATTCCCATTAGGCACAGTGATCCTTTTCCTATTCGTTTACTGGCATGAGGAACTCCAAAAGGTGAGAGGGCAGTCTTGGCTCCCAATTCATTCGAGTTATGTTCTTATTTCTTGGTATATGAATTCCTCTCTTGGGCACTTGGGCTTCCAAAAACACTGAGGCCAAGATCACAGAGATGGGAACTAAAATCCTACAAGTGGGTCAGTAGGTCTAATAGGGAGAGGAGGCACTCTCACCTCAACTTCTTGGTTCCTAAACCCGTAAGTTCTAGCCATGGGAGAGATAGCAACATGTGTTGGCCTCTATTTTAAGGCACATGAAGCTTCCATAGGACAACAGCTACACATTTCGTAGGATGCTGTATTGGGGGAACCCACCCCCAATATTTCAACATAGATTCTTTCTATTTTCCCTAAATGTTGGCCAGCTGAGACATAAAGAGAAAGAGTACAAAGAGAGGAATTAAACAGCTTGGCCTCCAGGGGTGACATCCTATCAGTAGGACCATGATGCCCCCTGAGCTGCAAAACCAGCAAGTTTTTATTAGGGATTTCAAAAGGGGAGGGGGTGTATGAACAGGGAGTAGGTCACAAAGATTACATGCTTCAAAAGGCAAAAAAGGAGAACAAACTTCACATGCTTCTGAGGCCAATAAAGATCATAAGTCAAAGGGCAAAGCAAAGATCACAAGGGCAAAATTAGAATTACTGATGAGGGTCTATGTTCGGCTATACACGTATCGTCTTGATAAACATCTTACACAACAGAAAACAGGGTTCAAGAGCAGAGAACTGGTCTCACCTCAAATTCACCAGGGTGGGATTTCCCTACCCTAATAAGCCTGAGGGTACTGCAGAAGACCAGGGTGCATTTCAGTCCTTATCTCAACCGTGTAAGAGAGACACTCCTGGGGGTGGAGCAAGATGGCCGAATAGGAACAGCTCCAGTCTCCAATTCCCAGCGCGAGTGACACAGAAGACAGGTGATTTCTGCCTTTTCAACTGAGGTACTGGGGTCATCTCACTAGGGAGTGCCGGACAATCGGGGCTGGTCAGCTGCTGCAGCCCGACCAGCGAGAGCTGAAGCAGGGCGAGGCATCACCTCACCTGGGAAGCGCAAGGGGGAAGGGAATCCCTTTTCCTAGCCAGGGGAACTGAGACACACAACACCTGGAAAATCGGGTAACTCCCACCCCAATACTGCGCTTTAAGCAAACGGGCACACCAGGAGAGTATAACCCACACCTGGCCAGGAGGGTCCCACGCCCACGGAGCCTCCCTCATTGCTAGCACAGCAGTCTGCGACCTAACTGCAAGGCAGCAGCGAGGCTAGGGAAGAGACGCCTGCCATTGCTGAGGCTTAAGTAGGTAAACAAAGCCGCTGGGAAGCTCCAACTGGGTGGAGCTCACAGCAGCTCAAGGAAACCTGCCTGTCTCTGTAGACTCCACCTCTGGGGACAGGGTACAGCTAAAAAACAAAAACAAAAAAAGCAGCAGAAACCTCTATTGACGCAAACGACTCTGTCTGACAGCTTTGAAGAGAGCAGTGGATCTCCCAACACGGAGGTTGAGATCTGAGAAGGGACAGACTGCATGCTCAAGTGGGTCCCTGACCCCTGAGAAGCCTAACTGGGAGACATCCCCCACTAGGGGCAGTCTGACACCCCACACCTCACAGGGTGGAGTACACCCCTGAGAGGAAGCTTCCAAAGTAAGAATCAGATAGGTACACTTGCTGTTCAGCAATATTCTACCTTCTGCAACCTCTGCTGCTGATACCCAGGCAAACAGGGTCTGGAGTGGACCTCAAGCAATCTCCAACAGACCTACAGCTGAGGGTCCTGACTGTTAGAAGGAAAACTATCAAACAGGAAGGACACCTATACCAAAACCCCATCAGTACGTCACCATCATCAAAGACCAGAGGCAGATAAAACCCACAAAGATGGGGAAAAAGCAGGGCAGAAAAGCTGGAAATTCAAAGAATAAGAGCGCATCTCCCCCTGCAAAGGAGTGCAGCTCATCACCAGCAACGGATCAAAGCTGGTCAGAGAATGACTTTGACGAGATGAGAGAAGAAGGCTTCAGTCCATCAAACTTCTCAGAGCTAAAGGAGGAATAACGTACCCAGCGCAAAGAAACTAAAAATCTTGAAAAAAGAGTGGAAGAATTGACAGCTAGAATAATTAATGCAGAGAAGGTCATAAACGAAATGACAGAGATGAAAACCATGACACGAGAAATACGTGACAAAAGCACAAGCTTCAGTAACCGACTCGATCAACTAGAAGAAAGAGTATCAGCAATTGAGGATCAAATGAATGACATGAAGTGAGAAGAGAAACCAAAAGAAAAAAGAAGAAAACGAAATGAACAAAGCCTGCAAGCAGTATGGGATTATGTAAAAAGACCAAATCTACGTCTGATTGGGGTGCCTGAAAGTGAGAGGGAAAATGTAACCAAGTTGGAAAACACTCTTCAGGATATCATCCAGGAGAACTTCCCCAACCTAGTAGGGCAGGCCAACATTCAAATCCAGGAAATACAGAGAACGCCACAAAGATACTCCTCCAGAAGAGCAACTCCAAGACACATAATTGCCAGATTCACCAAAGTTGAAATGAAGGAAAAAATCTTAAGGGCAGCCAGAGAGAAAGGTCGGGTTACCCACAAAGGGAAGCCCATCAGACTAACAGCAGATCTCTCGGGAGAAACTCTAAAAGCCAGAAGAGAGTGGGGGCCAATATTAAACATTCTTAAATAAAAGAATTTTAAACCCAGAATTTCATATCCAGCCAAACTAAGTTTCATACGTGAAGGAGAAATAAAATCCTTTACAGATAAGCAAATGCTTAGAGATTTTGTGACCACCAGACCAGCCTTACAAGAGACCCTGAAGGAAGCCCTAAACATGGAAAGGAACAACCGGTACCAGCCATTGCAAAAACATGCCAAAATGTAAAGACCATTGAGGCTAGGAAGAAACTGCATCAACTAACGAGCAAAATAACCAGTTAATATCATAATGGCAGGATCAAGTTCACATATAACAATATTAACCTTAAATGTAAATGGACTAAATGCTCCAATTAAAAGACACAGACTGGCAAACTGGATAAAGAGTCAAGATCCATCAGTCTGCTGTATTCAGGAGATCCATCTCACATGCAGAGACATACATAGGCTCAAAATAAAGGGATGGAGGAAGATCTACCAAGCAAATGGAGAACAAAAAAAAGCAGGGGTTGCAATCCTAGTCTCTGATAAAACAGACTTTAAACCATCAAAGATCAAAAGAGACAAAGAAGGCCATTACATAATGGTAAAGGGATCAATTCAACAGGAAGAGCTAACTATCCTAAATACATATGCACCCAATACAGGAGCACCCAGATTCATAAAGCAAGTCCTTAGAGACTTACAAAGAGACTTAGACTCCCATACAATTGTAATGGGAGACTTCAACACTCCACTGTCAACATTAGACAGATCAACGAGACAGAAAGTTAACAAGGATATCCAGGAATTGAACTCATCTCTGCACCAAGCGGACCTAACAGACATCTATAGAACTCTCCACCCCAAATCAACAGAATATACATTCTTCTCAGCACATCACACTTATTCCAAAATTGACCACATAATTGGAAGTAAAGCACTCCTCAGCAAATGTAAAAGAACAGAAATTATAACAAACTGTCTCTCAGAACACAGTGCAATCAAACTAGAACTCAGGACTAAGAAACTCAATCAAAACCGCTCAACTACATGGAAACTGAACAACCTGCTCCTGAATGACTACTGGGTACATAACGAAATGAAGGCAGAAATAAAGATGTTCTTTGAAACCAAGGAGAACAAAGATACAACATACCAGAATCTCTGGGACACATTTAAAGCAGTGTGTAGAGGGAAATTTATAGCACTAAATGCCCACAAGAGAAAGCAGGAAAGATCTAAAATGGACACCCTAACATCACAATTAAAAGAACTAGAGAAGCAAGAGCAAACACATTCAAAAGCTAGCAGAAGGCAAGAAATAACTAAGATCAGAGCAGAACTGAAGGAGATAGAGACACAAAAAACCCTCCAAAAAATCAATGAATCCAGGAGTTGGTTTTTTGAAAAGATCAACAAAATTGACAGACCGCTAGCAAGACTAATAAAGAAGAAAAGAGAGAAGAATCAAATAGACGCAATAAAAACTGATAAAGGGGATATCACCACTGACCCCACAGAAATACAAACTACCATCAGAGAACACTATAAACACCTCTACGCAAATAAACTAGAAAATCTAGAAGAAATGGATAATTTCCTGGACACTTACACTCTTCCAAGACTAAACCAGGAAGAAGTTGAATCCCTGAATAGACCAATAGCAGGCTCTGAAATTGAGGCAATAATTAATAGCCTACCAACCAAAAAAAGTCCAGGACCAGATGGATTCACAGCTGAATTCTACCAGAGGTACAAGGAGGAGCTGGTACCATTCCTTCTGAAACTATTCCAATCAATAGAAAAAGAGGGAATCCTCCCTAACTCATTTTATGAGGCCAACATCATCCTGATACCAAAGCCTGGCAGAGACACAACAGAAAAAGAGAATTTCAGACCAATATCCCTGATGAACATCAATGCAAAAATCCTCAATAAAATACTGGCAAACCGGATTCAGCAGCACATCAAAAAGCTTATCCACCATGATCAAGTGGGCTTCATCCCTGGGATGCAAGGCTGGTTCAACATTCGCAAATCAATAAACGTAATCCAGCATATCAACAGAACCAAAGACAAGAACCACATGATTATCTCAATAGATGCAGAAAAGGCTTTCAACAAAATTCAACAGCCCTTCATGCTAAAAACGCTCAATAAACTCGGTATTGATGGAACGTACCTCAAAATAATAAGAGCTATTTATGACAAACCCACAGCCAATATCATACTGAATGGGCAAAAACTGGAAAAATTCCCTTTGAAAACTGGCACAAGAAAGGGATGACCTCTCTCACCACTCTTATTCAACATAGTGTTGGAAGTTCTGGCTAGGGCAATCAGGCAAGAGAAAGAAATAAAGAGTATTCAGTTAGGAAAAGAAGAAGTCAAATTGTCCCTGTTTGCAGATGACATGATTGTATATTTAGAAAACCCCATCGTCTCAGCCCAAAATCTCCTTAAGCTGATAAGAAACTTCAGCAAAGTCTCAGGATACAAAATTAATGTGCAAAAATCACAAGCATTCTTATACACCAGTAACAGACAAACAGAGAGCCAAATCAGGAATGAACTTCCATTCACAATTGCTTCAAAGAGAATAAAATACCTAGGAATCCAACTTACAAGGGATGTAAAGGACCTCTTCAAGGAGAACTACAAACCACTGCTCAGTGAAATCAAAGAGGACACAAACAAATGGAAGAACATACCATGCTCATGGATAGGAAGAATCAATATCGTGAAAATGGCCATACTACCCAAGGTAATTTATACATTCAATGCCATCCCCATCAAGCTACCAATGAGTTTCTTCACAGAATTGGAAAAAACTGCTTTAAAGTTCATATGGAACCAAAAAAGAGCCCGCATTGCCAAGACAATCCTAAGTCAAAAGAACAAAGCTGGAGGCATCACGCTACCTGACTTCAAACTATACTACAAGGCTACAGTAACCAAAACAGCATGGTACTGGTACCAAAACAGAGATATGGACCTATGGAAGAGAGCAGAGGCCTCGGAAATAATACCACACATCTACAGCCATCTGATCTTTGATAAACCTGAGAAAAACAAGAAATGGGAAAAGGATTCCCTATTTAATAAATGGTGCTGGGAAAATTGGCTAGCCATAAGTAGAAAGCTGAAACTGGATCCTTTCCTTACTCCTTATATGAAAATTAATTCAAGACGGATCAGAGACTTAAATGTTAGACCTAATACCATAAAAACCCTAGAAGAAAATCTAGGTAATACCATTCAGGACATAGGCATGGGCAAGGACTTCATGTCTAAAACGCCAAAAGCAACGGCAACAAAAGCCAAAATTGACAAATGGGATCTAATTAAACTAAAGAGCTTCTGCACAGCAAAAGAAACTATCATCAGAGTGAACAGGCAACCCACAGAATGGGAGAAAATTTTTGCAATCTACTCATCTGACAAAGGGCTAATAGCCAGAATCTACAAAGAACTCAAACAAATTTACAAGAAAAAAACAAACAACCCCATCAAAAAGTGGGTAAAGGATATGAACAGACATTTCTCAAAAGAAGACATTCATACAGCCAACAGACACATGAAAAAATGCTCATCATCACTGGCCATCAGAGAAATGCAAATCAAAACCACAATGAGATACCATCTCACACTAGTTAGAATGGCAATCATTAAAAAGTCAGAAAAAAACAGGTGCTGGAGAGGATGTGGAGAAACAGGAACACTTTTACACTGTTGGTAGGATTGTAAACTAGTTCAACCATTATGGAAAACAGTATGGCGATTCCTCAAGGATCTAGAACTAGATGTATCATATGACCCAGCCATCCCATTACTGGGTATATACACAAAGGATTACAAATCATGCTGCTATAAAGACACATGCACAGGTATGTTTATTGTGGCACTATTCACAATAGCAAAGACTTGGAATCAACCCAAATGTCCATCTGTGACAGACTGGATTAAGAAAATGTGGCACATATACACCACGAAATACTATGCAGCCATAAAAAACGATGAGTTTGCGTCCTTTGTAGGGACATGGATGCAGCTGGAAACCATCATTCTTAGCAAACTATCACAAGAACAGAAAACGAAACACCACATGTTCTCACTCATAGGTGGGAACTGAACAAGGAGATCACTTGGACTCAGGAAGGGGAACATCGCACACCGGGACCTATCATGGGGAGAGGGGAGGGGAGAGGGATTGCATTGGGAGTTATACCTGATATAAATGACAAATTGATGGGTGCTGACGAGTTGATGGGTGCAGCACACCAACATGGCACAAGTATACATATGTAACAAACCTGCACGTTATGCACATGTACCCTAGAACTTAAAGTATAATAAAAATAAAATAAAATAAAATTAGAGAGAGACACTCCCAGAGTGGCCGTTTATAGACCTCCCCCAGGAATGCAATTCTTTTCCTAGGGTCTTGATATTTAATATTGCTTGCTAGGAGAAGAATTTAGCGATCTCTCTCCTACTTGCACGTCCATTTATAGGCTCTCTGCAATAAGAAAAATATGGCTCTATTCTGCCCAACACCAGTCAGTCAGTCAGTAGACCTTATGGTTGTCTTCCCTTGTTCCTTAAAATTGCTGTTATTCTGTTTGTTTTCAAGGTGCACTGATTTCATTTTGTTCAAACACCCATGTTTTACAATCAGATTTCATATTATTCAAGCACACATGTTCTACAATCAATTTGTTTAATAGTGGTTCTGAAGTGACGTACATTCTCAGCTTACAAAGATAACAGGATTAAGAGATTATTTAGGAACTGATAAATGTCCATGAAATCTTCACAATTTATGTTGAGAGACTGCAGTAAACACAAGCATAAGAAATTATAAAAGCATTAATTTTAGGAACTGATAAATGTCCATGAAATCTTCACAATTTATGTTCCTCTGCCGTGGCTCCAGTCGGTCCCTCCATTCAGGGTACCTGACTTCCTGCAACAATGCTGTCTGCAACTTGTGCCATAACCAGTCTTTAGCAGCTCATTCCATCTAACAAGCCAGCTGCTTCTGGGTGATGGACTGTATGGTAAAACTTGTCAAGTCTGCATGCATGGGCCCATTGCCCACACGCCCATTTACCAAAAAAAGTATCTCCTTGTTAAAATGAAGTTGGATGATATTCCACGGTGATGGAGAAGTCCATCCATAAATCTAGTGTGCCATCAGAAGCCCTGAGTTCAGGGAAGGCAAATCCATATCCATAGTATCTCCTGTGAGGACAAAGCATTGTACCCTCCATGACAAAAGAGACTGAATATAGTCAACCTGTTACCAGGTACGTGGTAGAAGAATGTGTCATACCAGAGGCTCCTCACCCTTACCTGCTCTGTGATTCCAAGAGATGAGGGACTCCTTCAAAGCTACCATGGAGGCCTTCTGGTTCTACGTGCCTGTCTTAATTGTATGCTCTTAACTTCTTATTTCTCTTATTCCCAAAATATGCTCGAGGGCTATAAGAAACAGGTGACCTCAGTTTTAATAATCATTATTGTTGTTTGACTTAAGTGCCTCAGACACTTCATCTACCAATGCCTTTTCCTCTACCTGCATTTCATTCCATGATGCTATTGGCAATAATCTGAATAACTGTGAGGACACTGCACATCACCAATTACTATATTCCATTTACCCCTGCCAAAGAGGTTATCAATGCACTCCCTGAATATACGACCAACCCAATCCCAGAATCCAATTAACTTTTTCTTTTGAAATAATTATAGATTCATAGGAGGTTGCAAAGAAGTATGCAGGGAAGCCCTGTGCTTCCTATCTCCATCCCCCTCAAGGTTAACATCTTAAACAACTATAGTATAATATCCAAATCAACAGATAGCATTGGTACAATTCATAAAACTTCTTTAGATTTCACTAGTAACACATGCGCTAGTTTTCGTGTATACGGCTCTATGTAATTTTATCATGTGCAGCTTTGCATAATCACCACTATCATCAAGACAACTTCACTATCACAAGATTCCTTCCTAGTACCCTTTTATGATCCTCTCATTCCAAATACCTGGCATTAAGTAATCTGTTCTTCACCTTTGTTATTTCATGAATGATACATAAATGAAATCATGTGGCACTTATCATTTTGATATGAGCTTTTTTCGCTCAATGTAATTTCTTTGAGGGTCAAGTTGCTGCATGCTATCAATACTAGCCAATAACTTTCCTTAAAAACAAACAAAACCTGTTAAAATAGTATTTCATGGTATGGATGTACCCACAGTTTGCTTAACCATTCACACATTGAAGGATATTTAGATAGTTTCCAGTTCGAAACTACTATGAATAAAGCTGCTATGAAGATTTATGTAAACATTCTTGTATACATTCTATGTGAAAATGGGTCTTTTTCTACGGGATAAATGTTCAAATGTGTAAGTGCTTGGTCATACAGTTACTTGCCAGAGTGGCTGCACCATTTTACAATCTCATCAGCATTGTATGAGTGATCTAGTTTCAACTTCATCCTTTTCAGCACTTCGTGTTATCCTATTTCTCATGTTAGCCATCCTTATAGATGCGCAGTGTTATCTCATTGTGGTTTTAATTTACATCTAACAGCTACTGATATTTGACACTTTTTTCAGGTGTTGTGTATCTGTATATCCTCTTTAGTGAAATATCCCTTTTGCTGATTTTCTAATTGGATCATTTTTAAACGTTAAGTTTTGAGGCTTCTTTATGTATTCTAGGTAAAAGCCTTTGTTGGATTTATGACTTGCAAGTCTATAATTTGTCTTTCACAGAATAAAAATTTTGATGAAATCAGATTTATCCAGTTTTCCTCTTATAAACTGTGCTTTTGATGTCAAGTCTAAGTACTCTTTGCCCAATCTTAGGTCCTAAAGAATTTCTCTTATTTTTTGTAAGTTTTATAGTGTTATGTTTTACCTTTAAACCTATGGTTCCTTGAGTTTTTATAACTTTAAATATATAATTTTGAGTTTTTTAGTTTTAATATAAGGTGTGAGGTTTAGATCAAGGTACATTTTCAGCTGATGGATGTCTAATTGCTCCAGCATCATTTGTTGAAAAGGCTCTCCTCATCTGCTGAATTGCTTTTCCTTCTGTGTAAATAACTAGGTGTATTTGTGTAGATTTATTTCGAGGTTTTCTATGCTATTCTATCAATCTATTGTTTCCTTCTCTCTGCCAATACAGCACGCTCTTGATTACAGGACCTATGTAGTAAGCATCTGCATCAGAAAGGGATTCCTTCTGTTTTATTCTTCTTTTTCAAAACTGTTTTAGCTATTTGCATAATCTTTCCTTTTCCATATAAACTTTAGAATAAGACTGTCTGTGCCTACAAAAAATTTTGATTGGATTTTGGTAGAAATTGCCTTAAACCAACAGAACAACTTAGAGAGAGGTAACATCGATATTGAGTCTTCCAATCCACGAACATGATAAATCACTTTAGGTTTCCTTTAATTTCCTTCATCAGCCTTTTATAATTTTCATCATATAGATCCTATAAATGTTTTGGTACATTTATACCTAAGTAATTTTCTTTGGTGCAAATGTAAATGTACTTCACTTGTTATTTTGGTTTCTACTTGTTTGCTGTCAGTATGCAGAAAACATTAATGACTGCTGTCTATTGATGTTCTGTCCTTCAACCTTACTCATCGATTTACAAGTTTTATTACACATTCCTTGAAGTTTTCTGGGTAGACAGTCATGTATCTGCAAATAGAGACAGTTTCATTAAATTTCTCATCTACATGCCTTTTCTTTTTCTTGCCTAGAATTGCAGTGGCTGGAAAACTGCAGTACTAAGTTTGTTGCCTAACGATGGCAGGAATGAACATCCTTTCGTTGTTCCTAATCCTAGAGGGAACACACACTTTCAACATTAAGTATGATGCCAGAATTTTTTTCTGTAGATCCTCTTTATAAAACTGAGGATGTTCCTTTGTTTATGATCTACTGAGAATGATGAGTAAGTGCTGATTTTTATATCAAATGCCTTTTCTAAATAAATTACTACACTCATTTTTTTCTTCTTTAGCCTATTGATACAGTCAATTAAATGGACTTTCCAGTAATGAACCAGCCCTGCATGCCTGAAATAAGTTCCTCATAAAATGTAATCCCAGCTACTCAGGAGGCTGAAGCAGGAGAATCACGTGAACCCAGGAGGCAGAGGTTGCAGTGAGCTGAGATTGTGCCACTGCACTCCAGCCTAGGTAACAGAGAGACTCTGTCTCAAAAAAAAAAAAAAAAAAAAAAAAGAGTTGAGAAGCGTTCCCTCTTCTATTTTCTTTGGAAGAGGTTGTACAAAATCAATCCTTCTCTTAAATGTTCAGTAAAATTCTCCAGAGAAACCATCAGGACTTGGAGGTTATCTTTTTCATGGATGCTTTCAGTACAAGTTCAGTATCTTTAATGGTTTCAGAATTACTCAAGTTCTCTATTTCATCTTGGCCAAGTTTTAGTACTTTCTGATTTTTGAGGAATTTGTCCATTTCTTCCAAGTTGTATTTGAGTAGAGTTGTTCACAGTACTCCTTCACTATTGTTCTCATGGCTGCAGGATCTGTTATGATATTTTCTATTTCATTCATATTAGTGGTTTGGGTTTTTTTTTCTTAGTCAATCTTATAGGAGATTTATCAATTTTATTATTTTTGAAGGACCAGCTTTTTGTTTCACTAATTTTTCTCTACTGTTTCCCTGTTTACAATTTCACTAATTTCTGCTCTATCATTTCCTTGCTTCTATTTGCTTTGGATTTAGTTTGTTCTAACTTTTCTAGTATCTTGAAGCAGAAACTTAGATTACTGATTTGAGACCTTTCTTTATAATTTAAGCTCTTAGTGCTGTATTATTTCCCTCCCTGCATTTCATTAGATGCATCTCAGAGTTTAATTTATTCTGTTTTCATTTTCATTCAATTCTATGTTTTATAAATTTCCTTTGAGAAATCAAGAAAGTAATTCCATTTACAATGGCTACAAAATAAAACCCCTAGGAATTAACCAAAAAAGCCAAAGATCGCTGCAATGAAACTATAAAACACTGATGCAAGAAACTGAAGAGCACACACAAAACAAAGATAATCCATGTTCATGGATTAGAAAAATCAATATTGTTAAAGTGTTCATATATTTTTAGTGTTCATGCTACCCAATCTGCAGATTCAATGCAATCCTTATCAAAATACCAGTAATATTCTTCACATATGAAAAAACAATCTTAAAATTTATACAGAATCACAACAAAAGAACCAGAATACGCAAAGCTCTCCTAAGCAAAAAGAACTAACCCAGACGAATCACATAACCTGACTTCAAGTTATACTACAGAGCTATGGTAACAAAAATGGCATGGTACTGGCATAAAAACAGACACATAGACCAGTCAACAGAGAGAGCACAGAAATAAATCCAATATATCTACAGTAAATTCATTTTCACACAGGTTCCAATAACATACCTTCAGGAAACGACGGTCTCTTCAAAAATGGTGCTGAGGAAACTGAATATCCATATGCAAAAGAATAAAACTATGCCCCCAACCTTTCCCATATAAAAAATCAAAATAGATTAAAGATTTAAATCTAGGACCTCACACTACGCAACTACTACAAGAAAACACTGGAGAAACTCTCCAGGACATTGGAGTGGGCAAAGACTTCTTGTGGCAAAGACCGCACAAGCACAAGCAACCAAAGCAAACATGAATAAATAGGATCACATTAAGTTAAAAAGCTTTTGCAAAGTTAAGGAAACAATTGACAAAGAGACAACCTGCAGAAAGGGAGAAAACATCTGCAAACCATCCATCTGACAAAGGATTAATAACCAGAAGATATAAGGAGCTCAAACTACTCTACAAGAAAAAAAAAAAAATCTAATAATTCAATAAAAATAATGGGCAAAAGATCTGAATAGACATTTCTCAAAAGACAGACAAATGGCAAACAGGTGTATGAAAAGGTGCTCAAAATCACTGATCATCAGAGAAATGCAAATCAAAACTACAATGAGGTATCATCTCACCCCAGTTAAAATGGCTTTTATCTATGGCAGGCGACAACAAATGCAGCTGAAGATGTTGAGAAAAAGGAACACTATACACTGTTGGAGGGAATGTAAATCAGTACAACTGCTAAGGTTTGGAGGTTCCTCAAAAAACTAAAACCACAGCTATCCTACGATGCAGCAATCCCACTCCTAGGTGTATACCCAAAAGAAAGGAAATCAGTAAACTGAAGATACACCTGCACTTCTACATTTGTTGCAGCAGTATACAAAATAGCTGAGATTTAGAAGCAATCTAAGTGTCCACCAACAGATGAATGGATTAAGAACTGGTTCAATATACACAATGGAGTATCATTCAACCAGAAAAAAGAGAATGAGATCCTGTCATTTGCAATAACACGGGAGGAACTGGAGGTCATTATGTTAAGTGAAATAAGCCACTTACAGAAAGACAAACATCATATGTTCTCACTTACTTGTAGGAGTTAAAAAATGAAAACAATTGAACTCACGGTGACAGAAAGTAGTAAGATGGTTACCAGAGGCTGGGAAAAGTAGTTGGGGTAGAAGGGGGATGGTTAATGGGTACAAACAATAGAAAGAATAAATAAGGCTGAGTGCAATGGCTCACATCTGTAATCCCAGCACTTTGGGAGGCCAAGGTGGGCAGATCACTTGAGGCCAGGAGTTCAAGACAAGCCTGGCCAACATGTCAAAATCCCATCTCTACAAAAAAATACAAAAATTAGCTGAGCATGGTGGCATGCACCTGTAGTCCCAGCTGCTCTAGAGGCTGAGGTGGGAGGATCACCTAAGCCCAGGGAGGTTGAGGCTATTGTGAGCTGAGATAGTGTCACTGTACTCCAGCCTGGGTGACAGAATGAGATCTTGCTTAAAAAAATTTTTTTTTAATTGTACATTTAAAAATAATTCAAAGAGCATAACTGGACTGTCTGAAACACAAAGGACAAATGCTTGAGGTGATGGATGCCCAGTGTACCCTGATATGATTATCACACATTACATGCCTGTATCAAAGTATCACATGTAACCCACAAATATATACACCTAGTTAGTATGTACCCCATTCTACACACACACAAAACTCCTTTGCGACTTCCCCTATTTGAATGTATATTCCTAATGAGGTATTCCCTAAGGACAAAACAAAAGTAAAACTGAAAAACAATTTTTTAACTGTTTTCAATAATCACATTGTTGGTTAAGGTCTTGGCATTGTTATTGTGACTGTGATGCATGTAAGGTGAGATAAAAGCTAAGCAATTCTGTGACAGTTTACGTCTATCATCCTGATGTCCTGGAGAATTGTAATACCTGCCACAGGACAAAGAAGACCTATATTTAAGATAGAAGAGGTTATGAATTTAAACCAGAAGAATCAGTAAAATAATGATGAATTTTCACTGAAAAACAAAACAGATGCATTGAGAGGCCAAAGTGGGCAGATCACTTGAGGCCAGGGGTTCGAGAACAGCCTGGGCAACATGGTGAAACCCTGTCTCTACTAAAAATACAATTAGCCAGGTGTGGTAGCACATGCCTGTAGTCCCAGCTACTTGGGAGGTTGAGGCACGAGAATCACTTGAACCCGGAAGGCTGAGGCTACAGTGAGCCAGGATTGCACCACTGCACTCCAGCCTGGGCGACAGAGTGAGAACCCTGGTCTAGAAAACAAAACATACACTTCAAGTTCCATCTACGGGAAAGTAATAACCAGCCCAGAAGCAATGAACACCCCTAATCAGCCACTGTTCTTTAGAGAAATAGCTGACCCCAGATCTGGAGAAGTGAGCCTGAAACATCTTGACATACACATAACTACTAGTAGAAATGAGGAATTAAATCAAATGTGGGACATATGAGGGTCAATAACACTAATACTGCAGAGGTTTCAAACATCAAATATGTTAAAATTCACAAGTTCATACTAATGCTTAAGAAAAAAATTTATCACAGTTGGTGGATGCCAAAGAATCAACTCATTCTGTAAAAAACAGGTGAGTAAAGGAAAAGCATCCCATATCTGTGTGTTTCTTACACAAACCGTACCACTAAGTAGCCAAATAGTAGATGAGGGAGAGTTTCTCCTTGCAGAGAAATATTCCTGCTTACACATGAAAAAGGGATATAGAATTAAGATATCATTATTTTCCAACCCCTAATGAATAAGTGGATCAAAACTAAGCATTAGCTGTTACTCAAACCCAAAGAAAGCAATCCGTTTGCGCCTCCTATCAGGAAGACCACATCACTGCCTAAAGTAGTCTTATCAAAAAGACAGAAAAAAACAAACTCTAATCAAGTGTCTATATTCACTTACCAATTTATAAGCTACAGAGAGGGCAAGGGACACGTTAAAGGTACTACATGGTTGCAAGCAACAAAGTCAGACCTGGGGAAACCTGTCAACAGTGCTTCTCAAACTATGTGCTTCATCAGTTTTCTTTTTCTCCCTAATTTTCAATTAACTATAGACCAATTATTCTGTAAAGTACCAAAAAAAAAAAAAAAAAAGAAAAAAATTTAAAAAGCCCCACAAAAACATACAAACTCCAATTTTTTTTATTGTAAGATTCAATAATGAACATAAAATCACTGTCAAAATGTTTCTAGAAATTCTCAATTTCTGTACTTAATCATAAACTAGTACTAAAGTTTCTGAACTGGCACTGCACTGGGTCCAAAGACATTTGGAGCAGCACTGCTTGGCAGAGCCAAGAATCTAGTTTCTATATCAAATATATTACAAGGAGGGAAGGAGGGAAGGAGGGAGGGAGGGAGGGAAGAACCTATATATTCAAAATGGTATAATTTAAAAGACCTACCAGCCAGTCATAATGTACAGATCTTATCTGAATCTGGATTCAGACTTAGTAAAGCAACCACCACAAAAAAAAACTTATGAAACAGCTGAAAATCTGAACCAAACTACTATTTAGAGATATTTTTAATGGTACTGGTTATGTTAAAAAGAACCCTTATCCATTTTAGAAATACACAATTAACAATTAACGAGTAAAACATACTGAGATTTAAAGTAATACAAGAGAGTTGGGAGTGGAGATACACACACAAACATAACTGGCCTTAAGTTGGTAATTATTGAAACTAGTGTATGAGGGTAATTACCCTATTGTCTTAATATGCTTAACATTTTCCACAAATAACAAATTAGTAAAATTAAAAATTTAAGGTTTAAAAACCTGACTCCCCTATAAATGTTTTTTAAAGAAGGATTAAAGTTTCCACAGCATTCCAATGCCAGAAAGGGTAATAAAATCTAAAAACTTTTATAGAGAGCATCATGAATGTAAACTTTTTTTGCCTTGGAGTCTAGATGCTGAGTTCAAGACCAGCCTGACCAACATGGAGAAACCCCGTCTCTACTAAAAATAAATAAATAAATAAATACAAAATTAGCCGGGCGTGGTGGCACACGCCTGTAGGCCCAGCTACTCAGGAGGCTGAGGCTGAAGAATCACTTGAACCCCGGAGGTACAGGTTGTAGTGAGCCAAGATCACGCCACTGCACTCCAGCCTAGGCAACAAGAGCGAAACTCTTGTCTCAAAAAAAAGAAAAGAAAATTAAGTCAGCTGCAATCCTAATTACATCCCTCAATCAACTAATAAGCAGAAACTACTATGTATATGATGTTCCATTTGCGTGGGGTGACTAAAGAAGGCAGATTTTTCTGAAAATGTCAAGAACAATACTAAAATTATATGCAAACAGCACATGTTTATTTTCTGAAAACCTCATACAAATCTTTTGTATTTGAAGCCCTGTGATAAAAATTACCAGCATTAAGTGCAAAAAGTCCCAGAGAAAAACATTATTTATAATGTATAATTAATGGTCAACATTGGTCACTAGGATAAAACACAAAAATCACCCCTGCCATTTTTATACTTTAGCAGCTTCTCTCCTCTCATTCTAATTTAGAATCCCAATTTCAAAAGACTGACCCAGACAAGATTAAAGAAGCTTATAAATTCCCTAGTTGCAAAAGTTCCAAAAGCAAGCTGAGAAGAAAGGAAGATTCTTTAAAAGTAAGATTCTTATTCACTATGACTGTGTTTCTGTAGTTTACAGGCACATTATTCTACAATCTTGTAACAGCTTTTCTCCCTCTGATTATCCGGATTCACCTATAAGGTTTTAATTCCAACAAACTCCTGACGGATTCACCTGTAAGGTTTTAAAACAGTGAGTTTCATAGGAGGTGACAAAGAGGTGCTGCCTTTTCTCCAAGTCCTTCAAAGCTGACTGTGTTGTCTCTCTTGTGCTGTGATGGAAATAAGAGATCTAAAAAAAGTAGGGGTTTTGTTGTTGTTGTTTCCCTCCATTCATCCTCTTTGTATTATTAATTGGTGTACTCTATCTTGAGGCATCAAATACTAAAACAATTGTAAGTAAGCAGACTATGTCTGAAGAATGGCTCAATCTAAAAACTTTAAAGTATAGGGCTATTTCCATCACCTGCTAGCCATTCAATTATTTTTTGTGCCCTTAAAACTTCTTATAAACACATTCAACTATAATTCAAATGGTTTAAAAAGCTACTCTGGTGGTCCACAGAGGTAATAGCTGCTCTGCAGATTCAAGCTAATAATAAACGACTAGCTTGGTGTTACCTTAAATGGGTTCTGGCAGAAACAGCAAGTGTTACCAGAAAAAACACCTTTCCAATACATATAAAAATCAAGCAAAGTTTCATTCAAACCTATCTGGGGAAAACATGCTGTAATCTCATTTTATCCAGAAAAAAACTGAATTTTAAGAAACCTATGACCTGTAAATACATGAATGGTTGAAGCCAAGTAAAAACACTGTCATGCTATGACTTCCAGTGATACACATCCCAAATCACAGGAGTTGTAGTGGAAAACTTTTGTCTGCAATAAGAGGCAAGCAAGTCTTTAAAAAATCAGCCACAAACACAGATGGTATTTTAAATATACAGTAGGAACATTTATTTTAACACTTCTAAAAGATATTTCTCCATGCCTGATGATTTGATATAAAAATCAAACCCATCATACTTTCCCCATCAGTCTCTCTACATTTAGGGCAATCAGAAATTTGTACAACACAAATATTTGCTTCTGAAACGAAAATTACAAATTAAATGATAACAAAAATACACAAATCAACTGGACCCTAAACAAATTTCTAGTGAATTCTTTCCACTTTCCCCCAATCACCTAGAGCTTCTTTCTTCAGCCTCATTCTGCTCCTTTTCCTTTCTTTGCTTGGCCATGAATTTCTGTTAAAAGCAATTTGCAATATAAAAGACTTATTAGACATTATTTTGCTATGTGTGCAAACTTATCTACTGTATATTTATAATTTAAAAGAAACTGATCCTACAAAATATTATAAACACAGTGCCTTATATAAACATTTCTTCCTTTCATTCATCAGTCATTTGATGTTTATGATACAACAGGTATTACGCTTGGTGCCTGAGGATTCAGTGGGCAACAAGACAGATAGGATCTTTTATACCATAGAGTTTACATTCTAATGGGAGAAGAGAAACAATAAAATAAAATAATTTAGGGGTGGTGGTAAGCACTTTAAAGACAGAGCGACAAGGTAACTGAGGTTGAACTTTTTGGGGGGTTCTACTTAGCTAGGTCTTTCTTAAGCAAAGACCTTTCTGGGGAACTGATACTTGAGACAAAAAACATGAAGAACTGGCCATGCAAATAAGACTGGGAGGGGGCAAAACGACAGCAATATAAAGGTGCAAAGGCAGCAATGGGCCTCTCATGTATGAAAAACAGAACAGAGAGTCAGAAAAGCTGAAACACAGAAAGCAAAAAAAACTGAGTTCAGAGAAGTAGAAAAGAATCAGATCATGCAGGGCTTTAAAGACCCAAAATAAGAAGTTTGGATATTAGACCAAGTGCAATATGAAGCTACTAGAAGGTTTTAAATGGAAAAGTGACATGATGAACTAAGTTAAGCACACAGGTAGCAAAGCACAATGTATAAGAGCCTGGGCCTAGAATGAAATAGAGCTGAGTTCAAATCCTAGGTCTGCTACTTACTAGCTGTGTGACCTTGGGTTTAGATACGTAACCTCCTTAAGTCTGTTTCCTCATCCTTAAAATTGAAATAATAGCATCTACCTCATGAAGTTGACGAGGAGATTAAATAAGCATCCAGCATAGAACAGCTCAATAAATGTTAGATTGAGTGTCTGTGCCACAAATTCAACAGAGAGGACGTACAAAATTCTCAAATATTCAGCAGAACTAGAACCACCACTTCAATTATGGCTAATGATGATTCTCTAGAGTAACACTTCTTAAAGATGAGTACAATTTAAAAGGTTTTGTGATTACATCAGTTTAATAAATGGGTTGCATGAAGTTAAGCAGGATTCATTTCGGCTAGACAATTTAGAAACTTTAATATGCTAATGTCTACATGACTGAAGAGGTCATCAAAATACGCAGTTTCTTTAATAATGGAGTGTCATATGAGACTAGTGATCTGCAGAATCTACTCTGGCAAATGTTGCTGTTCAAGGAAAAGGAATAAAGCCTAGAAATTACAGGCAAGGTACACTGAAGGAGAAAACAGGACTTAAGAGGAATAAACTGGCATAAACATTCTCCTAAAGGGGGGAAAAATGTACGTTTGGGGTGGATAAATAATTTGATTCTAAGACAATTAACAACACCTCAAGATTTTTAAATTTTAATTTTTAAGAATTTTAAAATTCTTAAAATTTTTAAAATTTAAAGAATTTTAAAAATTACCTCAGTATTTTGCTTATGACGTGTACTCTTGCAGTGATTTGTCATTGCTTTTTCACCTGAGTAGAAGAGGGAACAAATTGGACAGAAGAATCCAGCCTTAGGTATGAGAAAGTCTAATTCTAGGGGATAAGAAAAGAAGAAAATTAACAATAATTAATCTCCAGTTGTGTTCATCAATTTATTTTATTTATTTATTTGAGACGAAGTCTCACTCTGTCGTCCAGGCTGGAGTGCAGTGGTGCGATCTCAACTCACTGCAACCTCTGCCTCCCGGGTTCAAGTGATTCTCCTGTCTCAGCCTCCCGCACAGCTATGATTATAGGTGCACGCCACCGCGCCCGACTAATTTTGTATTTTTAGTAGAGATGGGTTTTTACCATGTTGCCCAGGCTGGTCTTGAACTCCCGACCTCCCCTATAGGATCTGCCTGCCTTGGTCTCCCAAAGTGCTGGGATTACAGGTGTGAGCCACCACAACGGGCCTTCATCAATTTATTTAAACATGACAAAAATATTAAGCACAGTATATACTTAAATATAAGAACAGTATACACTGCTATAAATTTAGGGATCAATAGTAGTAATTTTAATCAGAAAACATAAGTTTTTATTTCGTTAACACATTCTATAATATTCCAGAGCCACTAGGGAAAGGCAGTATGCCACTGCTTTGATATAACGCCAAGTTGAATAGATTCCCAGGGAGAATCTTCAGATAACAAAGAACGATTCAATAATCCTTCAGAATACCAAGTCATTACATAAGAACCTAACAGTTTGGTGGCTCACGCCTGTAATCGTAGCACTTTGGGAGGCTGAGGTGGGTGGATCACGAGGTCAGGAGATCGAGATCATCCTGGTTAACACGGTGAAACCCCATCTCTACTAAAAATACAAAAAATTAGCGGGGTGTGGTGGCGGACACCTGTAGTCCCAGCTACTCGGGAGGCTGTGGCAGGAGAATGGCATGAACCCGGGAGGCGGAGCCTGCAGTGAGCCAAGACTGCATCACTGCACTCCAGCCTGGGCAACAGAGCGAGACTCTGTCTCAAGAAAAAAAAAAGAGGAACCTAACAGTTGAGGTGGCTCCAGCACCTGTAATCCCAGCACTTTGGGAGGCCAAGGTAGGCAGACTGTTTGAGCTCAGGGGTTTGAGACCAGCCTGAGCAAAAAGGTGAAACCCTGTATCTACCAAAAATACAAAAATTAGCCAGGTGTGGTGGTAGATGACGGTAGTCCCAGCTACTCAGGAGGCTGAGGTGAGAGGACTGCTTGAGCCTGGGAGTTAGCTGAGATCACATCACTGCACTCCAGCCTAGGTGACAGAGTGAGACCCTGTCTCAAAATAAAATACAATAAAAACAAACCTCTTAGGAATCCCATTAAAATAAAAGAGAGAGAAGAGGTAGAATGTTGGTCAACTGTCTGATTGAGGAGTATGCTGGCTGAATAAGGTCCCCCTCAGCTCACCTTAGCTGACCATGAACAAAGTCGGCTAGCAAAGACTTTCAGCATGTTCTGCTTAACTGGAGTGACTTTCTGCCTGGGCAAGTATAACTCAATTTTCACCAGAGTGGCAAAGAAAGTACCAGGAATAAAACAGGAGATACATCCCAGATTTCAAGAGTGCAGTAAAAATATCCTTCTCAGGTAAAAACAGCCCAGTAAGCTATCTTCAAAAATGCCACTGTGTAAAACATGCAAATTTCCACTATAAAATGACAGTGCAGGCAAGGTTACCCAATTACTCATCCAAACAACAGAATACTCATTATGGTGTTGAATTTTTATTTCATATAGGTAAGAAAAAAATATCATTTTAACTTTACCCTCAGGGACATCAGATACCACTGATTTGCCTGAAGAAGAGTCTTCAGTCTTCTTGCGTTTTCGCTCTGGTTCTGAATCTTTTAATCCAGATTCCTCGTCAACTAAAATTTTTCAAGGAAAAAAGCTATTCAGAATAGATTTACAGACTTTGTAAAGTTAACATTCGATAATTCTTACCTTAGAACTCAGAGAAAAACCTCCCTTGGTTAATCCTATCTGGCCATTCTTTGCACAATGTTCTCCAAGATTCTTTAATGTGAGGAATAAATGGGTAAATCCATTCAAATGGATTTAAGAATACAGTCTAAAGCTAACAGCAAATTTTATTTATGTATGTTCCAGGCAGAATTTAAAGACTAATAACAAGTCTTATCGTTACTGGCAAGAGAACTTATATATGCAAAGTGCTAAGGTGAGCAGAGTGGAGATTCAGGGAAAAGGGTACCAGCAGAAATTTATTCCATGGCCCAATACTGAGGCCCTTCCAACCTAGAAAATTGAGCCTAAACTGATAGCCTAAGACCCCAGTTAGAATCACAAGTAAAATTATTAATACAAATGTTAAAGCCCACCAAAGTGAGTAACACGTAAGAAGCACTCAATGTTAGCAGACTGCATACTATGATCTTGGGGACAGACAAAAATGAAGACTGATTCCAAGCAATTCTGATTACCCTCAGCAGCTGAAATGCCTTACTGTTGCCTAATACTTGACAAAATCCTTTTACATATATAATCATTCATTTAGCTTTTATCTCATGTAAGATAGGCAGGTCAAATCATTATTATCCCATCCCTATTTCTTCAGAGATGGAGAAAGCACAATCAAAAGAGGTAATAAACAGGTATGCCCAAGGTTGCATAGCTAGTGAGCGACACAGGGTGGAACCAAGACTTTGTGACTTCAAGTTCAGTGTTCCCTCCATACATCTGGGCTACTCTTTAGTATTCCTGAGGGGATGGCCATGAACTTTGAAATCATTACTTACTCTTACTCCTCACATTTTACTGATCAAGTCCTACAGTCAATAAGAAAAAGGTATCATCCTTTTCTTAACTTGATGGTTAAAATAATCTGGTTTCCTTGCCTCCAGCCTCCAATCTCTTTCTATAATTGTTTATTTCTTCATCAGGGTAATAAACTTTTCCAAACATACCTGTTCCTGCCACTCCAAAGGCACATTTATCTTAATAATACATAACATATATTAAAATTATATAATTAAAATAAATTAAATGATTTAAGTTTACAATTGTGTGGAAAAATGACTTTTTCTTAAGCTAGGTCCTTTTGTCAAAACATATTGTTCATTAGCAGAAATATATTGTTACGTAAGCAGTAACTAAATAATCCTTTTATATTACTCGGTTGCAATGAGGTAGT
This sequence comes from Piliocolobus tephrosceles, assembly GCF_002776525.5. NCBI lineage: Eukaryota > Metazoa > Chordata > Mammalia > Primates > Cercopithecidae > Piliocolobus > Piliocolobus tephrosceles. The sequence continues at coordinate 71,930,433 of NC_045448.1, read as the reverse complement.
TCTAAGCAAGCTGATTGCTAAAGTTGTCCTACCATACAGAAATTCTGAAGTCCGGGGGTGACCTCGTGAAATCATGCAAGAATCTAATTACTGAACCACCACCTATAGCTTGGTTATCAAAAATTGGTTATGGAAAAGAATAGACAAGGAAGAAGGAATACCCACTTGACCACGACTTGGCAAAGAGCTGCAAGAGAGGGCATAATCAAAAGTAACCAATCATGTGGAAAAGTCAAGTAAGACTAACTTAAGAAAATACTTTAAAAAATCACGTTTGGCAACAACCTATTGGGGGTCATCAACATCATTTTCAGGAAGGTAGTAGGAGAAAGAAACCAAAATACATCCAATTCAATGGGAAATTAAGACATAAAAGTAGGTGGTTCTTTCTAGATGTTTTGATCTAAAAGCAAGGAGGAAAGATAGGAGCTAAGGAGATTTCAAGGTCAAAGGGATATTTCTTTCAGTGGGAAAAACTTGGCCAAATTTTATGTGTACAAAGCAAAATATAAGTTGGCAGACAAGGGAGATCCTAGATTTACTCTGGGAAATAAAAACGAAAGCAAGGACATCCAGTGAGAAACGGGCTAGGTGATGTAGAGTGGGGAAAAAGCTACTTTTACATCTGGTTAGGAAATAGTAAAGGAAGGGGACCTCTAATATATTGGGAGCAGTACTGACAGCCCACCTGAGATCAAATTCAATTAACTCCTTGGACCAAATCATACTTGGTAAGTTTTCTTTAGAGAAGATAGGATAGGAAAGAAAGAGGGCAATGAGTGTGCTACAAAGAGAATGGTAAAAGTGATACCCTTATAGTGCTCTGTTTAAATCATACTGGCAAGGTGATTTTTTGCTTAACCTCTCTGAATTAATAAACCCTTTGAGAGCAGGAGCTATGTACTTTTTAACATTGTTATGAAAGATGACCAATACAATGAATATGACAAATATCTGGTTGAGTGACTAAAGTATTATCTCTCACTAGACATTTCCTTATTTGTTTCAAGTTAAATTTTATAAACGCTATTAAGATTTCTTGTTTAATTCATTGGCTGGCTGCTTAGAAGCATCCACAAAGCAAGGTCCACAAATAATAGCCAGTAATAAATAATTTCTCTCTGATGCTGCAACATGGTCAGAAAACCTTTCAAGGATCATTTCCTCTAATCGGTCACATTCTAATATCAATAATCCATTCTCTCTACATTACAAAGATCAAAATCTTACCCACATCTAATAACTATAGTTGACTTTTCCCACCCCTGCTCCATTCCACTGATTTTCTACTTTTCTTCTCAGCTAAATCTGTAAAACTTCAATTACTCTCTTGTGTTGTGTAACTTTCCTTCCCATTCCAACAATCCTGCTTTACCTTCACTCATCTGGAAGGCCTCTTCACCTTTTGCTGGTTCTGTCACAACAGCTTTTTCTGATGGCAGAGTTTTCCCAATTCTAACTCTCTTGGTTGGAGTTTTAGCTTTAAAAAGAAAGTCCTAATTTATTGCTCTAGTAACAGATTTTAAATTGCTTTAAATTAAACATACTGTCGGAATCAACATTATATTTTGCAAAAAATACCCAAATCTGGGTGGGAAGTCTACTGCTAACATAAAATAGAAGGATTCTATTTTTAAATAATCAGTTTAATCTAAGCATTTCCTTTTGTTCCCAGTTATCATTTTCCAAATAACTATGCTTTTCTAACTTCTTTTCTCATGGTATCTATAAATGTTTTTCTAATTTGTTCCATAAGCCTGTGGGACCTTCCTAGTACTTGTTATTCTTAGTTGAATTAAATCTTTCAGGTTTTTCTTCTTCTTTTTGGAGACAAAGTGGCTCACTCTGTTACCAAGGCTACAGTGCAGTGGCACAACCATAGCTCATCACAACCTCGACCTTCTGGGCTCAAGCAATCCTCTCGCCTCAGTCTCCAAAGCAGCTGGGACCACAGATGCATGCCACTGTCCCTGGCTCATTTTTAAATTTTTTGTACAGATGGAGTCTTGCTAGGCTGCCCAGACTTGTGTCGCATGCCTGGCCTCAAGCGATCCTCCCACCTCGGCTTCCCAAAGTGCTGAGACTACAGATGTGAGCCACAATACTCAGCCTCAAGATTTTCTTAATGGAAATTATGTTTATCTCCCTCAAGTTCAGAAAGTGAGCTGCCCTACTATTCTGTATCATTACCATATTACTTTAAAATAAAATAGTTCCTTTATAAATAGTTCTTAATCCTAAGTCTAAGCAAACACTGGGAGGCAATCTGATGTAAATGTTCTTCTATTTATCAAAAGTTGTCTTTTTCCCACAATACAAATATATCATTTTCATTTCAATTCTAATTTGGCTACTTTAGTTTGTTTTCTGTTTTTTTGTCATCCATTCCTGAAGTATAACCTGGAGCAAGTTCTGCTGTGTAACTTTAAAAAACTGTGAAACTTGTATACATTTCTTTGAAAAATTTATTGTTGACTTTGTCTGTTGGCCTCTAATATCAATACTGGGTGACATTATTGGTAATGCCACAACGTGTATTTTAAAATTAATTTTAAATGTAATCCCCTCATAAAACAAAAAGAGTACCCCTTCCAATTATCTACCTGTTAAGTGTCTTTCAATCATGGTTTTTAGATCTTCTTCCATAACATTCTCGTTTACTGGACCCACTTGGGACAAAGCTTCAAGTTTTGTCTTTTTTGTGTCCACAGCTCTCTTCTTTCTATTCCCTTTTTTGTCTGTGGCATGGTCATTTCTGCTTTGTGCTAACTCAACTTTTAAATCATCTCCATCTTCCTCCTCTCCAACTTCATCAACAGTAACAAAATTAAGTTCTTCTTTAAGGCTGTTAAAATCAGCCAGAGAGTCTTCATCCTCTTCAGTTACTTCATCCAAAGTCACTAAATGCAAATCACTGCTGTCATCTTGTATTTCATCTACAGTAACTAAAGTAGAAGGGTCTTCGGGCATCTGAGAAGAAATGAAGCCAATGGAATCCCTTACAGTATCTCCTTCATTTCCTTTAGTATTTAAAGTGGCAAAAGTTATGTCTGCTGACTCATTCAAAGGTAGCTCTTCCACTTCTCCAATTTCATCCACAGTTACCAAGCGTTCCTGTTTGAGGAGATCTTGTTCTTCCGCCACTGACAGAACAGTAACATCTTTAGGTTCACTGTGGGAAATGCAATCATCTTGGTCAATTAATTCATCTAATGTAAAAAGTGAATTTGAATTTTTTACCATTTCTTCCATATTTAGTTCTTCTTCATCAATAACTTCATCCACAGTGACTAGAGCTTGTGCTAGATGTGTAGCTGCATCTTCCTCTTCCCCAATCTCATCCAATGTTACAAAAGATAGTTCTCCCTCAACACCACGAGGGGCAGAAGTTTTCCCCTTTTTCTTCTTTAAGTTAAGTTCAGAGAAAGGAACATTTTTGAGAGTTTCTTTCCTTTTTCCCTTTAGTGGATTCTGCTTGGCTTGAGAAGGATTCACTTCTTCTATAACCTCATCCACAGTAACAAATTCATCCAAATTAAATGGAAATAATGGTTCCTGCTGGAAAGTTAAAAATCATAGTAAACAAATTTTGACCACTGGTTAGATTCCAAATAGTCACAACAAATGTGCATGAAGATCATGTGGGAGAATTTCAGTGCAAATTAGGTTTCCTAAAGGCTAAAATTAGAGTTATTTTTTTTAAAGCCCCACAAATGACTTAGCTACAAATTCACAAAGTATAAGTCAAAGGTAAAATCCTAACAGTATCAACCTAATTTCACTTTTACTTAAATTCAATAAGATTACATTTCTTAAATGATGAGTTTTGAAGTATGACACATAAAAATACATTTAAAGTATTTGTCAGACAATACAAAGGAGGTACTGTTCCATATGTCAAACATCTAATACGTGTTCTAGGAGACTTACTGGACTTCTAAAAGCACCTCAAATATAGTTAGAAAGTAAACAGCTAATTAGTCTGTTCCATTTATCAGTATATATTGATTACACATTAATTATATATAGAATACATATTTTAAGAAATACAGGCCAGGCGTAGTGGCTCATGCCTGTAATCCCAGCACTTTGGGAGGCCGATTGCCTGAGGTCAGGAGTTCGAGACCAGCCTGGCCAACATGGTCAAACCCCGTCTCTACTAAAAATATAAAAATTAGCTGGGCGTGCTGGCAGCCGCCTGTAATCCCAGCTACTTGGGAGGCTGAGACAGGACAATCACTTGAACCCAGGAGGCAGAGGTTGCAGTGAGTCGAGATCGTGCCTTTGCACTCCAGCCTGGGGGACAGGAGCAAAACTTCATTGCAAAATAGTAGTAGTAATAATAATAATAATAATAATAATAATAATAATAGAAATATGGTTACATTTTGAGAAAGTTGTATGAAAAAATTATTACTAAGACTCAACACCTAATATAACTGTATTTGAAAACAACAGTATCTGTAATTTTTTCAATGCTGTCAATAGTAAAGAAGATAAATTCCTACCAGGGCTCCTATACACTTAGTGTGTTACCAATGATCAACTGCTATTATATATAACAACGACATTAGAATATGTACCCTGTAATTTCTAGGGAGAGTATCTGCAAGCGATTGCAATATCAAGTTAACAAAGCAAAATGAAGTAGCCATAATCCTTATTTCTGCTTAAAACTAGTAACATTTCTCCTTGCCCCAACAACATAGGCCCAAATTCATCCCCTACCAGATGAGTTAAATGACTGAAAAAAAATTCTATGAATGGTAAAAACCTAAAATAACAACTAAATATAAAATATGTTTGACAATGGAACTTGGTACCAGTAAAGTAAATCTTAGAGACCATCCACTTAAGGCTCAATTAGAGCCAAAAGGATAACCTGTTTTAACAAAATGAGGATGACTCAAGTCAAATGTCAGTCTCTTTTACATATATAATTTTTTCTGTGTCTAACAACCTATTCCTGTCAATATGAGATTGGAGGTATTTCCCTACTATACTCTCTTTTTGTCCCTGTATAACATTTTGCGCCCCCCCCCCCCCCCCGCCGCCACCCCAAGAACACAAGGTGTTTCGACTAGCTCAAGGTCAAAAAGTAAATTAATGGTACAATTAGAGATAAGTTAAAAATGAAACATCTCAATTCCTATCCCTTGCTCTATACTCTTACTCTCTAACATTGTTAAGGCAGGCACAAGTTGTAAGATAGATGAACTATGGAGATGAAAAAGAAGGGTTAGGGTCTGTGATCTATTTTTTACCTCTTTAGATTTGGAACTTCTACCAGTAGTGCTTTTAGGATTCTTAGTGTTTTGCTCAGTCAAAGTCTGAAATAGTAAGTAAGAAATACAGAAAAACAGAATTTACAACCAGATTATTAATGTTCTAAAAAAAAAAAAACCCCAGTAAACATTACCCAAATACAGTCAATTATGCAAATTAACACATATACAAAACTAAGTCAATAGTCACTAAACAGTATAGGCACAGTCTCTACAAGTTGTAGTTAAATTCAGTTTTACTGATCTTTTCGTCCCACAATGTCTAGTTAGGCAATCAGTAACCTGACAAAGGAAGCTTCAATTTAAGAGAGGAAACAGTTTCTCATTCAGAAGCAGTGGTAAATCACCTTAGGAGATTCACAGCAGACTTTTTTTTTTTTAAACCACAGTTGTTTCCAAATTGTATCCAAATAATGCCTTTCAAACTTGTCAATAAATTATGAACTTGAGCTTAATATTCTAAATGTCTACTGGCTTAAACAACAGAATCATTTAAGAAAAGGAAATGGAAGCTTCTGGGGCAGAGTGAGGAGATGAAAGTATGAAACAAAATTACATCTCCTACTCCATAGCTACAGCAGCGGAGCTAAGCACTTCAAAGACACACTGCGCCATTCTTCCTACCCTCCTCACCTTATTGTTGCTGTCATCCCGTTTCATGATGGAAGGTCTAGCCTCTGTTTCCTGAGATTGTTTTGTTATATCCCTGTAATCCAGTTTAGAAAGCTTGCCTTGCAGGGCTGAGATCCTTCCACTCCCTCCTCTGGTAAGACTGCTCTGAGTAGGTTTGAATTTACTGCTGCTTTCTGCCAAGCCTGACCTGGCACTTGTAGGTTTAAGCAGACCAAATTCTTTGGCTGAAAGTTTCTTTTCAGCATTTATTTGATCTCTGGGCACAGATTTTGGAAAACTTTTCTCATTTTCAGTTTTTGAAACCATAGCTTTTGCCTTAGGAGAAGAGACCATAACAGCCTTGATGCTTGGTTTACTGCTAGATACATCTGATACAGCCAGAATACTAGTTTTACTAGTTTCATCAGGCTTATTAGCCTGACCCACTCCTTTATTTGGGTATGCCTTGAATAAAGTGTTTTCTGCAGACTTTTCTTTCACTGCTGCCATAATCTTTTCCACCTTTTCTGCATCCATCCTACCTTCATTCTTTTCTGCCTTCTCTGTTCCTATTTGAAGATCCATTCTGGTTTCCTTAGTATTAAATTCATTCCCTTCTTTTTCATCCATGTTACTTTTTTTTTCAGAAATACTCTTCTTGTCCACTGTCTTCTCATCCCCAGGGGAAATTCCTGGTACTAACGTCACAATACAAGTTGATGGCAATATTTCTGAAACAGTTTCATGTTTTTCTACTTCAGCTACAGCTTCTACCATAGTCTGTGTAATTCCAGAAAAGAAATCTTCTGCTTCAGATGGAGATTCTTGTAGAATTCCTTTGATGTTCCTTTCTTCTATAAACACACTGTCAGATGGTAACAATGCTATTTTAGGGCTAATAATTTCTGCCTCTTTCTTCTCCAAGTCACTGTTAAAGATGTGCTGATTTAAAGCACACTCCTCGGCATTTTCAGTGAATTGTTCAACACTGGCTGGAGTGGATGCTACAAAAGGAATTTCTTCTTTGACCTCCTCTCCTTGAGTTTCAAGCTCCAAAGTTTCAATAGCAAAGTCAGAATGACATGTTGTTTTTTCAGGTTCTTCCTCACAAGACTCTTCCTGCTGTACCAAAGTTTCTGTTTGAATACTGGGAGTACTTTCCTCTTCAAGCACATTAGGTTTAACAGAGGGACTATCAGTTGCTGTTTGCACCTCACTTTCATCAACTGGATTGTTTTTCAAGTCAGGGCTAAAAGTATTTAAAAACAAACAAAAAGAACACAAACAAAAACACAAACAAAAATCAAACTATGATGAGAATTCAACCATTATAAAGAATCCTGTTGATGCCAATTGTTAAGACTTCCTGATGCATTCGTAATAAGCACTGGGAAATCCAACCAATCGGCATAAAATGGCTAAGATTATTTGATGGAAATATGTAAATAATATAAATTATGACTGTTGATATGTTCCTTTTGCACTCGTGTGATTATAGCCAATATTTTCCCTCCTCTGTCAAGCTCACCCCTGACACTGAAAGGACAAATGTGAATCTCAGACACTTCAAACATTATCAGGTCCTATTCCCAACAGTGGTAACTGAAATAATAAAGTATGTGTACAGTTCTACAATAAAACTAATGATCTATGCATTACGATTTAAAAGTTTATAAGTGAACCTTCCCTAAAAAGAATATAAAAGAAATTGGTGGGGGGAAAGGACCATACTCTAAATCATATCACCTTTTTATTTTTTTTGAATGTGAAATATTTAATTACCCAAGAACCACATTTATTAATAATACTTAAAACATTTTTTGGAAAGTATTCTTTATATACTCTAGTGAAGATTTAAAGTTAGTGACAAAACCTGATACAATCACCTTATGTGAACATACAGTCTTATTATAAATATTTGCCTTTGGCTATAAGAAGACATATATTAAAAAACAAACCTTCCCAATTCAAGAGAATAATGTATAATTCTAATATTTAACTTAAATGTGTAAGTAATATTATTCAGAACAAATGGAGGAAATGCATGGCCCAGTATATGTAATTTATCTTATTTCATCATGGTCTCCCCAGATCTAAAGTATATGAAAAAAGTGAGTGGTCCTATAATTCCAGTACCTTCACTGAGGTAGACACAGAATAAGTTATTTTTATATTTATGTTCCACAAATCAGAGGTTTTCTTGAAGAAGAACAAGGAAAATCTAAGCTTCCAAAAACAATGCCCAACATGCTATCAATGCAAATTAAAATTTACCAAATATATTCACATAATGAGAAGCAGCAGATTGGAGAAAGACACCAGAAAGTGATCCTATCATATCAAAACCTCATTATTAGAAAGTATTGACTTTCTTCTCCTATTTTTTAAGGAAGGAAAGGATGAGCTATCATCCCTTTTGACCTGCTTCTTAGAGGGTGGCCATGTACCCTTTAGTTAACAACACAAGATGATTTATATCTGTGTACTGAGATGTTAACCATATTTAAGAAGTATTGGAATAAGTCGTGCTACCAAATCAGGGTCTTACATCATTTGAACCAAACTGGTCTTCCCTCATGCCCCAAAGGTTACATCCTGAGGAGAAAACTTTTCTACCAGATTACAGAAATACCTCTTGACCCTAAACCTTAATCAATATATATTCTATTCACTGTGCAAGTTATTCTTTGCATGCTAAAATGGTTTTTATTTGAAATAATCACACCCCTTTTATTCAAAATACAAATGGCTAATTTTAACAGTTTCAAATATTTACAATTCAAAATAAAATTTGTGGCAAAACACAACAGGAAAAATAGTGACATTCAGTTACAGCAGGTATATGAGTATTATTTCTCAAAACAAGCTTTTGTCTTTAAATTACAAGACTCATTTCCAATAATGAAGAATATACTAAATTCCTGCCTCATTACTGTACTGCATATGAAAGCTTTAGGAACTTAGGGCTAAGTAAAAACATCTATGGGGCTAGAATAACAATGGAGACCTTGATTCCTGGCTCAAGGATACAGCAAGACTTTCCCCTTTACAAGTTTTTCAATAAAAAAGTTATTATCTTTTATACAAACTGAACCATTATGCAGTTCCATACTTGAAACAGAGAACACAGGTCTACTCAGAAAAATTATTTAATTCCATATTTGTCCTTGAGTGCTAGTCTTTTTAAATCATAGTGTTTTCTTTAGAGAAGTCATTTACCAAAACTAGTATCTACTTTCTGGCTAATATGGGAAAAAAGCCTCAATATTGATCAAGTTAGTTTGAAAAGAGTTTGAAATGTCAAATAAATTACATTAACACCAAAGTTAAACAACCACCCTTTGTAACAATCAAATGAAAACACAGCCATATTCTGGGAAATGGAACAAAAAAGGATTCCAGAAAGGCATTTGAGATATAGATATCTCATCTGCCACTCCTCCCTCCTGCCCCAATATCCCAGTAATACCAGAATTTCAGAGTCTTTGGAAAAAGCATACAGTAAAAGCTGGGCATGAGAACAAACGTTAACACTGAAAGACAAACTCCTGAGAAACTTTAAACTGGGACTTCACAATGCTAAAGATTAGTGTTTATTTCAGAGGCGAACTGGTTACTTCCTAATATTAATGAATTAGAAAAATTTCATCTAGCATTCTTATTTGTGGCCTTAATCAGATGATAAATAAAATCTGTTTACATGTCAACAGGATGAGTACAGACATAATGTGAATTATTGAATTATAATTGTATCCACGTGAGTTTCCTCTAAACAGTATTTAAATAGTTTACATTAGTTATAAACAGAAGTATCATATTCATAATGAATTGGCAACCATAAGCGCTTTAAAACAAAACAAAACAAAACAAACAAGTGTATGTAGTACCAGCTACACAGGAAGCTGAGGTGGGAAGACAGCTTGAGCCCAGGAGGTTCAAGGTCAGCCTGAGCAACAGAGCAAGACCCTGTCTCTAAAAAAAAGAAAAACAAACAACAAAACCAACAAATAGTATTTTCTCAGCATCAGTTCACTCCAAAAGAAACGTTTAGTATTCTGGACATACTCCACATTTTTTTCTCTAATGTAAGTCAAAAAAAAGGGGGAATTAATAAGTTTTTGATGCCAATTTTAAAAATTAGTTTTATGAGGTTGAATAGCTCTAAAGTCATTAAGAAACAGATTCCATTTTAAAAGTTATATCTAAACAATGAGAGGAGAACAATGACCAACTGCTATTGCTATGGACAACAACTTTTCATGCGGACCTCTATCCGCATGAAATTTTACTATCATGTTTATTTTGGAATAGGAAAATCTAACAAAAACAATGTAATTACTGTTTGTGAAGGTGAGTTACTGGAGAATCTTAAAACATTTTATAAAGAAGTGGTTTATTTAATACAAACTGTTTATATGTTCAGTTACCCTAAATATTCAGTAAATACTTAAATGAGAGTAAATAAACAAAAAACAACAAACAAAACTCCTAGGTCAGGCTGAATCCAAAAAGAAAACTGTAGCAAGCCCATATGTACACAGAATAAATATGTAGAATAGAACTTTTCACTACATGTGAGCCATAAAAATACAGCAATAAAATTCAGAAACTACTACACAGAAGTGTTAGTAAACATACAGCAACATACCTTTCTTTTTCTAATTCTGGGTCATGCTCAGTTTGCACCTGTAATATAATCAGCATTTTATTAGAGGCTATTCCACTGGATTTGAAATATTTAACTATAAAAGCAATGTTTTTAGTTAAAATTTAAGCTAAAAAAAAACTCTTAAAAATGTATCAAAGCAGCTAGTTTTCAGTGTCTACATTACTATCAGGTTCTAGAATTTTTTTTCTAATTAAAGACCTCCAAATTAGGTCACACACAATAACTTACATTAATGAAAAAATAAGTTTCCTTAATAATGATATAAATAAGAAACTTTTTTAACTTTAGAAGCCTGGAAATTCTATCTTTTCCCTAAACAATAAATGTGAAATATCAACATCTTCCTTGTGGAATTATTTTAAAAGACTTCTAAGAGAGATCAGCTGTCTAAAAAAGTTTCCTATTCAAAATACGTAGAAATGCTGAACAAAACTGAACAATAATCCTTTTAAATATTTGTCTGATATCTGATAAATATTTTATTTATCTGAAATGTGGGCCCCAAAAACCAATATTCTGGAGCCCCCAAAAAGGGCAGGAATTAAAAATCAGTCCCTATAATGCCAAGCACTGTCCCGGGTACTTGGGATGCATCAGTGAACAAAATGGCAAAAATATCTGCCATTTAGAGCTTATACATAATAGAAGGAAGCCTTTTCTGAGAAATCATGCATTCTCTGGGTAGAAACTTTCAAGAAAGATTTTGTCAAACTAAAAACTGAAAACGGTACTTTAAGGAAATTCAATGTGTCTAGAGAGGATTCCTGGCATAGGTGTTTGAGTCCAACAGTAAAGACTTTCTTTACTGGGATATCTGGTGATAAGTCTAGTTTATATCCTAATGATACTGGCCAAAACTAAAGATGATGGTTTCTAAGTCCCAATTACAGACACTGTTTATTAGCAGCTTTCCATTCAGGAGAAAGGTTTATTAGAGAAAAAACAAAAAAAAAACCCTGTATGGTCTCAGAGGAACTCTACATCACATACCTATACTGGTCAACTGACTTCCTTATTCATAAAGGAATAACATAAAAACAAATGCACAAAAGTGAACAAGGTAAGCTAAAGAAAAGATATTTCAAGACAACTGAAGTGCCTTTTAAAAACCTCAAAGGAACAACCTCAGAAAAATTCAAGAGAATATAGTATCTATGAAATCAGTGCTGGTGCTATTTCCAGAAAAACAGAATATTAAAAATTGAAGGAAACAAATCAAAAAATAATAATAGAAAAACTTCCCTGGTTCACGCCTGTAATCTCAGCACTTTGGGAGGCTGAGACAGGCGGATCACAAGGCCAGGAGTTCAAGACCAGCCTGGCCAGCATAATGAAACCCCATCTCTACTAAAAATACAAAAAAAAATTAGTGGGCATGGTGGCGCGTGCCTGTAGTCCCAGCTACTCGGGAGGCTGAGGCAGGAGAATTGCTTGAACTCGGCAGGTGGAGGCTGCAGTGAGCCGAGATCATGCCACTACACTCCAGCCTGGGCAACAGAGTGAGACTCCGCCTCAAAAAAAATGAAAAAAAAAAAAAAGGAAAAACTTCCTGCTCTAAACACAGGATGTAGGAAATGAGTCCCAAACCAAGAAAAAACCTTGCTCACTGGACTAGCAATACCAACCCTCTCTTCAGAAATTCTTGAATCACCAAATATGTCCGTAAAGCCTTTGATCTGGTTCTTCTGTCTAAAAAATCTCTTCTCTTTGAAATTTTCTTAAAGCTTGCTCTCTTCCGTCAGGTCTCTCAAATAACTCTTCTGCTGAGGGACTATCACTGACTACTTTAAGATACACATTCCCCACATTAATCATTCTCTTTTTATCTCAACTTATTTATTCACAGTCTTTTTACCACTTGCATCTGTTTATAGTCTATCTCCTCCACTAAAATATAATCTTTGAGGACTAGGACATTGAAACAATGTTCATTATGGTATTCTAATACCTAAAATAGTGTTAGCATAGAGAAAAGGAATTAGATAAATACTAGTTTAGGGCCAGGCAGTGGCTCACACCTGTAACTCCAACACTTTGGAAGGCCCAGGGTGGAGGATCACTTCAGGCCAGAAGTTTGAGACCAGCCTGGGAAACACAGTGAGACCCCATCGACACACACAAACAAAAATAAAAAATCAAATAAAATAAAGTTAGCCGGGCATGGTGGCATGCCCCTAGAGTCTACTCTGGAGGCTAAAGTGAGAGGATTGCTTAAGTCCAGGAGTTGAGGATTCTGTGGGCCATGATTGCACCATGGTACTCCAGACCAGGTGACTGACACAGTAAGACTTCGTCTTTAAAACAAGCATAAAAACTAGTTTAAAAAATTAATATATAAATCCTAAAACCTTTCAGAGGAACAAAATAGTTATGACCCAAACCAGCTTTCTCCTAATACTGGATTCTGGATGCTAAAAATAATCAAAGGAAAAATAGCCTAAGCACAGAATTTTACATCCTGACAATCAATCAATGAAATATATAAGAGCAAAATAAAGTCGGTTTCAAACATGCAGAGATTCAGAAAATGTACTGCCTCTACATACTTTCTGGGGTAAAAAAAAAAAAAATTTGAGAATGTACTCTAGCAAACAGAAAACCTGTGATGTGACAGAATCCAAGAAAAACCAGACATAATTCAGAAAAACAATGAAAGAAAACCAAAGGTGTATAATTGGTCGACAAAGCAAATGGCCATAACTTTAGAAAAGAGTCACAAGAATAGCTCTGAAAGGAGATTCCATTCAACAAATAGTAACTAAGTTACAGATGATCAGAGTAACTAAGTAACAGATGATCAGAGTAACATGAAGACTGTCATTTTTTTCCCCTTTCGACAACAAAATACAAATCCTAAACCATACAAGAAAACCGTAATCTAAATACTTATGAAAATGAAAATGTGGCACCATTTTGAGAAATGACTGGGAATATAAGAAACTCACCTGTGAGTGTAGAGGTTATGGACACATATTACATATTGCCTTCTTTATAAACCCATTCTCATTACTACTTAATTCTGCAGTAAGTATCTTCATATTCATGATATCAAAAATGCATATACTAGTTTTCAGTATTTAGAATGGAGTGCTACATTGCTTTGTATACAAGCTAACTATAGATATTGAAATAAAGGTCACACATACTACACAAAGAAGTAACATTTCAGTCTAACAAAAACAGTAGGTATTGAAGAGAGGATAATATAAAGTTGATTCTTTACTCATTTTAAATAGTAGTCAATTAAAAACGGTTATAAATAAGTCACATGTACTATCCAACTTAAGCTATACGAATAAGGTTCTGGGTAAGCGCTTAGGAAGTGAAGTACCAATTCAAGCAGAAGTTTATGTAAATTTTCACTTGTTTAATTTTCTTTTAACTCTAAGAATTTGGACTGTATTTCCGGGATAAGGATTTCTGTACAGTCAGTCAGTGTTTAATTTTGAACTTAGTTGAACACAACTAAATAATAACTTGAAAAATATAAATGACAAATTTTTAAAAATGCATGTTCTGCTGAGGAATAGCTAAAAACTTTAAAAATATTTTTTCTGAAATTATCAAGTGAAATGATCCACTCATTTGTGCTTAAACTGGTACCTATCGTAATACATTTACTTACAGATACTCTAATTTAGATTTAGATGAAATTGCCTTTTTCTTTAGATAGTACAAGATTTTTAACAGATTGACAGACAACACATGGACACCAAATGTAAGGTTCCATTATTTACCTCTGCTATCGGCATACAATGGAATACAAGGAGAAAATATCTGAGTTTGAATTTAATGCTTTCAAAGGTGGCCTATTCATAGCTTTCCTCTATGTACTACTGCGTAAGCCAAGAACCTGTGAAATCTTATTTCTTAACACAAAAACAGTTTATAATAAATATAACTGAAACAAAAAGAAGAATAAACAAACTTCCTTCTACCCAGAGGAAGCCAAAATGGATTCAAAGTAGCTGCATTCTGGAGACAATCATGTTACATACAAGGAGTCACTGTACACAAAAATGTAGATACCTACATGTCAACAATAAGTATTCAAATGCATATATGTTACACTGTTGAAAATTTCTTTATTCTCATTTAGACAAATTTATACTGCTTTATAAACTATGAAAATTGGAACACTGATTGCAAAACGAATTGTAAAAATCATCTCTAAACACAGAAACACTCTGACTACTGCCTAAGACTGACCTTTATGTTCTCTGTATTTTCTAAAAGCACAAAAGCTGAAGCAAGAGAAATCTTACCTCTGGTAAGTCTATCTTTGGAGATAATGAGCAGGTCAATATACGGTCACCAATGTTTCGTGGATTTTGTTTCAGAAAGCTGTACATTGACTGAGCAGATTCAGGACTATCTAACTGAAGAATTGCCTTTGGAGAAGATTAAAAAGTTATGAATATTTCTTTAAAAAAATTAAAATTAGAATAACCACATAATCCAACAATTCTACTTTTTAGTATATACCTAAAAGGAATGAAAGCCGAGACTTGAACATGTATTTGTATACCCATGTTCACAGAAGCATTACTCACAACAGACCAAAGGGAGAAGCAACTCAACTGTCCATCAATGGATGAGTGGATATAAAAATGTGTTATATGCATAAAACAAAATTATTACTCAGCTTTCAAAATGAAGAAAAATCTGACTCATGCTGCAACATGGATGAACCTTAGAGACATTATGCTAAGTGACATGAGCCAGTCACAAAAAAGCAAATACAATTCCACATACATGAGGTAACTAGAGTAAATTTATAAAAACAGAAATAAAGGTTGATAAGGGCTGAATTAATGGCGAGTTATTGTCAACGGATAGAAAGCTTCCAGTTTGAGAAAATAAAAGTTCTGGAAATGGATGGTGGTGAACGGCTTAATAAAACACTTAAACATGGTTAAAATGTTAAATTTATGTCTTACAAATGGTAAAATTTGTGTATTTTGCTACAATAAAAATGCTTTTAATTGTTTTAAAAGTTTGGAATATATTCTTCTTTCAGGTTTCAGATATGTGATTACAAAGGGAAGGTTAATCCTTATTTAAAGGAAATAAGAGAAAACAATCCTTAAAATGTTGTAAAGGCAAGGCAAAACTGAAGAGAATGATAGGTATTTTTTTAAATAGAGGATTAAAAATGTTTACAAGAAGGGTTCAGAATTCCTATGTGCCATCTGTGCCCCACCTTCCAATCTATGTCACACTATTTATCATATTCCATTCTATGCTCTATTTATCAGAAGCATATCAAAGAAATCTAGTTGTTGGTTAATTAAGAGCTCTTTATGAATACTGTCCATTTTTATGTAAAACCCTGCCTTTCTAGGTAATAATATGGCTGACAAAAATTTAATTTTAATGAACATATAGCTGAAACACATATTAAATACAGAAGGCATACCAAATGTAAACAGATGAGTAATTTTTGGTTCTTTAAGAGGCCAAATCATGAAAGGAAGGAATGATTACTCTATTTTTGAGACAGGATCTCATTATGTTACCCAGGCTGGAGTGTAATGCCGTGAACACGGCTCACTACAGCCTCCAACTCCTGGGCTCAAACTACCCTCCTGCCTCAGCCTCCTAGGCAGCTGGGACCGCAGGCACATGCCACCATGCCCAGCTTATTTTTAAACTTTTTGTAGAGATGGCATCCCACTATGTTGCCCAGGCTGGTCTCAAACTCCTGCGCTCAAGCAATCCCCTCGCCTCAGCCTTCCAAAGTGCTGGGATTAGTGAGCCACGGCATCCAGCAATTATTTTATCTATATCTCTCTCTTTCCATATAAACAAACAAATAGACCTAACTCAGGTGTTTCATAGTTGGAAGGGACTTAAAGAAATACTGGTTAATACCCCTTTCATTTTACAAATAAGTGTAAACCAACTTAGCCAGGACCACGAAGATAGTTAAGATCAGAGCCAAAGGAATTCAGGTCTAAATTTCCCAGTAAGATAATGCTGTCTGCACTGTATTACCTTTCCCCCTTGTGTAACTCTTATCTTTCCTTAAAAACTAGGAGTTCGGAAAAAAGAGATCATCTCTTCTTTCTCGGCACAATCTAGAATAAAATATTCTGGTTTATCATAATCGTGCAAAGTGGTTAATATTTATAGGTGCTTCAGATCAGAAGCTGAGTTAGAAGCTGCAGATCGTCAGAATACAGGGTTATTATATATTCTTTATAGAATGTATAGCTGAATTATGAGGGAACTTGTTACCTTGTTTTTATTACTTATGAATACATGGTGATCCACTTTTCCAAACTGAAGTCCAACACAAAGTACACACTGAAGTCCATCTTCCGGTAAATTATCAAGATGTACAAATCGATCATAAATTGTATCTATATTTGCCTGTAGTTTTTTTTTTAAGAGACAGGATAGAAAAAACCACAGCTGAAGCAACAAACCATAAAACGGATTAACATTAACTTACTATTACAGAGGTTAGATGATGTTCTCTCCCAAGAGTAAGAAAATGACTACATGGGGGAAGATAGTGAGGTCTTGATTTTACATACGAGTAATCAGTAAAACGATGTACTAAAATGGGAAGTAAAATATTTCTACTATCAACATAATGTTTACCCAAAACATCCTCAGACAAGATATTGACCTACTACACTGAGTATGCACTCCAGTCCCTGAACAATTTTTTCGCATCAAGGACTACAATAACCCTTTATTTTTTATTTGTACCAAGAAGACCCATCTGACATTTCCAACACCTCAATATCTTAAAATTAGTTCTAAGGTTTTAATCCCTAAAAGGCAAACAAGTAAAACAATGTTTCCATCAATTAAATAAGTATACAAAAGCATGTAAATGCAAAACTCACCTCTGGGTCGTTTTCTCTTACCAAGGTTATAAATATAGCTTCCTAAAAAGCCAAAATAGATAAAGGTTGATGGTATAAGCTCTTTCTCATACAAATACTTACTTAGGTAAGATTTATAACATGACAATCTATACAAATATACATCACAAAGTATTTCATAAAATTAAGCAGCAGCAAGATTTACATTCTTTCCAAAAATCTTTCTCTCCTCAACAAGCCTCATCCTAACTCATATAATTTAATTCTTCTTATTCCCCTAAGAACATACAAGACTAATATCCCCTAAGAACATAAAAGACTAGTAAGACAGTACCATTTAGGAAAGACATTCAAATTCACATATAAAGAATAAAGAGATTTAATTTAGACAACAAGGAAGAGAATTCAAATTACAAAAGAAAAGTTAACTAAGCAAAGCAGGAGATGAGAAAGAACAGAAATGCAGGCAAATAAAACAACACAGAGCATAAATGCAGATTTGATGCTACTGAATTATGAAGAGGTCAAGAACATCATGAAACAAGGATATCAAAGCAGGCAGAGGACAAGTAATGGAAGGCTTTGTGTGTAGCAAAGGAACCTGGACTTTGTAAGACTGAGGATCCTAAACTTTTTTTCTTGTTGATACTACTGACGTGTACAAAACAATCTCGCCAATTGTATCACATTACAGTGATTCTTAATGAAAGGTGTTTTTACATTACATGCATTTCTACCTGCCTCTAGAGAGGATGTAACATTTCTACCTCGTGTAATGCATACAATATTTCTACCTCATGCTTCTTAGCAGTTGACAGTAAATGTTTATAGGCCACACAGAGGCACTGAAGGGTGTGTACATGAGATAAAAGCTGAGAACTTGATGGAGTTTTATAAAACTGAAGGTAGCGTGTATGTAGAAAAGACAATTACTTTTGTATACACAAAAGGTCCAGGAGGCGGTCTGTCTGTCTGTTTTAGAGACTAGGTCTCCCTCTGTCACCCAGGCTGAAGTTCAGTGGTACAATCACAGCTCAGTGCAGCCTCGAACTCCTGGGCTCAAGTGATCCTCCTACCTCAGCATCCTGAGGAGCTGGGACCACGGGTGTGCACCTTCAGGCCCAGCTAATTATTTTAAGTTTTGTAGACATGGGGTCTCACTTTGTTGCCTAGGCTAGTCTTGGGTCCTCAAGTCCTGGGCTCATACAATCCTCCCACCTCAGCCTCTCAAAGTGCTGGGATCACCAGCGTGAGCCACCATACCTGGACTAGTAAGAGTTTTTAAGAGATAAAGCAATGGTATATGGGATGAGGAAGAGGGAACAAGCTCACTGAGTTAAACAAGATTTAGCAAAAACTCAATGTAAGAAATGAGAGAAAAAAAATTAAAGATAACTTCCAGAATTCTAGTTCAGATGACAGATAATGGCAGAAAGATAAGAGAGAAACCTTTTTTTAAGATAAAATTCAACCTTTTTTCCATCCCAACATGCATGAATAGGATTCCCTCATAATGAAAGTAACTCTCAAACAGTTGGATGGGTGACTGGGTGATTGTTGGAGGGACAGGAAGAAGCTTTCTTAGTGTCTGTGAGAAAAATGTGACCCAAAGTGGAAAACTAGAAAACATAACAGACTGTAACAAATTTGATTTAAAAACTTAGTAAGAGCTAGTAAAAATGGTGGTCTGATTTACCTCATCTTTTATATTCATGTTTTCAGGAGCCATACTTATTGAGAGTTGATTTCCATCCATCAATACTGGGAAGCAGGTATAAAATTTTACCATAGACTCGGCAGCTTTTCTATTTATTTCTATATATGCCTTTTAAAATAGAAATTATGGTAACAAAAAAATCTTACGTTAATTTTTCTCAAAAACAGACTTACAAGTATCAACAAACTACTTTAAAGTCAAGTGAATTGAACAACTTAGTAAATATTTTTAAGATACAAAAGGCAGTCCTCAGAAAACTGAGGCCCAAAGACTATTACAACCACAAGCAAGAAATAATGAATGACTAAACTTAATATACTAAGGCAAACTAAAGAGAGAAAAAAGAATAGACATTCTAGCCACCGACATTAAGAAAAATCTTATTCAACACTGTATCCTTAGTACCTACAGCAGTATCTGACATGTAGCAGATACATTTCTAATCAATATTAGTATTTCTTGAGTAAACAAATTTATTGATAAAATATGAGAAATAAAGAACAAAAGAAACGTGTAATAATTGTGAAGTCATTTTTCATTGTTATTTTCATAGGTGTAAAACTGTAGCTCTATACATTTTGGTTTTAATTTTCACACCTTGGTAAGTAGAGGTTGAAACTTCTTCCATATATTTGATAGTTAATGAGGTAGAGAGTTATATGTTTGCTTACAGTTGTAAGCCTATTTGAAATGAATTATCTCTTAAGGTTGTCTTTTTATTTATTATAGTTTTAAAATGTTACAGCATAATGTAGATGTGAATCCTGTTCCCTTTTTAAAACAAATACTCTTCAGTTTTTAAATTTTCATTTTAATTTATGTTAATTTTAATTTCATAAATGTTTAAAGTAGTTTCATTAAGTCTCCAAAAATTTTAATTTTACTAAACTCCACTCAAAACTGGGCAGATAACTTAGGTTTAAAGTTCAATCGCTGTACACAACGCAATGGGTTTTAGTGTATTTACTGAGCTCTGTGATCATTCAAATAATCTACTTTTAACATAATGTGAAATTACATATACCTTACTTGTACTCATTCTCTTCTACCATTTTCTCAAGCACACTGGCTCCGAGTGCCTCAAAACATATATCCTATTCTACTTTCAAAGATGTCTAGTGACTACCAACTCCTTTCTATTGTAAGAACATTTCTTCCCACTATTCTAATGGTGTCATTTCCATGACTTAAAACTACTTCCTGAAATCTCGCTCGATTAAACATATTTTCTACAAGTTGATTATTACATACATTTTAATGTGTTGTTTTAAAAACACAAAGCCAACACATGCTTATAGAAAATTTAGAACATAAAGATAAACCTAGATTGTTTCAAGTATTGATGACATCATTAGCCTGAGTCTTCCCATTTGAGTATCACTGATAAAAGAGCAGAAAAGAGTATGAAATACAAGTAGAAGAATGATTTACAAAATCTTATGGCTTCCTAAAAAGCCAAAACAGATAAAGTTTGCTGGTAATAAGCTCTTTCTCATACATATACTTATGTATTAAACATATTAAAGATATAAAACATTTCCTATTTATTAAACATATTAAAGATATAAAACATTTCCTATTAAACTAAAATTTTGAGTAAAACTTTGACATATTAGAAAGCCATCTGTCCCCATCATTAAAACTATGTCTCATTACAACAATACTAAAATACAGGATATCTGTATTTTATATTTTAAAATCCCTTAGCTTGAAAGTTTACTTTGAGATACTGCTTTTAAACACTTTCTTTTTAGTTTTGTAAATTTAGTGTTTTTCAAAGTATACTTGCAGAGGATATGAACAGCTATTAATCAACTCTTACCTTTTTATGAGATGATAAAATCAAGATATCCTTTAAACCACCAAATGGTTTTGCTAAGTCATAAACTTCTTCTATAGAATATCCTTTATTAGGCAAATTAGAGATAAGCATCACACACATTTCTTCTGTTTCCTTCAAAACAAAATTTTAAAACCCTGGTATTAAAATTTCTTTAATTGCTTTTATATTTACTTAAGTTTATACTGTATTATCAAGTTTTATGTTAATATATCGTTGCATTTAATACAGAGGAAAGTCTGATAAACTCAAGAGGCTGGTCTGAACCTCAAATTAAAAAGAAAAGCAAAAAAGCTTGCAAATTTACACTCCTCAAGAGTACACAGACTAATTGTAGTTATACCATCTGTCATCTAGTCCAGGTCTGCTGGTCTCTTTTTCACCCACCGTTTTTTTGAGAGTCTTGCTCTGTTGCCCAGGCTGGAGTGCAGTAGTGCAACTTGGCTCACTACAAGCTCCATCACCCAGGTGCAAGTGATTCTTGTGTCTCAGCCACCCAAGCAGCTGTCACCCACTGTTTTCAAACACAAGTTCATTTGTTTCTGGCCACAACTGCTTCCTTTGATATACTGTCGCCATCCCTGTGCCTTGTGATAATATCTCCAAGCTCCAAATCAGTGTGTATCCTTTTATCTTCCTGAATAATATAATCACTTTTAGGCAATAAATAATACAAAAGCTCCTGAGAATCTTTACCCCATAACCCAATCCTCAATGCAATTAAGCACTTTTTCTGCCATCCCTTCTCTCATATCTATTTTATTCTTCAAGGTAACTCTCTCATCAATGCCAATTATTCCTTTCATGCTTATTGGGGAAATTTCTAAAGAAAATGTGTTACAGTCAACTTGGCAATTTTTTATCTCTAGGGGGGAAAAAAAGGCAGGAAGTTACAATTTTCATAAACCAGTTTAGTGTGACTTTAAACTAAATTGGTACTATAAAATACTTTTCCTAAAGTAAGACTTACTACTTAGTTACTACTTGAAGAATGGCTCTACCAGAAAAAAATAAACTTATGCTCAACACCTGAAGGATCTAAAAATCTACACCAGTAAAATGTACATTAATGACTGTAAAGTATTCATAATAATATACACAAACACAAGAAAACAATTATTAAGTGAACTTTCTGTCCTTTAAATAAAACTGCAAACTCCACTTGCTTCTCCAAAAATGCAAACAACTGGTATTCTAACCATTAACATATCTCCCATTTACCTCTAAGAAAAAAATAGATTTCACAAAATTCTACTGATTCTAATTTAACCAACCACTATCTACCCAAAACCCATTTTGGCATAACCTGTTGTTCTCAATGAATAGTAATCTTCAAAAAACATGTACATTTGTTGATGATCTGTTTCTAATTTTTGTGACTTACTCTGCACCTCAGGGTTTCTGAGCTAAAATCACATTTTTTTCTCTTTTCCTTTTTAAAAATCATGTGTTAAAAGTCATAAATGACTGGAATTTCTCATATGCCAAATACCGTGAATTTTTTACCTGGCTTTATAAGAAAAATACATTTTATTAAAATGTCTTGAGCTTTAAATAAATAAATAAAATATGAAAACTGACCTTGCTAACTGGTTCATTTTCTGTGGTCTCCAAAGCAGCATCTTAATACAAAATAAATTAAAAATGATGCAGACATATTTATCAAGATCCCACTTTATTCCACAATGAACAGTAGCTACATTAAAACGTATAATACAACAAAAGTCAAGAGAATAACTATATAACAAAATAACTACAAAAGTGACATTGACTTTTAAAAAACACATTTAAATTTCATTCTTTTCCAGATCAAAATTTCAGATTAAGAGATACAGACATGAATCATAATAATCTTAATTTCACTTAGGTATGGCATTGGTAATTAAAGTAAGTAAATGCGTTGGGGGGATACTAAATTAAGAATTTTTCTAAAAATGTTAACTTTCCTTCCACCTTTAAACATAAAAGAACAAATTAAATTTCTATTGACCTACCACAAATAGCTTCTTTAGTACAGTCTTCAGTGGCTTTGACTTCAATAATGGTCTTTATTTCAGAGTTTCCTGCATCAAATAGTCTGCTTTAATAGTCTAGTAAAACACTAATATAATTAAACTAATGAATCTAAACAGCAACTTCAGCTAGTTTATTTTGACATTTCAAGTCTCCTTAGGCTGACCTAAGTCAAACATCTCTCTTTGAAAAACAAAAGACAGCAATCCCCACTTTGATAATTTTTAGGCAAAATTTCAAAATATACCTTAAAGATGATCTAAAGAAAATAAATGGACCCATAGAGGGAAACAACACACACTGGGGCCTATTGGAAGGTGGAGGGTGGGAGGAGGGAGAGGATCAGGAAAAATAACTAATGGGTGCTGGGCTTAATACCTGGGTGACAAAATAATCTGTACAACAAACCCCCATGACACATGTTTACCTATGTAAGAAACCTGCACATGTACCCCTGAACTTAAAAAGTGAAAAAAAAAGAAAACAAAGCACCGAAAGATCACATTTCAAGCTTACCTGGTACAGTCACAGGTTTGTTAGAGTCTTTGTTTTTGACATTCCCAGTCTTTTTGGCTTCTAGAGACTTCTTCCCACCAGATTTTGCTTGTAAAAGTACAGTGAGCCATTATTCTAAAGGTCTGTTAAATCATTTAGCATGTTTCACACTAACGTATTAGTAAATTAGTTTGACTTTATTACAAAAGCAGCTCTTTTCTAAATATTCATTATTTCTATTTATTTTCAGTACCTCTTTCCCAATAAGATTAAGTCAAGATACAACTTTTTGGTGATGCCCTCAAAAGAGCCACATGTTTAACTTTCATATGGCAGACCAACATCATAATCACATACACACAAAAACAACACTGTGTAATTTCTGCAGATTCTTTAGAATTAGTCTATTAGGCAAGATACTACTAAAAAGATTGCTCTAGTTCCAAGGTGCTACATTTATTTTAAATAGTATTCCATTTCTTTATGGAAAAAAATGAATTCTCCTAACATAATCTTTTTAAAAGTAACAAGCATCTAAGAAATTGTACAAACTGGAGGTGGCAATATGAATTGACAACTCTAAAAAACACGAGGGAAACAAAGATTAAACCATTTATGGAGGGAAACGACAGAACAACCTGTGATTACAAAGCTGTCAAAAATGTACAGTTATATAGCTGTATATATATGTGATTGTTTACATGCACAAAAATGTATCTGCCTATTTGCCAAAGACAAAATTCCAACAAAATGGGTCAGGTTTTAAATATCAAGGAAATATCTACTAAACTCTTCAAGTATTAGATGCTAACAATTATTATACGAATTTAAAACGTGAATAAAGAATAAACAATAAAATCTCTCCTCCCCAATAGTCTTACCTGTTTTGATTGAAGCTTTATTACCTTTAGCGGCTACCGTTACCACAGATTTTACAGAACTTGCTGATTTCCCTAAATCACAAAAGCTGCAGTCAAAACTGGTTTACTTAACTAGTATCAACAATCCCCAAAGAACTTCACAGAGAAAAAAATATAAGAACAATAGACTATCTTTTATACAAAACATAAAATCATCTTTGGGACACAGGCCGTTTTCTAAATCTAGCAATGATGATAATTTATTCAAAAAAAAGAAATCACTGAAATAAGAATCTATCTCCCTACTGGGGTATAGGTCAAACATCCCTAATCTGAAAATCCAAAATCTGAAATGTTCCAAAACCTGAAACTCTGAGTGCTGCTGACATGACACAAGAGGGAAATTCCCACATAAGTACTTAAAAAAAAAACTTTGTTTCATGTACAAAATTATTTAAAACACTGTATAAAATTGCCTTCAGGCTAAGGTGCATATGAAACATAAATGAATTTCACGTTTAGACTTGGCTCCCATCCCCCAGGTATTTCATTATATATATGCAAACATTCCAAAATCTGAAAAAAATCCAAAATCTGAAACACTTCTGCTCCCAACCATTTTGGATAAGGGATACTCAACCTGTACTTAAAATAGCATTCATGCAAGTTAAATAAATTTCTGAATGTATGGATCAACTAGAAGCAAAATTACTAATTCCAAGGACATAAAAACAATCCCATAGTTTTAGCAGTTCCAAAAGCAGTTAAACCTAGACCCTCCCAACCCATGCTTCCATGGCTCCTAATTGATTAAAAAGCATTCAAGAACACTTGTATCATGGTCAGGTCATATAAAGATTGTTTTGACTCATTCCTACAGTTTCCTAGCTGTACAGGACTATTTAAATTGCTCTGACCATTATTTGTACCTACATTATCTATTACTATGGCCTATTTTCCAAGATGGTGCTGTTTATAAAGATGTGATCATCAAAGTGTTGCAGAAGACTGTCAGAGAGCCCAAACCCTTTCCATTCAGAGAGCAACACAAGATTTAACTTCGAAATTAGGATTCATAACAACTAGCAAGAATAGATGAGGAAAAAGCCCGAGATCAAAAATCAACAGATCTAAATTGAACTCCAATTTATATTGAGAAGCTTTGGGGCACTAACAGATTTGTGTACATATTTCCCTATATATAAGGGTGATGATTGCCAGAATTATGTTAACAGGAACCTTATGAGAATACAATCATACTTTCAAAAATCACACAAAAAGCATTCACTGACATCTACAAAAATCAACTGAACCAGTTTACAAATCCACCCTTTATATTCAAGACAGTCCATAATCTTTGCTCAAAAAGAACAATACAAATCCTTACAGCCTGTCACCTAGCTTGTCAATTCTTAGTCATTCACGACTTTTGCCACACTGCTGTAAACTGAACCTCAGTGAGCCCTTAAGATATTTCTTTCACTATCCCTATGTTATTATCACAAGTCAATTCACTTTGTAACTTCCATCTGGGTACTGGGACTTAAGGAAAAAATAGCCGGCATTAATTTCCAACAAGTAAAGGAGTGGCCATCAGCTTAATCCCAGTCTACCACATCCCCAGTGACTCCACACACTCAGTATCAAAGTAACAGCAAAGTGTTAGCAAAATAAATGCAGCTCCAAGACAAGTTTCCCAGCCACCCGTGACCCACTAGCTTCAAGACAAGTTTCCTAGCTACCCATGACCCACTCAAATTACTGCTTCTAAGAAACTACTATATGGAAATTCTGGATCTGCCACTAATAATGATTTCTGCCAGTTCCAGGCTGTTTCCTCTCCTTTTTAATATTATATGAAAGATTACTTATTTATTAGAGACAGAGTCTCCCTAGGCTGGAGTGGTGAGATCTCGGCTCACGGCAACTTCCACCTCCCAGGTTCAAGCAATTCTCCTGCCCCAGCCTTCCTAGTAAGCTGAGATTACAGGTGTGCACTACTAGCACCTGGCTAATTTTTTTGTATTTTCAGTAGAAACAGAATTTCACCTTGTTGGCCAGGCTGGACTCTAACTCTTGACTTCAGGTGATCCACCCCCTTCGGCCTCCCAAAGTGATGGGATTATAGGCGTGAGCCACCATGCCCAACTTGAAAGATAATTTAATACATTGATCTCTATTCACTTAAAAGAAATGACCCTGAATTAATGAGGATTTAGCAGAAATGGGAGAAAAACTGGAAAGGATTATGCCAGGGAAAAAGAGAAAAAAACTTAATAATTACCTAAAATCCCACCATAGCTCACAAAAACCGTAAGGGATCATATTTATTAAACTATTGTATAAAAGAAAGGAAGAAGAGAGACCTCAATAAAAGAGAAAGAGGAAAATATGTGATATTCATCATGAGAAATTTCTGCAGTTAAATTATTTCAATAATTACTATAGGAGCATTATCTAGTATATATCATTTCTCAAAACTGGTAGATGATTATACATCTCAAAGATTAGCATGCATTCAATACAGACTATGTCATGCGAAATCCAAGACTACTACCATACGATTTTAAAATACTTTGAAGTTTTAATAGTCTAGAATCCTAATTTAAAAAACATACCTGCAGATTTGTTTACTTTAGCTACAGATGCCTTGGCTTGTCCAGTTTTGGCTAAAATAACAAGAAAAACATTTAAGTACTACGTTACAAATAACATCATTTGGATTTAGTTAAATCAACCTAGCAATAATTTAGAAAGAACCCTGCAAGAAACATCCCTATACTCATCTTTGTATGTGTCAAAAGGCATACAGATTTAAATTTTAACAATTAACATTAGACTGACCTCCAGAAAGGCTGAACCAATTAATATTCCCATCAATAGTACATAAGCACAGGAATTATTCCCCATTTCCAAACACACACAATATATCAAGTCAAAATCCTGCCAAGTCTGACCCGCAGACTCAGGCTGAGCGACGACGGATGAAAAAAGTACACAGACACAGGTATTTTGCATGAGTGCGGCTAGGGGACTGCTTGGCCTTAGAGACACCGAAGACAGAATGCAGCCCTGATAAGCTGGAGCCGCTTGTATTTATTCAGTACAGATTTAATGACAAAGGCCTGGAGCCAACACAATCTGTAGGTACTTGTCGCCCCTTCCCCCCCTTCCTTGGGAGCAGTCCTGCACGCGTGGAGAGGATGATTAAAGGTCTGCAAAAGTAAATAAACTCGTCTAGATAAATTCCTTTATACTCCTTTGTTACCTACTTCTTGCCCTTAGCATCAGGGTAAGAGAATTTAGCTGCCTTCAGCCTGTATTCTCTCCTGAAGCTTTGCAAAACCTCCCGGACTTCCAAGAAGGTTTGCATCTCTCCTTATAACTTTTCCCATCACCCTGACTGATCTCCTACATCTCCCCCTTTTCTGTTTTTTTGCATCAGGTTTTGTTGATTGAAGAGTACAGATGTGTGCAGCAACAGGTTTGTCAGGCGTAGCGATTACTGCTCGTATTCCGGCTTTGCATCCTAGAATTGGTAAATAACATAAGACAAACATGAGTATAATTAGTAATATCTTTTTCTAATCAAGGAGTGGGAGTCTATCCAGGAGAGATGTTCTTGTACATCCTTCCATATGGCTGTCTGTTGGGCATGTAGATCTATGGCATTTAGCAATTCTAGATTTTAGTTTTAAGTTGCTTTACGTCTGCTGTTAAATTATCATGTAAGGTCACCCAGAGGTGCTTCCTCTCATCCCAACTATGTATTGACTGGCTCCATGGTAGAGAGGTGACAGAGATATGCTTATGCTCCCAGTCGGTTTAATTGCTGTCAGAATGCCAGCGCATCTTGTCACTCCCCTACATGTTCCAAGGCAGTCTCGAGGGCTTGCAGACGTGCAAGAACCTTATGATTTATACCCTGCTGAAAGAGAAGTCCATTAGACACATTTCTGGTCAAGTTATCTACAAAAGTAGCTGTTTGTACTGACTCAGTAATAGATGTTACAGCAACACTAGCAGTTGCTAGGATGACTACAGCTGAGACTATAAAGGCTATAAGAGTAACTATGAATCTTTTGTGTCTGACCTGGGACATGGCATGTTCTAAGGTGGCAAGAGCAGAGGAACATTGCCAATCGTGTATCAAACTGACTGGTAGGAATGTCTCAGATTGTCTCCTTAATACCATAACACTAGTAATATTTAAATTAGATATACTGTAATTAGTGATACATGATGTGAAGCAAGCCTGTCCTTGCACTCAGGTCACAAACGTGGAGTTTTGGGGTGTAATGGAAATACTGGTTCCCGTAAGAAAAACATATGGATGAGTAGTGCAAATCAGGCACTGATCTGTGTGATTATGTATAAAGGTCACAGTATAATTGTTACTGGAATTATGGTATGTCCCATGCCAGGTGGTAAGGGTGGTGCTAAGATGTCCCAGATGCCATAAGGTGTCTTGGGGTGGCACGGACGCTACCTGGGGTCTGGGATATCCCACCCTCCCTTCGGCCCAAATCATAAAGGAATGGACATGGCTACGAAACTATGACTGATATCACAATGGACGCAAACATCAGTATGTTCGTCCTGTAAACTGTCGGGGGTTCCAGTCTAAGATATTAAATTGCCTAACTGGAGACTAAGGGCTTGTCCCCCACGACAGACCTCCCAGCCAAAGTGGAATCCATTACTTTCCCGGCTTTGTTCTTTAGCACAGGAAGGAATGCTGGGGAAAGTGGCACTGATTGCACTGCCCAGTTTGAGGCTACTGGCAACCAAGAATGTTAAGGCATTTCCTTTGCCACGATGTACCCATAATTTTGTTTGGGCAGGTACACAGTAAGGGTTAGAACTTTTAAAACTTACACACAGTGGGAGGACAGTGGAGTGATATGTAGTGTTACCTGGCACCTTAGTCCAATGTGTGCCATTAATAAGGGACCCTACTAGGGATAAGTCAATCCCTCCTAGCCAAGCAGTTACATTATTAGAGGCTGGAAGGGGGTGTCTGCCCAGGTAACAGGGCATAAGAAAGGCGGATCCAACAGAGTGTAGCAGGTACGGGTTGCAGGGAAAGTGCGAGCATAAAAAGGATCCTATGTGAGTTGCAACTTACACTAGAGAGCAGGACAAGGAACAAATTATCTGGAATGAATGGTTTTTGTGTCTGGAGCAGGATTTGCTCAGCCTTGTTAGTTGCCTTCTTCAGCATCCCCCAGGTAATGTCCGGGGCTTGTGTCGTCTGAGGAAGCTGTGTTGTCTGGAGCTGCAGGTCCTGTGGGGTCATTTCTTTCACTTCTGGTACCGTGTTGGGTCCTAGCCACGCCATGGTATGGTCTGATGCATCATGCTGGAATCCAAAGAGGGCCTGAGGGGGGTGTGAACACAAGCATATCATCTTCCCCATGTTAGCAATTCATTTGGACACACCATACATTACTATTTACATCTTTCCATAAAAATGTGGGTTTTATGTCTTGAGAAGATGTAGCAAAGTGCTTTTCTATAGCTGATTGAAATTTATCATTTAAATTGAAGAAATTAAGCGTAAATAACGCTTGTGCTACTAGTGTTGCAGGGTCCTTACTCATTTTCCCCTTTTGTTTTCTGAGCATATTTTTAAGAGTGGAGAGAGCATGTTCTACTATGGCCTGTCCTTGGGGGTTATATGGGATGCCTGTGGAATGTTGGATGCTCCATGTGTGACAAAATTGTTGAAAAAGTGAGCTGGCATAGGCCAGATTATTATCAGTTTTAATTTTTGTGGGCCACCCCATAAACACAAAAGTTAAAAGGTGTTTAATGATATATCGGGTGGACTCTCCAGGAAGAGCGTGTGTGCTAATTTGGTAGGAATTGGTATCAACAGATACATGTACATATCTTAGTTTTCCAAATTTAGGGACGTGTGTAACATCTGTTGCTGTAACTGATTAGGTTCTAGTCCTCTAAGATTAACACCTGTTGAAGGAGGGGACGTGCCTGTGAGCTGGCTATCTGGGTATTGCAGGACAATTTGTTTAGCTAGTCTTGGGGTTAAGCTGCAATTGTTAAGTTTCTCTAATTTTGGTGGAAAAATTGATGCGACTGGGTGGCTTGGTCAAGCAGTGACGTCATAACCTGCAGGTCTGCTTGATCACTGCCATAAGCCAGTGGGCAAGAGAGTGAGCTGTGGGCTGGAATATGTGTGATAAAATTGACTGTGTATGTTGATCCAGCAATTGCTGAAGTCCAAGAAAAGGTGCACTCAGGGTGGGCTCGAGAGCGGACTTAATGAGCGCCGTCTCAAGGTTTTGCAACAAATAAACAGAGTCACTAACAATGTTAATGGGCTGAGAGGAATAGGTTTCTAGGGCCAGTATTAGGGCTCCAACCTCAGCTCCCTGAGCACTAGTAAATCCAGATCTAGTGAGGGAATTATGTGGTTTCCACCAAATAGCCGCTTTTCCATTTTTACCAGAACCATCAGTAAAAAGCGTTAAAGCACTAGGTATGAGGGAGTGAACTACTTTTGTATGCAAAACTACAGGAGTATGAGATAAGAACTGAAATAGTTTGTCAGCAGGAAGGGCATGTTTCATGGCCTGCATAATCAAAGAGTGCTATCTGAAGATCTAGTGATGGGGCAAGACTGCTTTGAATTTTTACTCAAGAAAATTCTTATGACATCAGGGTCATAACCTAGCAACAGATTGCATCGTCTGCGGCCCATACAGATGACTTTACTAACTAGCTGGATATAGTGAGATAGTGTTTTAGTCCCAATACGTGAGCAAAAAACACATTCTAGGAAGCGCAGCCCTGCGGCCATCTGTCCTATTAATCCTGTAGAGGAGTGTTTAGTAGGAAAAACAAACAACTGAACTGAATATCATGGATCTATGTGATCTAGATGCCTCTGAGAAATAACTTGGTCTATTTCCTCAATTTCCCTTTTTGCTGCAGGGATTAAATGCCGGGTGAGTCTAGGACAACATTGCCTTTTAGCATAGAAAACAGGTTCTGTAATTTATCAGTAGTTATGCCCAAGGTAGGAGGATGCCAGGTAATATGACCCAGTAATTTTTGATAATCATTTAAGGTATGTAAATTGCTAGTATTTAATTTAACCTTCTGAGGTCTTACTGACCGGGAAGTTAGTATGTATCCAAGATATTTCCAAGGTGAGGACATCTGTACTTTTTCAGGTGCTAGGATTAACCTCTTAACAACAGAGGTATATAAACTTAGTTTAAAACAGAGGCATATAAACTTAAAAGTACTGGCTGTTGGGTCTGCTAGTAAAATACCATCTACAACATAAATAATCTTGTAATTACATAAATAATCTTGTAATTAAGACATTTTTTTCTACTGGGGAGCAAAGCCTGATTTACATGATGCTGACACATGGTAGGACTGTTCAGCATTCCTTGAGGAGTATTTTCCAACGAAATTAGTGAGCTGCCCTTTCATTACTGATAGCTAGTATGGTAAACATAAATTTTTCTCTGCCCTGTTCTGCAACGGGAATGTATAAAAGCAGTCTTTTAAGTCAATATCGACTATAGGCCAATCTTGAAGAACTGCCACAGGGGAAAGGAGCCTCTGTTGAACGGGCCCCATAGGTTGCAAACTAGCACTGACAGCCTGTAAGTCACTCAAGTCTCCATTTGCCAGACCTTTTGAGAATGATGAAAATTGGCAAATTCTAAGGGCTCTTTGATGGTTCTATATGGCTGGCTTTTAACTGCTCAACTAATTCGTGGGCTCACTGTAATTTCTCTCCCTTTAAAGGCCACTGTTCTACCCAAATTGGATCTTGAGAGAGCCACGTCAGGGGTAGGAGAGGAATAACAACAGTGGTCATTATTAGAAAGGGGTTTGCAGCTCCCATTGGGCTAAGAGGTCCCATCCCCAAAGGTTAACAGGGACGGTCATGATTAGAGTTTTGTAACTGTTTTTTCCCTCCAAATCGCAACGTTGGGGGCACGCGCTCTGCTTGGCTGTGTGCACTTCCCCGATGCCGACAATTTTTGTTTCTGACAGACCCAAGGCCAAGTTTCTGGCCAGTTTTGATCACTAATAATCGAAATATTCGCCCCTGTATCCAGTAGGCCAGTAAAATTCTTATTTCCAATTTTTAAGGTAATCATGGGTCTCTGATCAGTGATTAACTGTTTCCAATATACTCCTATGGCTCCCGTGCTTCCAAAACTTCCCTTACCCTTTCCCTAGGCGCTGGGGACCCAGTATGGTAAGAGTAGTAACTGAGCTATTTTAGATTTAGGAGGAAGAATATGCAGACCGACCTTTACATTCCATCATAACTAATATCTCACCTTGAAACTCACTATCAATTACCCTCGTGAGCACATTGATTCCTTTACTGGATAGACTTGATCATCCTAGTACCAATCCCACTGTTGTGGAGGCAATGGGCCCCAGATCCCCGTTGCAACCCTTTTAGGGTCTTCTCCTTCCTTTAGCACTAATTCGTTGGGGCAGAGTAAGTTCAATCCTGCGCTCCCAGAGGTGGCTGTTCTGATAGAGTGGACTGTGGGCTTTCCAATTGACCAAGGAAAGCTGCTGGCACTGCCCAAGTTTGGAGCAGGGCCTGGGGCTGGCCCCTCATGAAGTTTCCTGATTACTTACGGGGTTGCCATCTTTATCAAATTTGGACTTGCATTGATTTGCCCAATGTTTCCCCTTTCTACATCGGGGGCGTATAGAAGGGGGTTCTTTTCCTGAGTTACCTCTTCATATGACCTGGCTCTCCACATAGAAAACAATTTGAGTTTTTCTCCCTTTTCACTTTAGGAGGCTTTATTGCCATAGCCAATATTTTGGCTTTCTGTGTTTCAGTCCCCACCAGTTGACATGCTCGTGTATGTTCCCTGACCGTAGCTGCCTTTCCGCTGACTGCCTGCATTGCTTGCTGGCAGTGGACGTTAACATTTTCATAAGCCAACTGCAACAATAAGATATCAGCACCCTGGGCATGACTAATTTCTCTCTTAATTGCCTGGGTTAACCAATTGATAAATTCAACAAATGGTTTCTAAGGCCCTTGTCGAACATTTATAAAAGACCCCCGTTGAACTCCGCTTTCAGATATTTGGTCCCAAACCCTGAGAGCACACAAAGATACTTGTGCATAGGCTTTGGGAACAAAACTTAATTGTTGTTGTACACTGGCAGAGGAACCCCTCCCCTGAAGCACAGCAGCTGATATGTCTTGCCTGGCCAATTGATTCTGGTTGGCTTGTTGTTCACACAACTCATCATACTCTGCCTAGAGGAGGTATTAACTGGGCTCTAAAGTTGTTTTAGCTAGCACTGACCAGTCCCATGGGGCCAAACAGAAGTTGTCTGCTACGGCTTCAATTAATCCTTTCGTAAATGGACTACCAGCTCTGTTTGCGTGAATGCTTTCTCTTATCTTTACAAGTGTCAAAAGAAATGGGTTCACATACCTGATTGCCTTGGAGATCTTGCATTTCCGGTCAGGTTAAGCGCTCCCCTTCTAATGCCACCTGCCTAAGACAGGGTCCCATAGCTGTAGTGTATCCCTTGTCTTTTTTCCAATTTATTGGGGGAGGGGACTCAGGGAAAACCTCCATTTCCTCTTTAGTATCTTTACCCAGCAATGGCAGGGACGAGGGAGGAGGCGGTGGCACTAAGGTAGGTGATGGTTCCTCCTCCCTTCCCTTCTTGGGCTCTTCTGCGTACAGCGGGGCCAAAGCAGCCCTAACTAAGGTCCATACGGTTAAAGACGTTACTGGGATCCATTGCCCTTGTGCATGATATTGTTTAAGATTTTTCCCCACTTGTTCCCAGAGTTCTAGGTCCAGCGTTCCTTCTGCTGGGAATCACAGATTATGGGAAACAACAGTTTGCATTAGGTCCCTTAACTGAGCCTGTGAAACCAAGGCTCTGCTATCTTTAAGCAGTTGTTTCAATACTTTTATATACTGTTTCTGTTGTGCGGATAGCTGCTGTCTCATGATTAAACTCTAGCTTGAGAATTCCCCTGAACTTGGATATCCCGAGCGGGCACCAATGACTTACTGACTGCACAGTCTCTTCGCCTTCATTTTCGGTGGTTCCATCGTAATCCCTTGCAACGTTCCTCACGAGGGGCACCAGCTGCTGAGTCTGATCCGCCGACTCTGGCCGAGCGACGGATTGAAAAAGTACGCAGACAGGTATTTTGCGTGAGCGCGGCTAGGAAACTGCTCGGCCTTAGAGACTCCGAAGAGAGAATGCAGCCCCAATAAGCTGGAGCTGCTTGTATTTATTCAGTACAGATTTAATGATGAAGGCCTGGAGCCAACACAATCTGTGGGTAACTGCTGCCCCCGCTGTAGGGAGCAGTCCTGCATGTAGCTGATGAAAGGTCAGATGATCAAAGGTCGGAGGATCAAAGGTCGGATGATCAAAGGTCGGCAAAAGTAAATAAACTTACCTAGATAAATTCCTTTGTTACCTACTACTTGCCCGTAGCCTCAGGGTAAGAGAATTCAGCTGCCTTCAGCCTTTATTCTCTCCCGAAGCTTTGCAAAACCTCCCAGGACTTCCAAGGTTTGTGTCTCTCCTTACAACTTTTCCCACCACCCTGACCAATCTCCTTCAAAAGCCTAACATGGTTAACTGAAATGATCAACCTTCCCAATGTGAAATGGAAACGGGTAGAACTTTTTTTTCTTTAATTGTAAGTGTAGATGTATCCAGCTTCTTATGTTTAAAAGTCATCTCTACTTCTTTTTCTATAATCTGCCTAATCATACTATTTTCCAATTTATCTTTTGGGTTGAGGCTTTTTCCTTATTTTTTATTAGAGTTCCTTATATATTAAGAAAATTAACACATAGGTTAACAATTTTTTTTAAAAGTCACTCAAAATACTGATGCACTAATACATTTTATGTAGTCAAATGTCTTCCTGATTGAGAAGAACTTCTCAACCTAAATTTTACTAAAATATTCTCCACACTGTTATCATCTTATGTACCATAGTAAATCTTTGATCCAACTGCAGTTTGATATAAGTGCTTTTACTTTTTTTCTTCTTTTTTTTTGAGATAGAGTCTCGCTCTGTTGCCCAGGCTGAGTGGCATGATCTCAGCTCATTACAACCTCCGCCTCCCAGGTCCAAGCGATTCTCCTACCTCAGCCTCCTGGGTACCTGGGTCTACAGAAGAGCACCACCACACTCAGCTAATTTTTGTATTTTTAGTAGAGACGGGATTTTACCATGTTGGCCAGGCTGGTCTCAAACTCCTGGCCTCAAGTGATCCAGCCACCTTGGCCTCCCAAAGTGCTGGGATTACAGGCAGGAGCCACTGCACCAAGTAGAGTGCTTTTACTTTAATCAAAAGTAAAAAAAAAAGTAGCTAATGAATAACTGATCTTTTCCCAACCAATATGAAATATCATACAAATTTACTGATGTTCTGTATGTTTTGGGAAATATCTCTGGATTCTCTTCTGTCCTACTTTTTTGTCTATGTAACTATGTGAAACGATTCTAAATCTTTGAACTTTGTAATATATTTTAATATTTATTGTGGTTAGTCTGTTTTCATTGTTTTCTTTAAAAAACTGTCCTGCCTATTCTTCTATGTTAATTTCTTAAACTTAGAATCAGCTTATATAATTTTAAATGTTTTATCGCTATTATTCTTTATACTTAGTGTATAAAGAAAAAAAGGTTTAGCTGGACGAGGTGGTTCTGGCCTGTAATACCAGCTACTCAGGAGGATGAGGTAGAAGAAGCACTTGAACCTGGGAGGTGGAGACTGCAGTGAACTGAGATTCCACAACTGAACTCCAGCCTGGGCAACAGAAAAAAAAGAAGAAAAGAAAAAAAGAAAAAAAAGACATTTTATAACAGTGAAGCTTTCTATCCAAGAATCTTGTTTTTTCATTTAAGACTCATTTTATGCCTTTTAATATTTTAGTTTTCTTTTTATAACTTCTACCATTTTTATTACTGTAAATGGACTTTACTATCAGATTACATAAGGAGCTCTTCTTTATAAATAAAGCAATTAAACATTATATACCAGAGAATTAAGATAGGTAATTATAATTAAATAGCACTGTATAATTGATTCTCTTAGGTTCTCCATCATACTATCATATTTGCAAATAATGGTGTATCCTACTTTCCAATTTCCATGCCTCTTGAATTACATTGTACTGGTTAATGGTTATTAGTTTTAAAAAATATTTATTTTAACTCAAAGAGGTGCTGATGCATAGTCTCAGTTTAATGGGAATGCCTCTAATGCATTATTAAGCATATTATTATGCATATGCTGGCTTTTAACATATGTGTACTTGTCTATGTGTGTGCATAAAAAAGTATATATACACACATACATATCATATTTAAGAAACTTTTTTTTATTTTTGAGACAGGGTCTCACTCTGTTGCATAGGCTGGGGCACAGTAGCATGATCACAGCTCACTGAAGCCTTGACCTCCTGGGCTCAAGCAATCCTCCCAGATCAGCTTTGCAAGTAACTGGCACATGCCGACATGCCCAGATAATTTCTTAATTTCTGATACAGACTAGGTCTCACTATGTTGCCCACGCTAAGAATTCTTTTTTAAATGCTAGAAATGGATGTTGAAGTTAATACCCCTTTCAGTATTTATGGAAAGGTTTATACGTTCCTTTTTTTAATATGGTAGAATTGAATTAACAGATTTCCTCATTTTGAACCATCTCTATACTTCCAATACAACCCTCTCTTGAGAACAGTTCATTATTCAAAGTGCTCGCAAACACTGTATGTTAAAATTTTACACTAAAATTTAACATTATTATTCCTAAATATAATTGTTCTACAGTTTTATGAAAGCTGTCAGCATTAACAAAATACTTAACTTTCACCTTTGTGATAATTGTAAATTCACATGGAGTTGTATGAAGTAAGAGGGAGAGACCCCATATACCCTTTACCCAGTTTCCCTCCAATGGTTAACACTTTGTATAACTGTAATACAGTATCACAGACAGAAAATGGATACAATTGATACAATCTACCAACATCCAGATTTCACTCATTTTACACGCAATGTGTACTTGGCTCTGTGAAATTTTATCATAGGTGTGTATCAGTGTGACTACCACCAGCCAAGATACAGAACAGTTCCTTCATAATGATCTCTTCTAAAACTCATTTATAGCAATAGCCACCTCCCTCCCACCAACCGTGACAATCACTAATCTGTTCTCTCTCTGTAATTTCATTTCAATATGATATACATGAAATTTTATAATATAAGACTTTTTAAAATAGTCATTCATCCACTGAAGAACATTTGGGTTGTTTCCAGTTTGGGACAATTATAAACAAAGTACCCATAAACATTCGTGTATAGGCTTTTGTATGAGTGTAAGTTTTCATTTCTCTGGGATGAGTGGTCAAGAGTGTAAGTGATAAGTCACATGGTAAGCACATACTTAGTTTTGTTAAGTTAAACTTCCATACTCTTTTCCAGAATGGCTGTACTATTTCACAACTGCTCTTGCACACAATGTATGAGTTTCTCTACATACACATCAGCATTTGGTGCTATCATTATTTTTTATATTAGCCGTTCAGATAGGTGTGTAGTGTCTTTGTCAGTATTTGATGTATTAGCCTGTTCCCCCACCTTTTCTCATTCCCCCTTTTATAGGAAGCTTTCCCTTCCCCTGAATGCAACAGTATAGCTGAAATCGATATTGCTTTCTAAAAGATTTGGTGGAACTCACATGTGGGAGTTCCCACAGGTGAGCAGAGGGTTTTTATTGTGGAAATAACTGACTTAAGCAAACAAACAAGAGGAGATCTCTGAATGGTGTGAATCTTCCTTTAAACATTTTCTGAAATATTTTAAATTACTGACAACAAACATTCATTACTTTTATAATTAGATTTAAAAGAAAGCCATTTTCAGCTGGGAATTGAAAAGGTAAAAAGAAAAGGGGACATAGTATTTAAAAAGAGAAGCCACAGAGAGAGAAAAAAATCATTCGATCAAGGAAGTTTCATCAGAGATGAGCCTTACAGGATAAATCAGAATCTGTCCCCTAACTCTCCCCAAAAGGAGTCTTAACTGACTTTTTATCTTCAGTACCTTGCCTGTGACCTATTAAGTGCTTACTAAAGTTAAATGAAGTCAGACATCAATTCCATGCAAATAGACAGCATAAATAAAGAAGCAATGAAATAACATGGAAAATAAACTATTCTGAGTGACTAGAAAATAGTACACAGTTGACTGTTAATAGGTTCAAAAGATAATCTGGGGTCAAAGGGCAAAGAATAATTTATGGAAAGTCAAAGAATTTGGACTTTATTCCACTGGTCACTAAAAGTAGAATGATCAGATCTGCTTTAAAGAGACCTCTAGGCAACAATGTGTATAATAAAGCAGAGAATAGAATAAAAAATACCAGTCAGGAAGCTATCTTCAAAAGTTCAAATGTGAGACGATAGGTCTGAATTAAAAGGAGTTATAGGCATGATGGAGCTACGTATAAAGAATCTGAGAGCTGAAGTAGATTCAAGGGAAAATGCGGATCCACCACTGACCAGCTGAAAAGAGGAAGGATGTTATCTAAATCTGAGTTATGTCAAAGAGAAGAAAAGAGAAGACAGGGTTAAGAATTATTCTACTGGATGATTAGTAGTAATTGTAATATAAGAAAATGAGAAGAGTATACTCCAGGGGATAGAAGAGTTTATGTATGTATAGGAGATGTCCTTAAAGACTGAGAGGAAAGCAATCACCCAGGAAGAGGGCCAGGCATGGTAGCTCACACCTGTAATCCCAGCACTTTGGGAGGCCGAGGTGGGTGCATCACTTAAGGTCAGGAGTTTGAGACCAGCCTGGCCAACATGGTGAAACCCCATGTCTACTTAAAAAAAAAGAAAAAAAGAAAAATCAGCCAGGCATAGTGTCACATACCTGTAATCCCAGCTATTCGGGAGGGTGAGGCAGGAGAATCACTTGAACCTGGGAGGCAGCGGTTGCAGTGAGTCAAAATCATGCCACTGCACTCCAGACTAGGCAACAGAGCGAAACTCCATCTCAATAAAAGAAAAAAAAAACAAAAAGAAACCACCCAGGAAGAAAAGTATGACATGAGAAGAGGAAAAGATTGTTAGGAAAACTAGAAAGGCTGGAGAAAAGTAGTGATTCAGGGAGATCATGAAGTTTTCCTTCCTGAGGGAGGTAATTTACTATATGCACAAAGCTTTGGAATCAAAGTTTTGCATTCAAATTCTAACTCCTCCATGTGACCCTGACTCATTTAACCTTTCTGAATCTATCTCTTCTAGAAAATCAGAACTATATACTTATTTGAGGTGCAGTCTTGCTCTTGTCATCCAGGCTGGAGTGCAGTGGCACGATCTTGGCTCACTGCAACCCCTGCCTCCCAGATTCAAGAGACTCTCATGCCTCGGCCTCCAGAGTAGCTGGGACTACCACCACCACACGCGGCTAATCTTTGTATTTTTAGTAGAGACAAGGTTTCACCATGTTGGCCAGGCTGGTCTTGAACTCCTGACCTCAGGTGATCTGCCTGCCTCAACCTCCCAAAATGCTGGGATTATAGGCAAAAGCCACTGCACCCAGCCAAACATTAACTATAACTCAAAGAACAGTCTGAAAGATTAAACAAAATAACATAAATATACCACGTGCCCAGCATAAATATCATACCCACAAATGTTAGACTTCTTTTCCTTGTTTTCTCTCTTCTGGTACAGATTATGTTAGTAGGCCTGTCTACTTAATAAATCATTTTTACCTCATTTTGTATACTAAATTCTAACTTTGAAACAAACTAATCCTGCATCACCTTTACCCTGGTTCTGCTTTTGCTCTGCGTCACAGAACTTCTCATTTTCTAAAACTTGTGTTATTTTCTATAACTTCTGTGTCACAGAACTTCTCATTTCTAAAACTTGTAATATTTATATTTAATATTTGTCATCTCAAGTTAAAAATGTAAACTGTCTGGGGGGATGCCTATTTGGTCCACTGATACATCCTAAGCCTCTACAAAGTGCCCCCTATCATGGGCATATAATAGGTACTCAATAATTACTATTTTTCTTTTTAATTAGTACTGGGTAAGAGCTCTAATGTTTCCATTTATGATCAAATTACACTCTTGCTTCCTCCCTGTGCTTATAATCACATTTATCCTTAAAACTGCCCTAATTAACTCTTCCTGACACTCTTCAATCTGAGCGGATCTCAAAAAATTATCAAGTACCCTTCTTTCTCACCTGTCACTTTCTCAGTCCTGTTTATAAGTTCCTTTTTCTTTCTACATTTATATTGGAAGGAAGTACTTAGCTTTTCAAAATTTAGACCTTAAACTTAAAAAAATTCCCAAGTATCTCACTTTCAATGCCACATGATTGGCTGACTAAAGAATATCTCCAGCAGATACCTGTGATAGCGGAAATTTGGTAATGTTGAAATCTAAGGTCCTAACCCTAAATTCAAAGGTACCACTGTGAGTTTTCCAATTGTAATCAATAATATCATCACACTCTTAGTAAAGCCTATCAGGACTGAAACTTGGAAATTTTTTAATTACTTAAAAATGTTTTTAAACTCATTTACTGAAAAATTCCATATAATAAAATGCAAATTTTACCTCCTCACATCACTTAAATTAACCTTTTTCACATCAGGTCTTAATCATTCCAAAGTGAGGCCCAACTGTGTCTTCTCAGTGGGATTTTTACATCTCTCCAATTTATCCAATCTATATAAGAAT
Organism: Piliocolobus tephrosceles; assembly: GCF_002776525.5. Taxonomy (NCBI): domain Eukaryota; kingdom Metazoa; phylum Chordata; class Mammalia; order Primates; family Cercopithecidae; genus Piliocolobus; species Piliocolobus tephrosceles. Next base: position 71,889,310 of record NC_045448.1, on the reverse strand, counting down.
CCTAAACAATTAGTGAGTGGCTCCATATTCTCTACTGCAATTTCCCGGAGTCTGTACCAAATTGTTACTAGCTCTTATACAGAAAAAATAGAGTGCACTTTTGCCAAGCTTAGGGAACAGTGGACTGAACAAAGCTAAATAGGTTTCTTTCCTGAAGGACTTCATAAAACGTGTTCTGTGAATTATTTTTTCAAAAGAGAAAAAAATAGCTGTAACACACACCCCAAACTTTTTTACCCAAAACGTCTTTCAGAAATTAATCTTTAATATGACATATTCTGAAAATGCTACTAATGGGGTCAAATTTGAAAACTTCTCAGCATGACCCTTCAAGGCCTTCAATAGAATAATTCTACTTTGTTACCCTTGTTATGTGTTCCCCACACGAAGTAATCTTCTGCCTCCACATTTTATCTCTTCACATAATGTTACCTAATTTAAAATCTTAATCAAAATGTACTGCCTTCCAGAAGCCATTCATAGTATCTCTACTAACCTTCAATACTTCAGTACTCTATACAACTAAAAACTACAGGGAAATGAGATATTCCATACAATCCAATTTTCACCTCACTAGTAAAACTTGGTGCCTAAATTCTTATCCCATTCCAGGTAGAAAAACCAAAACGCACTATATTTTTACGTTCCCCAAACAGAACATACAAAACGCAATGTAAGTTCCTAAATTTGTGTCTGCCTTATTTTAGCTTTTCTTTCCTGTCTTTCAGTATTGAGCTATTTATTCTCACTAGTATTAGTCTCAAAACTTCTTTCCACCTTTCTAGTCCTAAATGGACTAAGAAAAAAGAGAACTCGGATTATAAAACTGTATGCAAAATTTATTTAACTAGATTCATAATGATGGCTTCAAGTATTTCCCTGAGTATAAAGAAATAGATTTTAGCACATGAGTATGATAACATCCATTTCTGGATAGTCTTTTTTGCTTGCCTTTTGGCTCTCAATTAACCTTCAAAATCAAAGGGGACCAGATAAGCAATCTTAACATACCTTTGTTAGGTTTTGTCTTGTGGGTTTATCGGGAGGGGATGGAGGGAGATATTGCATAACTAACCTAAACATGTAAAAAACAGCTATTAACTATGGAACTAGGATAGATATTTCATATATATTATCTCACAGATTTGTTGTATTTACTCCAGCAGAGATTCTGTAATTATACAGCACTAAATATTAACCACCTGCTTAATACAGGGGTCAATTAAAGAATGTAATTTGGGTCTCCTTCATTAAAGCACAATACTGTCTTCCTAGCATCATCATCTAAGTTTCCACTAAACTGACAAGATACACTCATTTGAAAGAATGTTAAAAGTAGCAACTTACCAGCAGAAGTTGAAGTAACAATTTCAACAGCTTTTGAAGCATCTGCATCTCTTCTATTTAAAAGGAGAAAAAAAATTAGCAGCAACTTAGGAATTCCAAGTTCTTCAAAATCCTAAAAACGTAATACTTAAACCTAAAAATGTTTAAAATCATTCAACTGGAGTGATATCCCTCTTAAATTGTAGTTATAGTGATAAAATATATTAAAAATGCAGTTTTAAAAATTAAAATTTCTTAAGTCACATGCACATTTCATTCTCACATATGAAATCAGAGTCACTTACTTTAAGGTAGATGCAGATACTTTCTTTGACTCTAAAGTCTTTCTCTTCACCTCTTTGTTCTATGTAGGAAAAATATTTTGAACAAAAGAAATTTAGTATAAATAGCAATTTTTAAAATATAGAACAAAAAATAAAATAAAATCTTCCTATTCTAAAGGATACATGCTTATTACCTTTTTCTATTTACAAAGACATTTTTTTTTTCAATTTGTGATTACACAGCCTAATTTTACATCTCATCTTTTACAACTCATCTGCGTTTTATCATCATTCAGTTTCCCCTTATCCAAGACCCCCGGTGGATGCCTTGAAACTGTGCTAGTGCTGAACCCTATATATACTATGTTTTTTCCTATATATACATGAAAGTTTAATTTATGAATTAGACATAGTAATAGATCAACAATAAAAAAATAGAAAAATGCTCTCTTCACTTCAGCAGCACATACACTAAAATTGGAATGATACAGTAATTAGCATGGCCCCTGCGCAAGGATGACATGCATATTCGTTAGGCATTCCATATTTTAAATTTTAAAAAAAGTTGTAACAATATAGTGTAATAAAACTTATGTGAATATGGTCTGTCAAAATATCTTACTATACTGTAGATCTTAGCTTCAGCATACAATTTTTTTCTTTCCTTATTAAGTTGAGAACTTTCACCTTTTCACTTAAAGGAAGCATTTTACAGCTTCTCTTTGGCATATCCAAATTGCCAGCATCCCCATACTTGCACTTTAGGGCCATTATTAAGTAAAATGAGGGTTACTTAAACACAAAGCACTGCAATACAGTGACGGTCAATCTGATAACCAAGACAGCTATTAAGTGACTAGTGGGCACGTAGCATATAAAGTATGGATAACTCTAGACAAAGCAATGATTCACAGCCCCAGTGGGTTGGAGTTGGACTGCATGAAATTTCATCATGTTACTCAGAACGGGGCACAATTTAAAACATGTTAATTGTTTATTTCTGGAATTTTCTATTCAATATTTTCAAACCACAACTGACCACTAAAACTGCAAAGCCAAGCCTCAGATAGGGGGAACTACTGTATCTTTCAAAAACATGGTTTCTTATAGCACTGTGACATTTCAGATGTCTACAAGTTCAACTGCTATCACCCTGGTCTAATCTACTACTATCTTTTGCTTTGATTACTACAATTGCCTCCTAACCATCTCTGCTTCAGTCCTTGGGATTCACCCATTCTCTATTCACAACATAAAACCAGACTGAACCTGCTGTTCTGCAACTCAAAACTTCTCATTAGACTCACGGAAAAAAAGCCAGTACTCACAACGGCCTCTAAGAGTTTACAACCTATGTTACACCTACCTTCTAACTCCCAAACCACAATACACTTCTTCCTATACTTCTTCACTCCAACCCCCAAGCATCCTTTCTACTCCTCTAAGATGCTACACAGGTACAGGTTTTGCAGGTGCTATTCCTTCTGTCTGGAATGCTCTCAATCCAGGATGTGGTTTGTTCCCTCATCTTCTTCAAGTGTTTGCTCAAATATCACCTTTTCAATGAGATCTTCCCCAACTACCTTACCGAAAGTTGCACAGCTCTTCATTCCCCAACAAGAGTACTTCTATTCCCCTTTCCTAATATTTTTTTTTTTACCATAGCACTGGTTGAAAACAAACATAATTTATGTATGCATTTTTAACTTATTTGTGGTCTTTCTCTATCCCTTGAAGTTAAAACTCTGTGATACCAGGGACCTTGTTTTCTTCAATATTCTATTTCCAGTGCATAAAGTCGTGCTTGAACGTTCAGCAAATATTTGTTAACTTGATCTGAATTTCATTACTGTTCTCATGCAATTTTATACTTTCTGTTCTTTTTGGGCACTCTCGTCATTTCCTTTTGCACTATGTGGGATTTTATCCCACACATTCCTTCAACTCAATTATTTAGAAGAAATTAGTTCTAGTTCTATTTTACTAATGGTAACTTTCAATTTTAAAAGAAATTTGAAACTACTGAGTTCCAACATGTAAGTTGAAACATTTAGCCTTTACTCCTTGGCTACATTCCAATTTTTGATTATACATTTCAGATGAAAATTATGTTTCTGGTAATTTTAAGTGATATTTCTTGAAATTTATTTTATAAAAATATGATTATTTAGATTTTAGTCTATGTTTAACTGGTTTCATTGTTCACTGCCAACATTTTATATAATAACTTCTCCATTTCTTATATTCTTCATTTTAATGTTTTGGAAAAAGATGTATTAGTGAACTACCTTCTAAGTCCATGCATGTCTGAGAATAAATACTGCCCTAACACACACGTTAGGATTCCACTTGAAATGAATGTACTCAATTACAATGAATCACAATCTTTTTCCTACCCAACTCTTAAGAAGGTGTTGCTCTGCCATCTAAGGCTAGACTATTTCTTTGTATAGTTAAACTGTTTTCTGCCTAGATCACTATAAGGTGCCCCACCATAACCATGAGATTTAAAATCGTCCGTATTTAAGTGATGTCCTCTTTCTGGAATTCCACTTATGTACAGATTGCGTCATCTAAATATATCTACCATGCCTTTCCTCTAATCATTTTTCACTCTTTAAAACTTTCACACCAAGAGTAGGATCACACCTCTCTTGCTCACCACTGCATCTTCTATAGATGTTACAATGCCTGACACAACAGATGTGTAACAGATACTTAACTAATAAGAAATAGTTTCAGAATTAAAATGAAAACCTCTCATCCGAATTCTGATTGTATATTTTCGCTTTTATCTCCTTGTTAATTCATTAGATTTTCTGTAATGCTCAAATGTTCCCTAACGCTCAGCATTATATCCATACAATCTTCTTAGTTGACTACTTGCTCCAATTTTAATTGTAATGTTCCCATGAATCTTGCTGAAAACACTGAATTGAAATTTTAAAAATTGGTTTTTTTTTTGCACAAGGTTGAACTGCAGTAGTATTTCATGGCTGAACGGGTTTTATGAGAAATCTGATCCTACTTTTTTCCACATCAAGGGCTCCTGACCATCTCCCAGCCCCCCTTTTTCTTGAGATAGGATCTCACTCCTTCACCCAGCCAACCTCCACCTCCTGGGCTCAAGTGATCCTCCCACCTCACCCTACCCAGCAGCTGGATGCATACCACCACACTTGGCCAATTTTTAAATTTTTCTGTAGAGATAAGATCTCACTATATTGCCTGGGCTAGTCTCAAACTCCTGGGCTCAAGCAATTATCCTGCCTCAGCCTCCCAAAGTGCTGGGATTATAGGCGTGAGCCACTGCGCTGGGCTCCTAATATTTTAAAGAAAACTTTTGTTGTTGTTGTTGTTGTTGAGACAGAGTCTTGCTTTGTCGCCCAGGCTGGAGTGCAGTGGCCGGATCTCAGCTCACTGCAAGCTCCGCCTCCTGGGTTTACGCCATTCTCCTGCCCCAGCCTCCCGAGTAGCTGGGACTACAGGTGCCCGCCACCTCGCCCAGCTAGTTTTTTGTATTTTTTAGTAGAGATGGGGTTTCACCGTGTTAGCCAGGATGGTCTCGATCTCCTGACCTCGTGATCCGCCCATCTTGGCCTCCCAAAGTGCTGCGATTACAGGCTTGAGCCACCGCGCCCGGCCTAAAGAAAACTTTTAAACTATGAGTATATGACCCTTTCTCTGGGGGAAAAAAGGATGTTTGCTTTCATTAGATTACTGGTAATGGTGGGGCAAGGAGTAGCTCAAAAAGACTTAAGAATCACTGCTAAGAATGGATGTCGAGATTATTATCAAATTATTATTATTATTAAATACTAGGTTACAAGGTTATTATTAAAGACAAGGTTACCTAGTTTCTGACAAGAATTGTACAAATCCGTATTAACACAGGGATACAGAAAATCTTTTCTGTAATATTTACTGATTCCTAGAAGCAGCAACATGGAAAGGATGTTACATGAAACATAGCTAGAGTCAGAGGCAGTCCTAACATGAAATACCAAATGTTGGGAAGGTAAGTTTTTTTCTACATTTTGACATGCCATGCCAAAATCAAGATCCGGACCAAGAAAGCTATAGCACAGCTCTTTTTTCCTAGTTTGTTCTTTCAGCTTATTTCTGGCTTGCATTGGTAGAAAAACTTGGAAGTGGTAACAGGCCAAAAAGATTGCCCCTTCCTGCTTCAGACACTTATTTACAAAACAAAACAAACAAACAAAACAACAACAGCAACAACAACAAAAAAAAAAACAAATGCCCACATACTTCCAATATGAAGAGGCACAACTCAAATTCTGTTCGGAGTTCCCTCCATTCAATCCCTAGGCATGTTGCTCTATCACAACAGAGGTGTCATGAGTTAGCCCTCTTGTTCCAGCATCATCCAAACGATACGTAGCTGAAGAACATTAATATTTGCCATGCAAATGGCATGTTTTCTAGATTTTAGTGCTAGTATTTTCTTTACCCTATTCATTACTAAGAAAATCATGACAGTAAATATGCCTGGGCTCTTAGACTTACATTGTTACTTTACCAACTTCATCAAAAAGTTGGCCAAGAGAATTTTTTAAGCTATTTGAAACATTCTATTTCCTTAAATGTATCCTTACCTATGTTCCTTATCCTTAACTATGTTAACTGTTTAGAATGAAAGAAAACTGGCCTTCTAAACAATTTCCAAAATTTAATGATCAGCTAGGTCTTTCTGGTCACTAGTAAAAGCCACTATTTCTTTCTGTTTTCAAGGTTACTAGTCTACCCCCAAACCATTACCATTATCACAAAAGGCTGAGTATATTGATTAAATGAGTTTTCTAACTGGACTTCAGTGCTCTTCTCCACTTTAATCAATCTGCTAGGCTTTCTTTGCCTTCAGAATCATTTGCCTAACTCACTCTCCAGACCATTTCCAAATGAATCTTTCTAATCTCCATTTTATTATGTCATGCCCCAGTTCAAAAACCTAGAACATATACCTCTCTACAGAATAAAGTTTAAGTTCTTAAATTATGTATTTAATCCTTGTTTCTCCTTAACTGCCTCTGCAACTAGATGGCCATGTGTCTGGTAGTTCTGGTAAATCAAATGCAGGCAAATGCTGCTGGGGAACTCATTCTTTCCAGAAAAGAAAACAAAAACTCACTTTGCTCTTCATTTTTATTCCTTTATGTTTCGAAGATAGAAAAGATGCCAGAAGGCGCAGAAACCATCTTACAACTGAGGATGAAAGACACATTCTAAAGATAGTAGTGCTGGAAGACAAGGCGGGGTTCCTGAAGATACTATGGCGCTGTTACACCAGCACTGGACCACCTACACGCAGATTTCTGTTATGAGATAAATATCTCTCTTATTTGTTAACAACCTACTAGTGAGGTTTTCTGTTATTTGAAACAATGAAATCCTAAATGGTAAAATTGGTAATAACTAAGGCCACACGATTTAATTATCCAAACCAGGACAATGGGAATAAATGTATGGCATGTAGCAGGTATAAACTAGGATGACAAGTTACTCTAGTAGTAACTAACTAGAAAACATATGAGAACTAAAAAATAAAGATCCTCTCTAATAATAAGTAAAATAATAAATTTAACCCCCACAAAATGTTCAAGAACTTCATGGAAAAAAAATAAAATAAAACTTGCTAAAGGGCATAAAAGGAAATCTAAAGAGACAAACCATGTTCTTTGTTTAAGACAAAGCCTGACTCTGTTGCCCAGGCTGGGGTGCCATGGTGCGATCTCAGCTCACTGCAATCTCTCCACCTCGTGGGTTCAAGCAATCCTCCTGTCTCAGCCTCTTCCTGAGTAGCTGTGACTACATGTACGCACCACTACACCCAGCTAATTTTTGTATTTTTAGTAGAGACCGGATTTCATCATATTGCCCCAGGCTGGTCTCAAACTCCTGAGCTCAAGTTATCTGCCCACCTCAGCCTCTCAAAATGCTAGGATAACAGGCATGAGCCACCAGCCAATGAACCATGTTTTTTGATAGACTTAGTGTTGTAAAAATACTATTACAAATTCAACACAGTATTAATTAAATTCCAGTAAGTTTTTTTTTAGAGAACTTAAACTGATTCTAAAGCTAATGTGCAGGAATAAATGTTCAAGTTTAAACAAAATGTAAATAAAAAGGAAAAACATTAACCAAAATGAATAAACCAAGAAAAATAACTCTACAAGAAAGACAGGGAAATATTATGAAGTTATAATAATTGCTATAACAGAAACCACATAGTATTGCCACAGCAGAAGAGTATGAAACACATCTACGTATACAGAATTCATACAAATAAAAGCAGCTTTTCAAATCAACAAGAAAGGATAAATTAGGCATAAACAGTGTTGAGGCTAACTGGCTCCCATTTTGGAAATAATACTGATTACAATCCTATACTATGCTCCAAGTAATAGATTAAGGAATAAAATCTTCTAGGCACTAGCACAGGCAAGTTCTTTCTTTTTTTTTTTATGAGACGGAGTCTCGCTCTGTCACCCAGGCTGGAGTGCAGTGGCCCGATCTCAGCTCACTGCAAGCTCTACCTCCCAGGTTTACGCCATTCTCCTGAGCACAGGAAAGTTCTTAAAAAGACAAAAGAAAAATGCAGGCCAGGAACAGTGGCTCACGCCTGTAATCCCAACACTCTGGGAGGCCGAGGCAGGAGAATCACCTGAGCCCAGAAGTGTGAGATCACCTTGGGCAACAAAGGGAGACCTCTTATCTACAAAAAATAAATAAAAAATTAGCTATGCGTGGTTGCTTGCACCTGTAGTCCCAGGTATTCAGGAGGCTGAGATGGGAGGATTACTTGAACCTGGGAGGCGGAGGTGGCAATGAGCCAAAATTGTGCCACTGCACTCCAGCCTGGGTGACAGAGTGAAACCCTATCTCAAAAAGAGGGGCACATGTCCTTGGGACCTCCTGAGGTTGTGTCACAGGCAAAATAAATAAATAAAGAAAAAAATCACAGAAGCCACAGAATACCAATAAATTTGAGTACACAAAAATTTCAAATTTGGCCGGATGAGGTGGCTCATGCCTATAATCCCAGCACTTTGGGAGGCCGAGGCGGGCAGATCACGAGGTCAGATTGAGATCATCCTGGCTAACATGGTGAAACCCTGTCTCTATTAGTGGCAAGCACCTGAAGTCCCAGGTACTCAGAAGGCTGAGGCAGAAGAGTGGCGTGAACCCAGAAGGCAGAGCTTGCAGTGAGGCAAGATAGCATCACTGCACTCCAGCCTGGGCAACAGAGCGAGGCTCTGCCAAAAAAAAAAAAAAAAAAAAATTCAAACTCAATATATCTATGCATAACACAAGCAACACACTATAAAAAAATACTTCTTACATAAAATGCAAAATTAGTGTCTAGGATGCACAACATTCATGCACCTTCAAATGAATATTTTTAAAATGACAACAATAACAGAATAGGAAAAGATACAGACAACTCACTTAAACAGTTAATAGATATAGCTAACAATTACACAAAAAGATGAAGTTAATGAATAATCAAAAAGATGCAAATTAAAACGATATCATTTTCTATATAATGCATTTTTAAAGCTGAAGAAATTAAGATGTTGGTAACACTCTCATAAATTACCAAGGAGTAAATTATTACAGTTATTTAGTGAGCAATCTTACATTATCCATTATTGTGCATCTATAAACCAACCACTCCATTGGGTGGGTATCACCTAAAAAAACACTATCATAAATGTCAAAAGATGGCCTGTCAATGTACACAAGGTGTTAACTCAAGTTCTGTTTCTAGAAACAACCTAAATATCAATCAGTAAGAAATTGGTAATATATCTGTGGTATATTCATACAGAGAAACACTATAGAGAAGTTAAAAAGAATGAGGAAAATCTAAATGTACTAACATAGTTAGACTACCAAATCAAATTATTGAGAAATGTGTGTTATAGAACCCCTAAAAAGTAGCCATTCCACAACAAGTAGAAAACCTAAATTACTGGGTGGAGCAGGATGGTAGAATAGAAGCCTACACTCTTTATCCCACCCCCCAGCAGGAACACCAAATTTTACAACCATCTGCACACAGAAAAGCATCATCACAGGAACCAAATATCAGGTGAGCAATCATACTACCTGGTTTCGACTTTGTATCACTGAAAGAGGCATTGAAGAGGGTAGGAGAGACAGCCTTAAATCCCTGACAGCACACCTCCCCGATCTGGCCCCACAACATGGACAGAGTCTGTGCACTTAAGGAAGGGACAGGAAAGCCATGCTGGGCTCAGCCAGCGCCCATGCACTGACGGAGCCTTTGGACCAGATCTAGCCAAAGAGGAATCATCCATCCCAACAATAAGAACCTGACTTTCTTGGCAAGCCTCACTACCATGGGCTCAAGTGCTCCAGGGTCCTAGGTAAACCTGAAAGGCAGTCTAGGACACAAGGACTGCAACTCCTAGGCAACTCTTAGGGCTGGGGCTGGGATTAGAGCTAGTGGACTAGGGTGGCATATAACCTAGGGAGGTACCAGCTGGGAAAACTGGATATCCATATGTATTAATGAACCTGAACCCTATCTCTCAGGATATACAAAAATCAAATAAAAATAGATTAAAGACTTTTATCTAAGATCTCAAACTATAAAACTACTACAAGAAAACACTGGAGGAACTCTCTCTCCAGAATATCGGTATATGCAAAGATTTCTTCAGTAATACCCCACAAGCATAGGCAAATGCTATACAAAAATGAACAAATGGAACCACTTCAAGTTAAAAAGCTTCTGCAGAGCAAAGGAAACAACAAAGAGACAACCCACAAAATGAGAGAAAATATTTGCAAACTGTCCATCTGACAAGGGATTAATAATCAGAATAAAGAAGGAACTCAAGCCACTCTACAGGAAAAAAAATCTAATACTCTGATAAAAAAAAAAATGGGCAAAAGATCTGAAGAAACATTTCTCAAAAGATGACACACACAGCAAAAAGGCACATGAAAAGGTACTCACCATTACTGATCATCAGAGAAATGCAAATCAAAACTACTATGAGATATCATCTTACCCTGGTTAAAACGGCTTTTATCCAAAAGACAGGCAAAAACAAATGCTGGCCAGGATATGGAGAAAAGGGAACCCTCAGTATATTGTTGGTGGGAATGTAAATTAGTACGATCACTATGGAGAACAGTGTGAAGGGTCCTAAGAAACTAAAAATAGGATCTACCATACAATCCAGCAATCCCACTGCTGGGTATATATACCCAAAAGAAAAGAAATCAGTATATCGAAGAGATATCTGCACTCCCACGTTTCTTCCAGCACTGTTCACATCAGCTAAGATTTGGAAGCAAACTATGTGTCCATCAACAGATGAATAAAGAAAATGTGGTACATATACACAATGGAGTACTATTCAGCCATAAAAATGAATGAGATTCAGTTATTTAAAATAACATGGATGGAACTGGAAGTCATTATATTAAGTGAAATAAGCCAGGCACAGAAAGACAAAGATCACATGTTCCCACTCATTTGTGGTATCTTAAAAATCCCACAATTTGTGGGATCTAAAACAACTGAACTCATGGAGACAGAAAGTAGAAGGATGGTTATGAGACTGGGAAGGGTAATAGGGGATAGGAGGGGATAATTAACGGGTACCAAAAAAAAAAAAAAAAACAGAACGAATAAGACCTAGTATTAGCTAGCGCAACAGAGTGACTATAGTAAAAAATAATTTAATGGTACATTTTTAAACAATTATAAGAGTATAACTGGACTGTTTGATACACAAAGAATAAATGCTGGAGGGGACAGATAACCCATTTTCCATAATGTGATTATTCCACACCACATGCCTGTATCTAAATATCTCATGTACCTCATAAATATATATATATCTACCATGTACCCACAAAATTAAAAATAAAACAATTTTTTTTAAATTATAAAAATATTTTCTCAACACCCTATTTTAAAAAACACACATACACAAAGAAAACCTTAAAGGTGAGATATAGCTTTTGTACCTAACAGAAAGGTCATCCTTAAAGGGTAATTTAATTCTTAGATATTATCTATAGACATACAAACTGAGGCATAGAAATGATCTAGAAAGAATATACAACAATGGATACTTCTAAGGAAGTAAAAGCCCAAAGAATATACACTCTATGATTTTGTTTATGTAAAGCTGAAAACAGGTAAAACTCAACTATGGCATTAGAAAACAAGTTAGTAATTACTTGTGAGAAGAAGGGAGGGTGTAAGAATTGGGAAGAAGTAAGCAAGGGACTTCCAGGTACTGTCAATGTTCTCTTTTGTGACCTAGGTACGGGATTCACAGATATTTGCTATTTTTGTGTTATATATGGCCAAGTATTTTCTCCTAGTCATTGTTATTTAATACTGTATACAGCACCATACATTTATGAAGAAGTTTTGATTTCAACATACTAGAATTAATGCACATATAATCTGTTGAGCTAACATTTATGTTTCTATGCATATTTCTGTATGTGTGCCATACTTAAACAAAAAAGTTAAACTAAACAACAGTGACCTAAATCCAGTTTACCTGTGCTTTTTTCTTTCCTGGAACACATATTTTCACACTTTTGCCTTTTATCATAAGAGGTGTTGTTTCAATGTACTTCATAATTGCAGTAATCGCCTCTTTAAATTCCATTTCTAAGTAAGCCTAAAATGAAATTTATTCCATCTTTAGTCACAAATTTACCTTTAAAAGTTCCCGCATTTTAAAATTGACTTAATCCTTTCTTTTGTAACATCAAACTATGAAATTACCTCAAGTCATGGTTGCTTTTGCCCGTTTTTATTTTGCTCATGTGTAATTTGATTAAGGATGTTTCACACGGGAAATGGACATTTAACCTTACAGAATTTCCATACCACTACCAAGATAAATCCAGGCAGTCTCATGGAACAAGAGGAAATGAGAAGGCAGGGCTCACTGAACAACAGGAGGGAAGGGAAGATATGGTCCAGCTTGTGGTAGGTCTGACATTTTAAAGGTTTCTCACAACAAAGACAACACTATCACCATGTTCCCCCTCCTAACTCACAAATTTTTTAAAAAAGACAGAGGTCTCGCTATGTTGCCCAGGCTGGTCTTGAACTCCTGGCCTCAAGCGATCCTCCAGCCTTGGCCTCCCAAAGTACTGGGATTACAGACTTGAGCCACCACACCCAGTCTTAACTCACACATTTTTCTGAGACAGTCTTACTCTGTTGTCTAGGCTGGAGTGCAGCAGCACGATCTCTACTCACTGCAACCTCCACTTCCTGGGTTCAAGAGATTTTCCTGCCTCAATCTCCCACGTAGCTGGGATTAGAGATGCCTGGCTAATTTTCGTATTCTTAGTAGAGACAGAGTTTTGCTATGTTGGTTAGGCTGGTCTCAAACTCCTGACCTCAGGTGATCCACCTGCCTCAGCCTCCCAAAGTGCTGCGATTACAGGCATAAGCGAACATGCCCAGCCTTAACTCACTATTTTATGTTGTGCTTCAAGACTGTTCATAGTTCTTAACTTTATCATGTGAGTCATAGGAATATAACCCACAGACAATACTTACCATACAAAGGAAGTAATTTGTTTTAGTATTATCAAACTGGTGTTCTAAAGCAGTGATTGGCAAGCTATGGCATACTACCTATTTTTGTAAATAGTTTTTTGCAACACAGCCATGCTTGCTTATTTACATACTACTTATAGCTGTTTTTGTACTAGAATGCCAGAGCACAGTGGTTGAGATCCTAAAACTGAAAATATTTATCTGGCCCTTTACAGAAAAAGTGGGCAAACACTTATTTTAAAGGATATAAAACATTATACTGGGGACTTGCTCATTCACATCCAAACATTTATATAACTCTCAAAGAACAATTATATATGCAGTACAAGCAGCTAAGGAACACAACAGCAATTTATAGAATCATCAAAGCAGTGACTTTGTATGAATTTTTACCACAGATTAAATGACTCACCTCCTTTCTATATGGAACAATCAGGACATCATTCACTTTCCCAAATGGTTGAAATAATTTTCTAACATCTTCTTCAGTACAACCATCCTCTGGTAATTCCGATATAAGAAGAACCGAACCATAATGCAATGATTGCTCTTTCCGAAGCTATTTTTGGAGTGAAGGAAAATTAAAAATAAACCAAATTAAGCTACAATGTACAGTAATAATTTCCTATATAATTTCTTCTATGACTAATATTAGTACATTAAAGGGTCTTTTCCAAATATTTTACCCATTTTCCTTTTTCCTTCACCACCCCCTTTACACAATTTTTTTAAAATCACAATTTTAACACTTTAATAAGATTTTAAATGCAAAAGTGATCAGAAATGTTATTTATATTTTTTAACCCAGAAATGGTTTACAGGTGCTCTTTTCTGTTTATAGCATCTTACAGCAAATAAGATCTAGGGAATGGTCCAAGGCCATTAGAGAGAATTTTTCTATGAAACTACATGGCCCACCGACAAGGAAAGCTGAAATTACAGCTTTGCTCACCCCCTCTGTTCTAATAATTGGAAATGATATCTAGACAGGTATATTTTTAAAAATTCATATATAATGCATACCATTTGAATACACTGTAGTATCAACTTTACCACTCATGTTAAAAATCAGAGCCAGGCATGGTGGCTCATGCCTGTATCCCAGTGCTTTGGGAGGCCAAGGCAGAAAGACTGCTTGAAGCCAGGAGTTTGAGGCCAGGAGTTTAAGACCAGGATGAGCAACATACTAACACTCTCTATTTTAAAAAAGAGAAAAAAAAAAAAAAAAAAAGGTCAGGCCCGGTGGCTCACGCCTGTAATCCCAGCACTTTGGGAACTGAGGTGGGTGGATCACAAGGTCAGGTGTTCGAGACCAGCCTGATCAACACGGTGAAACCCCGTCTCTGCTAAAAATAAAAAAAATTAGCCAGGCGTGGTGGCATGCGCCTGTAATTTTAGCTGCTCAGGAGGCTGAGGCAGGAGGCAGGAGAATCACTTGAACCCGGGAGACAGAAGTTGCAGTGAGCCGAGATCGTGCCACTGCACTCCAGCCTGGGAGACAGAGCGAGACTACGTCTCAGAAAAAAAAAAAAGAAAACACCCAGTGTGGTGGTGCATACCTGTAGTCTTAGCTACCTGGGAGCCTGAGGCAGGAGGATGCTTGAGCTCAGGAATTTGAGGCTGCAGTGACTTATGACTGTGCCACTGCACTTCAGCCTGGGTGACAGAGTGAGACCCCCATCTCTCCTATTTTTTACTAAATAAGAAAACTTTTTTTTAAAAAAGTTCCACTGCTACCACCTAGAAGTCTTGAACCAAAATGAAAAGAACTTCATATATTAATAATCTTATGAGATTAACTCAGCCTCTTCAAAATTTTCCTTATACTCAAAAATTTCTTCCCAATGCTCTTCAAAATTCTGTTATTTACTGGTTGATTACTGTAAGTTTATCCTTCTAAACGTTAAGTTCTTTGGGGCAGGGAACAGCACATACTGAAAGTCTTTAATGTATTTAGATACTGTTGAGAGCAATGCATACCACACCTAAATACTTGAAAACTTATTAATATTAAAATATACAAAATATTTGATATTTGGCCTATTAGGATTTTCTCTGAAGTCTCTTGATGTTTTAATATACTATTTCATAGTGATTCAATAAACATACACAATAAAACAATACCTTAGTATTGTAACCAGTAGGTTACAGTCAAAATACACTAAAAATCAGTACCAAAATACACGTTTTACACTGTACAACAGTTTTTGACTTCTGAACTGTACCACAAAAAGTATAGAACAGATGAATAAAGATCATTTCTCAGGAGAGGCTCACTCTTATACCTTACTAAAAAAGATTACAAAAGCTCAATAATGCTGCTAGTGATTATTCACTTTCTCAATTAGACAGCAAAACTCATCAAAATGATCTGCTTGGGAAGCTAGCCAAAAATGCCAAACCATCAAAATGTTCTCTTTTGATGCATCAAACACCAAACCACTGGAATTCCTAAGCTACAAGATTTTGAACCTTGGACTTTTATTATAAGAAAACCAGTAAAATATTCCATACTAAAATCATTTAACAACTCATAATTTCAAAGTTATTGGAAATATGGAATAAAAAAGTTAAGACAACTTCATTTTTTCTTGAGACAGGGTCTTCCTTCTGTAGTCCAGGCTGGAGTGCAGTGGTGTGATCTCAGCTCACTGCAACCTCTGCCTCCCGGGCTCAAGTGATCCTTCCACCTGAGCCTCCCAAGTAGCTGGGACTACAGGCATCTGCCACCATGCCCAGCTCATTTTTATATTTTTTGTAGAGTGGGAGTTTCACTATGTTGCTCTGGCTGGCCTCAAACTCTTAAGCTCGAGTGATCCACCCCGCTTGGCCTCCCAGAGTGCTGGGATTCAGGCATAAGCCACCATGCCCGGCAACGATTTTGTTTTCTGTTTGTCATAGCAAATGTATGCATACTTGCACTAACAAAGAATTACGAGGCCAGGCATAGTGGCTCATGCACTTAGAGAGGCTGACGTGGAAGGACTGCCTGAGCCTAGTACTTCGAGACCAGCCTGAGCAACATGGCAAGACCTCATCTCTACAAAAATTAAAAAATTGGCCAGGCATGGTGGCACACGCTTCTGGTGCCAGCTACTTGGGAAGCTGAGGCAGGAGGATCACTTGAGCCCAGGAGATCGAGGCTGCAGTTAGCCATGTTTACACCACTGCACTCCAGCCAGGACGACAGAGTGAAACCTTATCTCCAAAACTAATTATTTTAAAGAATTACCTTTCGCTGGAGAGAAACAGTTTTATCAGCCACCTGTTTACATTCTGACAAAGTGTCATCTTCAAGATTCTTTGATTTACAACGAATAGAATGTCCTCCTAGATTTGAATCACTCTTTGTAGCGCTTGTAGGTTTAACTGATGGTTTTGTTCCACTGCTAGTTTTAGGCTTTTGTGCTGGGGAATGTCCCTTATCAGCAGCTTCAAGATGCTTCTGTTTATTAAATTCTGTCCCATGCCCAGATCGTTGTACCACATCTTCTAATGCTTTTTTTCTATCTAGTAAAAATATATAAAACACAATTTCAATTGGAAAAAAATTAAGGTAGGAGCTATCTCCTGATATAATCACATAGTGCTCTTCTCAAGCTAAACAGGGAGCACACAGACAATAAAAAAACCTATACTTTATTCACTCAGAAGGCTCTTACATAAAGTTCCTTTATTCCCTTATACCAGTGATCCTCAAAGTTTTGGTTTTGAGATTGCTTTACACTTTTTGAAGACTACAAAGATTTGTGTTATATTTATTGATATTTACCATATCAGAAATTAAGATCTTAAAAATATTTCTTAATTCATATATTAGGTTGTTGCAAAAGTAACTGTAGTCTTTGCCACTGAAAGTAATGACAAAAAAAGTAAATTCCCATATTAACGTAAGTATTTTTATAAAAACCAACTGTAATTCCCAAAACAAAATTAGTGAAATGAGTAACACTACTATATCTTCTTCCAAACATTTTAATGTTGGGCTTAAAAGAAGAACCTAAATTCTTTCATCTGCTTCTGGATAAAGAAAATCCAGACTCATAAAGGCATGTAATTGGAAAAGAGAAGGCCTCACAGAACTCTCAGAAGATCTTGAGGACCCCAATCGATCCTTGGACCATACTTTAAGAAGGAATGCCTTATATATTAAAGGTATCTCCATTTGAAATCAGCATTTTAGACTGTATTAGATACAATAAGACCTGTGCAAAGTACTATTTTTGAATTTTTCAGGCTAGTCAAGTGAAGCAGTGGGAGTGTCGAAGTACTTCTCAGATATTAACTATAGTTTCTTTCATTGTAGAAGAAGGAATGTGTTTGTATGTGTGCGCATGCCTGTGTGAGTTATTTCTGAGAGGGCCATAAAATCAACATTAAGTCACAGGTTAAAAATAATAATCATTTCAAAAACATTTTAAATTAATTCATGGAATTCGATAATCAATTATTAAAGCAAACTAAGACATTTTTACCATCCTTGGTTTTTAAATATGTTGGTGGACACATACATTCACACACATTTCTTTGCCAAGTTACCAGAGGGAATAATTAACTCTGTGGGATGTGGGTCAGATCTCATTTAGCAATTCTAAAATTTAAAAAAAATAGAACATTTCTCAAAATCCAAAAAGACAGACATTTAAAAATTTAGTCAGAATAAGTACATTAATTATTTCATGGCCATCAGTGTACCTGATGATCTCACTGATCTCCTTGATATCCTTTCAGGGCTAACTGATCGAAAGCATTTTGGACTACCTCTAAATGGATTTCTAATTCGATATGGTGAACGGGATCTGGATCTGGATCTGTATCTAGAAATGAAACGATGGCAAATTCTTGGGCTTCGACTTCTTGGTCTATACATGTAATGCATTGGGCTTCGAGACCGATGGAATCTGTGACTTGAGCTTGATCTTCTAGAACGCCTAGGACTGGGGGAATGAGAACGTCTTCGTGGAGTTTCATTTTCTTTTCTATTGCCCTCATTTCTACAAGTGGGGGGGAAAAAGAAAGTGATCAGCAATTTAATGTAAATTTAAATGATACTAAATGACAGAAGTACCTTGTTAAAAACAGACTATTAACAATACCAAACTCTGATAAAAAGATAGGTCCTTAAAACAAAAATCTGTTTGTTACGATGTAATTCAGCCTTATAGGTAAATAAGAAATAATCAAGAACAGTTTATCAGCCCTCCAACTGCTTGGATGTCTGTTTTCTAGTTTACAGAAGAATACAATAATGAACTTCTCTGGTTTTTCCTGTACCAACATTATATCTAATTATGTTTTTAAAGTATTAAATTATGTAAGAATTTAGGAAATGATTTACATAAACAGAAGTTTTAAATAATTTTTTCCTGAAAGATTATGCCATCTATAAATATGACTCTGATTTCTCTAGCTGTGCGTACGTGTGTGTACACACCTAACCTGAGTAGAATCCCCTAGGGTATACAGAACGTAATAATACCACTCCTAGCAGTCAAGGCATTTATGACAGAAGATATCATAAACATAAAATAATAAAGTCAGAATAAAATATTTTCAGAAAAGGCTAAAGAAAGTAGATCGGGGCGGGGCTGTGTCACATTTAAGCATTGGAATAAGTCACAGATTCATAAAGGTTTTTGCATTTGCCTATTGTTTAAATGGCAAAAGTAGAACTTGAAAGAATCACTTTCTTAAAATTAACTGCTTACTTTTAAAATACAATCAAGTTTTAATAATATTACTATTTTAAAAAATTACCTTCTTGATGGGAGGATCTCAGGATTCCAATCAGGATATCTATTTTGAAAATAAACAACATTAACTAACAGCTAAAATAAGACTGTAAGGCTCAATTAATCTTTACCTGTAATATATCAGAAGGACTTTTCACAACCTTTGCTGGAAATAAAATATTTTGAGTGTTCAATAAATAATCAAAGTATTATGCTAATAGGTGTTATCAGGGAAACACATTCCCCATACTTTAAAGGACTAAACTTTTATTTAAGTAAAACGGCCAGTATATGCACAAAAGTGTTAAGAGGTACAAGATACAAGCTTAGGTTAAGGGTTAAAGAAGAGAAGACAGTTCATCTACTATACACAACTCTAGGGAACACCACTCCTATCACATTCCATGTGGCAACTCACAGAATACAACACGAATGGTGCCCCTTAACTTTCACCAAATAGTCCTCATGAAGATATATCCAGTGAGAGGAATCAGGAGAGAATTCATAGAAAGGGCTGCTTTTCAAGTAGCCCTAACAAAGACCTATTAATAGGAATGGATTAGGTTAGATTTCATGCAGTGGCAATACATAAACTAAGATTGGAGGCAAAACATTAGTGTTTTGTTTCAGGAACTGGTCTAGCTGCAGCATAGAAATGATGAAAAGGAATTATAAAGGGGGAAACTTGGACAGACTGTCTGTTGTTTCAAGTAGAGACAAATTATGAAGAGCCTTAAAATCAGGTAATGAGGTTACACACAGGAAAAAACAATGGGAACTTAACAAGCATTTGTAAGAGAAGACAACAGGAATGTTTTCAGAACAAGTGTAAAGGAGTATCTGGAATTAGGGGAAAAGATGGGAGCTATTTAGAAATCAGGCATGTAGAAGCCATAATTACAGCCCTAAGAGTGAGACTAACGTAAGATGGAGTTTATAGAAAAAAAGAGCCAAGGACAGAACCTTAGGCACATTGACAACTTCAGAGTAAAGCAAAGAAAAAAAAAACAATAAATGATTAAGGAGTAATCACAGATAAAACTAGTAGGAGAAACAGTAGTATCACAGAAGCCTAAGAAAAAGGCTGTATCTTCACTCTCAACTTCTAGAAAATCTGAACTCTAAGAGGCATTTGGACAAGCTGATTATACATATATATATATATATATATATATATACTTTTTTTTTTTTTTTGAGACAGAGTCTGGCTCTGTCGCCCAGGCAGGAGTGCAGTGGCCGGATCTCAGCTCACTGCAAGCTCCACTTCCTGGGTTTACGCCAATCTCCTGCCTCAGCCTCCCGAGTAGCTGGGACTACAAGGCTGATTATATTAAATAAATAAATCACTACATTTAAGAATACAATTTCAGCAGCAAGATGAAAGCCAGGTAAGGAAATGGAGGCAGCAAACTTCTGACAAATCACCAAGCAGAAAAATTAAGTTAGGTCAAATCTTAGTAAAGTGGTTTGTCTTGGTTGCTATTTGTCTCAGACAGCGTTAATGAGCTAACCCTACGGCAATTCTCAATTCCCTTTTCCCTTGTTTGCCTTTACTACAATGGCTAAAAAAGTTAAATATTTGCTTTCCCACTATCTCTAGAAGATAGCCAGTGATAGGTTCTAACCAATGAGACATAGGTACAAAACCCCTGACAGATATCTGAGAAAGCTTCTGCCTCATTCTTCCTACTTTGAGAATAGATATATTGTCTGCAGCATCTTTTAATTATGAGGGGACAAGCTATGAAGACAAAACAGTTAACTTTAATCCAACATACCCATCACCTAGTGTCAACAATTCCCAATATATGGATAATTCTGTTCCATCTATTTCCATACTTTTAAAAACTTTCATTGCTCTGTACCATCCAGGAGGATAAATTCCTAGTCTTACAGTGATTCAAAGCAAATCTTTTATCATCAAACAAAAGTGGATTTCACTGTAGGTGCTGTCATTTAATGGCTATGAAACTTAAAGCCAGTTACTTAGTATGTGTAAGCCTTAGCTTTCTCACAGGTATATGGTGGAAATGAAGGTGATTAACAACACATCAAAGTTATTAAATTTCCAGAGCTCTCTAGTTTATGGTTCACAAGAGCTTGAAGACTATCATTCAAGAGTTGGTAATAATGGTCAGGCATGGTGGCTCATGCCCGTAATCTCAACACTTTGGGACACTGAGGTAGGCAGACTGCTTGAGCTCAGGAGTTTGAGACCAGCTTTGGCAATCCCGTCTCTACCAAAAATACAAAAAATTAGCTGAGCATAGTGGCACTCGCCAGTGGTCCTAGCCACTCAGGAGGCTGAGGTGGGAGGATCACTTGATCCCAGGAGGTGGAGGTTGCAGTGAGCTGAGAGAGCTAGTAATAAATAATATTGTTGATCTTCACTAGGTTCAGGTTCACCAAGTTTAGACCTGTTCACTAGATAACACATGTTCTTATCCCTGCTGCCAGGGGCAGAAAGATAAAGCATGTATACATTCTGTAAGCAGAATTTGGAAACACCTCTATCCTGCCCAACTAGTCAAAAATGTGCTTCAGAAGCAATAACGCTCCTAACATAGGTGGTATAACATAACTATTAAGAACAAGGACCTAGTTAACTGATATTATCTTTATCCCAATGTGATGCAATAAATAAACACATCACCAATGAAGTATTTGCAACAAAAATGTTCTCAGTGAATTTAATGCTAAGGAAACAAATAGAAAACTATATAAAGTGGGACATTCAACAAGACAAGTTTCCTGGACATTTCAAGGAAAAAGTCAACACCGTAAAAATATCCTCCTCAAACAAAAAAAAAAGATGACAAACAAAACAAAACAAAAAACAAAACAAAGAGTAGGCTATTGTAGATTAAAAGAGATTGCAATACGTAAATCTTAACTGAATACTGGATTGGGGGTATGGATGGGGCAGACAGGAGGAGTTATAAAAGGCATTCTGGAAAGATTATAAAAGGCATTCTGGAAAGAAATGGGAAAATATGAATTTGGTTTATATATTGAAGGAATTGTGGAATTATTGCTAATCTCCTTAAACGTATTGTATTGTGGTTATGCAGAACAATGTCCTTACACTTAGGAGATAGACGCTGAATTTAGAAACACGTCTCGTAATTTCTACAATTTACTTTCAAATAGTTCAGAAAAAAGTATGAAGACATAATAAAGCAAATATTAACAAATGGTGACTATAAATGAATAATATATAAATGTTTTTCTTCCTTTTTCCCTTCAATATTTTATTCTGAAATTTTTTTAAGCCATAAAAAAGTAGAAGGGATGATACATAAAGGCCTATGAGCTAAACTAGTTCCGTTTAACTATTTGCTGCATGATGGTAGGGAAATTGTCTCTGTGCCTCAGTTCTCTCACTGATAAAATCAGGAAGAATCCTTATACTTAACACCTCATAGGTGGTTTTGAAAACTAAATCAATTATGTAAAGCACTTAGAATGCCCAGTACACAATAAACATAGTATAATTACCTATTTTTAATACTAAAATTCTGATGCATTGTATCTTTCCTCAACTACTCTTGTGTCATAATCCAGAAAGATCCAATAAAGCCAGAGAGAATAAGCCATAAGACAAGAAAAATCTAAATATACATCAAGGGAGGAATGAGTAGAAAGAAGGTATATCCCCATAACGCAGCTTAAAAGAATAAAGAATGCAGATCCCAAGCACCTAACCAAATCTAATTTATTTATTAAATTATTTTGCAGTGGAGAGAAAGTCATGAAGCAATTATTCAAGTGCATACAACCTGAATGTGATGGTCAATTTTGGGTGTCAACTTGACTAGATTGAGGGATGCTTAGATGGTTGGTGAGGCACTCTCTGTTGGTGTGTCTGTGAGAGTGTTTCCAGTGAAGATTAGTCTGAGTCAGTGGGCTGAGTAAGGAAGATCTGCCCTCAATGTGGGCGGGCATCACGCCATAGGCTAGGAGCCCAGATGGTACAAATAGATGGACGAAGGTAGAAATCCCTTCCTCCACCCCACCTTCCCTCTCTCCACCCCTCCTTCCCTCAGAGCGGGATGCCCTTCTCCTCGTTCTTGGACATCAGAACTCCAAGTTCTTTGGCCTTTGGTCTATGTGACTTGCATCAGCAGACTCCTGGGGCTCTAGGGCCTTCTACCTCAGACTGAGAATTATGTTATCAGCTTCCTTGGTTTGGAAGCTTTTGAATTTGGACTGAGCCACACTACCAGAAGCCCAGAGTCTTCAATATGCATACAGCATATTGTGGGACTTCTCAGCCTCCATAATGGTGTAAGCCAATTCCCCTAGTAAATCCTCTCTCGTGTACCAATACATAGGCATACCTCAGAGTTATTGTAGATTCAGTTCTAAAACATCACACTAAGCGAGTCACATAAGCTTTTTGGCTTCCCAGTGCAAATAAAAAGTTCAATTTAGACTATGCCAGTCTATTAACTGTACAATAGCATGTTTTTAAAAATGTACATACATCAATTTAAAAGCACTTTATTGCTAAAAAATACTGAGGATCATGAGCCTTCAGTAAGTTGAAATCAAAGATCACTGATCACAGATTGCCATAACAGGTATAACAATAAAGAAAAAAACTGAAATACTGTGAATGTGACTCAGGCACACAAAGTGAGCTTATGCTGTTAGAAAAATGGCACCGATAGGAAAGAGTCCTGACCGGCCCAGTAGAGACGAGGGAAGAGGGAGGCCTTGGATCTGCCATTGTGATCAGAGTGAGGCCAGGTGAAGAAAAATGTGCAGAAGGTAAGAAACTGTGAAGGCATCATGAGGCCTGGTTAGGAGACACAGCCTGGAGAATTATGAAAGATATACTGTTGTTTTAAATTTCAAACCACAGTTACCTGTGTAACAAAAGAACTCAAGCTCCACAACAGGAAAAAGTGGAAACTGACCCAGAGGATGCCAGATCAAAGGATATATCCAGTTGCAGTTCTTACCAGCATACAGGTGCTAATATACACACTGTTCATTTTCAGCTTCAGCTCTTGATTGCTTTTGGCAGCAAAAGCACTGCTCAAGGCCCAAACGAGAGAGCGATTTGGTATTAGGAGAATGATTAAGATGGATTCTTGAATGGTGTTCCCCAAAAGACACATACATATATATGTTCCAATCCCTGGAACTTGTGAATGTTACCTGATTTGGAAAAGGATCTTTGCAGATGTAATTAAACTAAAACTCTTGAGATGAAATCATCCTGAATTATTCAATGGGCCCTAGATCCAATAGCCAGTGTCCTTCTAATAGCAGGGCAAAGGGAGGTTTGAGAGAAGAGAAGGTGGTGTGAAGACAGTAGCAGAGATAGGATTGATGGGCTACAAGCCAAGAAATGTCAATGATTGTCCCCCTTTATCAGAAGTTAGGAGAGAAGCAAGGAACAGATTTTCCCCCAGAGCCTCGGAAGGGAATGGTGGCCCAGCTAACAGCATGATTTCAGACTTCTGGACTCTAAATAGAAATTTATTCTCTCCCAGTTTAAGTCAAAAAGAAAGAAAAAAAAAAAGAAAAATGGCACCAATAGACTTGCTTGACACAGGGTTTCCATAATCTTTCAATTTGTAAAAAAGGCAAATTACGGGAAGTACAATAAATCAAAGTACAATAAAATGAGGTATGCTTATATATATATTTTTTTTTTTTTTTTTTTTTTTTTTTTTTGCTTATATTTATATATGTCTTCCCTATTGATCTCTGTGGAGAACCAAAATACACTTGGTATGGTTAAAAAATAAACAGAGTAGAATATTAAAGTAGCAGGCATGGAAAGCAAATGCTTTAAAAATCAGGGTCCTAAGTGTATGAAAAAATAATAGGCTTACCTACACTAAAGGCTTTAATGGGTATATACATGCTGTTTGCTCAAGTAAATTAACGTAGCTATAATCCTCTTACTAGCATAAATGACTCTCTAAAATAAATAACTCACGCCCACCCAAATAAAAATTCACCTTCATAAGAATTAAGATGTCCCACTGAGTACCTGTGGGAAAATGCTGCTTTGGAGAGATTTTTCAATTTTCAACTGTATTCCTTACAGTGGCAGTAAGGCATATCCAATTCAGGTAACAAATTATCTCCCCATGATAACCTATATTTGTCTGTACAGCATCTATATAGAATACTAACCCCCATTTCTAGTCTTAATGCAAAAGATCCAGGTGACGCTTATCTCACTCTCAACACCAGGAGTAGACATGACACAAACTGAGGTGGACTACCCTATTCCCACAGCCACTTTAATGGGTTTCGGGATGGACAACTAACCCAAAGTGAACCAAAGAGTCAAAACAAGGACTTCTGCCAGAGTTATGGAGAAAGAAGTGCTTTAAAGAAAAAAGGTCAGACGGAAGAGGCATATATTCTCAGAACCTCCCAAGGCTGTGTCACAGGGTGAGGGGTGGGGTAAGGAAAACAAAAACAAAACAAAACCAAAAAAAACTCCTAGAAATGCCAGCTATACACATCACTTACATCCAGAACCGTGGGGTCCATTTTGCTATGTGAAAGAAGTGTGTCCAAGATTTCATAAGGCCAATGTAAAAGACAACAGCTAAGAAAGAAGTATTGCTGACACTAATTTTTATTTGGGCATCCAATACAGCTGCTCCTGAAACTATTAATAGAACCACCAACCTGATTTAAGCTTCCCAGTTAAATAAGCTTACAAATTATCTTACTTCAAAAAAAAAATTTTTTTTTTTTTTAAAATAGGCTGTCGCCCAGCCTAGAGTGCAGTGGCACAATCATGGCTCACTGAAGCTTCTATCTCCCATGCTCAAGTGATGCTACCACCTCAGGCTCCCATATACTATAACTACAGATGTGCACCACCATGCCGGCTGATTTTTTTATTTTTATTTTGGTAGAGACGAGATACTGCTGTGTTGGCCTGAACTCCTGAGCCCAAGCAAGCCTACCTGCCTCAGCCTCCCAAAGTGCAGAGATTACAGTCATAAGCCACTGCAACTAATTTGCAACTTTAATCACTTATGACCAGAAGGATCCTCAATGATAATCTCAAATCCATTTGCCCAATAACATGTTACTGTCAGTCTGGTGGCTAGGAACTGTTTAATGGTATTAGGGAAGACAGAGTTTAATTTTACGCTACTTCAAGAGATACAGGAACACAGTGTTAAAATCACATTTTTCACCCCCATGGCCAGTAGGGAAACCTTCACAGTTGCCCTGTCTTTAAGAAGAAAAAGGTGGAAGAATTGAAGAGCCAATGTTAAGGAAGCAAGACATCTAGCCTGTCCATCCCTTACTTAAGGTATATTCTGAAAACTGGTTCTAAGTCAGAGAAGAGTTTTAGTTCCAAAATTAAATACTGGTGTTTGGTTTGCATTGATTTTCAGTTACTTGTCCTATGGGTAGAGGTGGAGATAGGAGAAGAAAGGATACCTGCTCTGATATAGATAAAAGATCCTGGGAAAGGTAAGCCAGCAAAGAATGAACTAATGACATAAAAGGTTTACCTACTGGGAATTAAGCTAGAAAAGTGTAAGAGCAAAGGATATATTGAATTCTACCATTTTGGAAAAATATTAAATATACTTCCACAAAACTATTTTTAAAAGACAATAGCTTTCCAAAAATATTTTTCTCTAAAGTATTATACTAAAGGTATTTAAGTCACATCTGAACATTAACTATGTTGTAAATATGCTATCTACAATAAAGAAAAAAAAGGTCTTACTGTTGACGTAACTGTCGACAGCTCTCAATATGAGTAGATGTATTTTGATGCTGAATCCAATCCTATTGTAAAAGGAGAAAAATGTTGAAATCAGAATATTCCTAATGTTGACTAATGAATTAGGCTTTTAAAAAAGACAAAGAATATTTTTTTTTCAAAAATTAAACAAACATACTCATAAATAGCACTTGGCTGCTCAATAAAATTTTCACAAACAAAAGTTAAAGGCCTTGAAACAAATGCACTTAATACCATACCTCACTGATCCCATCTGAAAATATTTTAGTACAGAAAACATTTAAAAATCAAAACCATGGCTGCTCATTTTGAAATCAATATATAAACTTGGAGAAAATAAAAGCATGGATCAGAAAAATCTTACTGCAAATATAAAAACAACACACCAGAAAACACCAAAAAAATCTATGAGTAAAATGGTATCTGTGAAACAGCATCTTCAAAATACAGTATTTCAATGACAAAATACCTCTAAAATTCAAGCTAACATCATCATCAAAAAATGCCACCTCATAAACCAGTACCATTCCATACAAGGTATTCACTACACTGGCAAATAAGATTAGGAAAAACATGGGGAAAAATGCTACTGATCAAATCTATTTTCAAAATTTAAAAGTAACAACATTTCAAAGATACAATATCCCTTATATACAGAGCTTTACAATTAACACATGCTTTTTTTTTTTTTTTTTGACAGAGTTTCGCTCGTTGCCCAGGCTGGAGTGCAATGATGCGATCTCAGCTCACTACACTCTCCACCTCCTAGGTTCAAGCGCTTCTCCTGCCTCGGCCTCCTTAGTAGCTGGAATTAACAGGCATGCGCCACCAAGCCTGGCTAATTTTTGTATTTTTAATAGAGACGGGGTTTCACCATGTTTGTCAGGCTGGTCTCAAACTCCTGGCGTCAGGTGATCCACCTGCCTCGGCCTTCCAAAAGTGCTGGGACTACAGGCGTGAACCACCATGCCCAGCCCAAAATGCTTTCTTATACATTACTTCATTTACAAATAAATCTGTCCTAAAATTACAATCTGTACCCATAAATAACTCTGGAAGATACACCTGGTTTAAAAAAAAAAAAAAAAAAGGCCAATACAGTTTACAAAGATACAGTTTCCAAGGTGAAACAATTAGTTAAAAGCAATATGTATGTTACTCAATGTTTTACTGTTCCTCCAGCATTTGGAAAGGCAGAAAACTTACTAGATAACTCTGTATTTCAACACTTTGCTTAAGGAAAATGTTATAATTTCTTTCCATTTGAAACACATTTTAGGTCATTAGAAATTTCCAGTTAAAATCACGGTTGACAATAATTTTGGATTCTGCCTTGGCAAGAACTATCTAAAAGAAGGTACACTGATTTGCAATGCTCAGCATCAATTTAAACTCAGCACCAAGGTATGACAAATCCTAAACTATTTTATTAAGCCATGGAACTGACTGTGGACTACAAAAAAGAAATGTTTGTATATCCTGTTTAGTAATACAAATAGAAAGCTAGAAGAGATTGGCAGTTAAGAGTCTCTAGTAGTATTAAAACCCATATTTTTAATATTAATTGAACATTGTTTACATCAAACAGACACACTGGTGCAGGCAGTGGGTTGGGCATGCTTTATTTGAACCATAAAGTGTTTTATCTGAATACGATGCCAACATTCAATAATCCAGAGATTTTACCCCCAAGTCCAGATTTCCAGCTTTTCTTGAAAAAATAGGAAGATACAGTAATACAGGATACCATTCTTATAGCAACTATCACCTGAAGATGATGGCTGCCCTATTTAAGACATACTCTTCTCAGTTCAACACACACATACACATGTTCTTTTAGGCTTGCTTCACAAATTGACATTACTTGCTTTAAGCTCAGTAAATACACCCATCCCACCCCAACTTCTAGACTCTCTAGTAACAGTTTCCACATTAGATAATAGTCCAAAAGCAGCACTGCCTCCCCAGAGAAAAAGTGATAATTACCAACTAGCAGGAGATGCTGCAAGGACTGTACAGAATTAGGCAGGCTCAGAATGAAACTGAAAGTATCTACTCATATCAGGGCTCACTTACTATTCTCAACAGTTTTTTATTGTCAGTACTTTCTCAAACTGAATTATTTCAGTCATTATGATAAAGCTCCTAAACTAAGGAAAGTTTCTCCTTTAAAATCTGAACCCCAATTTAACAAGCAAATACATTTCACATTCTCAAAGTACATCTTCACAGCTACAGTTTCAAAGACTCGAAGGTGGGGAATATACATATTGTCAGATTTACTCAGTAGGAAAAAGTTTACAATCGGTAATTTACATTTATTGGCTTCATATTTATGTCACATATACACACACACAAACACTTACGAGGCTGCAAAATATATCACAGAAACGAGAGGCAGTGTGTACTATCAAAATCCATCTTCACAAACCCCCATCATTTGGCCACTTAGTAGTGAAAAATTCATTACTTAGATGAGCCCCATTCTGTTGTGCTGTCTGTTAAAAGGTGTGTGTGTGTTTTTAACGGCAATCTAG
The DNA here is from genome assembly GCF_002776525.5 of Piliocolobus tephrosceles. NCBI lineage: Eukaryota > Metazoa > Chordata > Mammalia > Primates > Cercopithecidae > Piliocolobus > Piliocolobus tephrosceles. Next base: position 71,860,085 of record NC_045448.1, on the reverse strand, counting down.
GTGAGCTCTAATGATGACTAAATGATTTCCTCTCCTCTCAAATTTTTACTTTTATCCCATTAACCCACGTTTTTACCATCTTATACTTGAACAATTAGAGAGGCTTCCAAGTGGAAGTCCTACTACACATCATCTCATCTCTATTTACCCTGCATACTTCAGTCAGGTTGCCCTAAAACTACTTCCAACATGTCACTTCACTTATCAACAGACTTATCTAGCTTTCTAACGCCTCTCACCTCAAGTCTAAACTCCTAGGCTAGCTCTTCAAGAACTTTCATACTTACTTATAATATGCTCATCATTCTTTCCCAACTGCCTCCTACCACTATGAAATATAATTTTCTCTCCAGACCTTTGCCTCTCTGTATGTTGTTGCCATCCCTCCTCTTTTCTTTTTCTTTTTTTTTGAGATGGAGTCTCGCTCTGTCACCCAGGCTGGAGCCCAGTGGCGCGATCTCGGCTCACTGCAACCTTCCGCCTCCTGGGTTCAAGCGATTCTCTGCCTCAGCCTCCTGAGCAGTTAGGATTACAGGTGTACATGATCACACCCGGCTAATTCTTGTATTTTTAGTAGAGAGGGGATCTCACCATGTCGGTAAGGGTGGTCTTGAACTCCTGACCTCAGGTGATCCACCCGTCTTGGCCTCCCAAAATGCTGGGATTACAGGCTGTGAGCCACCGCGCCTGGCCCCCTCCTCCTCTATATACAGGCGTATCTAAAGCCTCTTTATCATTCAAGACCCATCTTCAACCTACTCCATCAAGTCTTCTCTCCCACATCATTCTAGTCAAGACAGACTCAGTGCATTCAGTAACTGTCATTCCATTAGTCTAACTAGGCTATAAAAGTCTTTTGATGCCAGGATGTGTATTTATACTTCTTTTTAAGCACACACTGCTACAAATACAATAGTTAAAATAATTAAATTGGTAAAATGGTAATGATTAAATTGGTAAACTGATGATGCTGGCCTGAGTGATACACGCCTGAAATCAAGATCGAAACCTCTGTTCCCTACAGCATATCCAAACAAGTTAAATAAATCACAAAACTACTTGTTGCCTTCTAATTGTTTTAAATGTCTTGGGAGTATAATTTTTCTCCTCAATAAGATTGAATAAACTGCTTAATAACATCTAAAATTTTACACAGTTCCTCATTTCTGTCCCAGTACCTAACTGGAGTCAAGCACAAAACTGGTATCCATAAGTACATACTAAATTAAATGTACACCTTTTCTACTCTACAGAATACAAAACTTCAAGTTCTTTATTTAAAGATATATTTTCTTGGATTCATTATGACCAACTAAAAGTTCAAAATAAATTTTTAAAAAAATTATGTGGTATTCCCAGTCACAAGAACACAGAGAGACTAACACTCAATTCACTACTTAGGCCAGGGCTACTTACAGATTACAATTAGGTGATATGAATTATTCTAAGACTTTCCCTTGTAAGGACTTTGCTATCCCTTCTGATGGAATAAGGCAACTATTATTTTAACAGAATTTGGCACATCTGGCTAAAATGGGGTAGAATGCTGCTTTCTTTTGCTGGGGTTAACCTTAAGAAAATAGCATAGCAACAGATCTAATCAGATTCATGTTGATGAAAACCTAATGAGTGAATAATGAAAAGAAAATCAAAAGGCAACATTGGAAGAAAAGAACAAGAGCATAACACATAGATTTTTAAGCCTAAGTATACAACCAATTCCAGGCCATGGCCTTGAATCAAAGCTTTTTTCCATGTTAGTATATTCCCTTCTGACCCTTTACAACCTACATCTATAAATCACATTAGCAAATAGAAGAAACAGTGATTGCCAACCATACGTAAGTATATAAAATTTACTTGGAAATTCCTGCTCAAATCTACCAATGATTACAACTGAATAGTATGTTCTACATTATAGTAAACTTTACTGCCTCTGCAAAATACTTCCTTCTAACTATACTATCAAAGTACCTAAATCATCTTTATTTTTTAAAGATTTTTCTCTACAAATTTCTATCATTTCACATTATTTTTTGAGTCCACAGCTGGTCCTAGAATAATTTACTGCACCTTGACTTATTTTTGCTATTAAGTTATTTTAGAGAGCTTCTTCTCGAAAAATACTAAAAATCACTAGTCTACATAAAGTCAGGAAATATTTAGATCAACACTGTGATAACCAAGACAGGTATATATGTGCAAGTCTATAATATACTGTCTCTTAAATGTGTGCGTTACAAATGGGTTATACCGTCTCTTTGTATTTTTATACTAACAGATCCCTTTAGAGAAAGGTGATTCCATGTGACATTTTAAGTACGCAGCTTATGTTACATAAATTTTACGTTGCGTAAGTGGGATAACTAAAAGTTCAAAATAAATGGACAAACTATTAAAATATGGTGTGCCCGGTCATAGGAATACAGTAAGCCTAATACTAAACTCAGTACTAAGGCCAGAACTACTTAGGATTACAACTATGTATTGAGGCTGCAATTAAAATTACCTTCTGCTATTTCCTTAACACCTAGTTAGCAGCAGTATACATATCAGAATTTAGAGAAAACTTTGGCGCTGAGCATCATTATACAGTGATCTTTTTTTAAAAACACTCACCTTCAAATGACTACATTCTACGTTACACAGAGAACACAAATGTGGAAATATTCTTGGAGATGCTGCATAATAATCATTCATCATAGAAGGAGTAGGAAGTCTCTTCATCTTCTGGGCATCAGCATGTGAAAACTTTGGTAGCCAGGATGCTTTCACAATACCAAAGGGAGATCGAATGGGAACGTCAGCCTGTGACTGGTAATTCTTTTTACTTCCTCTTGATCCAACATGTACGTTAGATGAATTAATCACAGGTTCATGTGGGATCCGCTCTTGCTGGCTTACAGCTGAAATTAATTCCGATGTAAAAGGCTGCTGGTTCATAGATGGAGGAATCAGAGATTGACTCATTGTCTGGCTAACTGTTTGGTTAATGGATTGGTTGACGGATTTTATGGGTTCAAGGACTGACTGTCCTCCCGAAATGTGTAAGCCTGACATCTTGGCTCCACTCTCAACTGGGAAAAAGGATCGATTATTGGAGGACTCACCGGGAAAGTCCATTTGGCGAAATACGTCTTCAACAGGAAACATAGAATTACATATCACATTTGGATTGGGAACAGATGCAGAGATGTTCTGCTGTGACTGAAATTCATTCTCGACCTCATCAGTTGGAATTTCAGGATCATAAATACGTACTTCAAGTGGATCTTCTGTGTAGCCATATTTGCTTGCATGCCCATAATCTATCACATTACTTGAAACTGCTTCACTACCAAGGGTTTCTTTATTTCTGCTCTGAGAAGGTAAATTAGGTAATCGGCGCCCCATTTTTCGCATTCTTATATCCCTCAAAATTAATGGCATATTTTCAGGAGTCAGTTGTTCATCAGGATAGCGACTGAGTTCTTCTAGGTCTTCATTAGATAATCCAAAACTTGCTAAGATACTTGAGGCACTCTCTTTTGTATAGCGGCTCTGTACTTTGGGACTCTGCTCTGTAACCTGTGTTAGAGAACTCTGTTTCACTGCCACTGATGCAGATATATGAGGCTCATCATCCCACCGGCTACCATGAGGCTTCCCCTTCTTCTGTTGTGCTTCATGAAAATCCAGTTTTTCTTTGGTCAATCTTGGATCAGTTCTGTGTTGAGTTACCTGAACATTCATTCTCTGTGGTCCCATGTTCTGATAAGATTCATGGCCAGCAAATCTGTGTGGAATTCCACGTGCTCTCCCTGCTGGGTAAAATCTTGGGAGACCCATAGATCCAGGCCTCATAAATGGTCCTGGAGGCCTCATCCCAGAAGGGTTAGGTGCTCGTGGCCTTTGAAGTGGAAAGTCTCCTCGAGGATTAAACCTGGGTCTCGACATGGCTATTTTCAAGAAAGCCTGATTTAATAAAGTATAAGGTGATGTTGAACCATGTGAGGCAACGGCATTCAGCTGCTGAAGCGCCAATTGAGTCTTAATCTGAGCAAAGTGCAAAGGAGATGGGCCCAACAGAAGTGGGTTTGCAATGCCCAGGTTCAAGGAATTCACAAGTGGTGCGAAATTTTCCAAGAATAACACAAAGCTGAAAGTTAAAACACAAATATTAGATCATTTTAATTCAAACTACTTCATGAAGTGGGTTCTACAGCCAGTGTAAAACATTTTGAAATAAAGCCATGTAACCATTCTGCATTTCATATACTTTTGGAGTAAGGGCTTACGAGGATTTAAATTTCCCAAAAACTTTCTCTTCTTCTCTTTCCTGAATGCAGAACACAAGCCCCAAACCTCAAGTCAGATTTCATGTACATTGTGTTGTTCTGGGTGCTGTCCTAGGTGCTGAGCAGTAATTACAACTCCTTTTACATAATCTTGAAAAATACTGGGAATCTATTTCACGCTGTAATACTGGGAGAAAAAAAGATGAAGGCATTAAAATACTTATAAATGCACACATATTTAATATGCATGTTATCAGATACACAAATAATGAAAATAAGAACTGTAAGCCTAAAAGACCCATTTTTATAAAACACAATCTTCCTTGGAATCAGCCTTCACATCTAATCAATCCCACAAGGCAATTAAACTACACTTAAGTTCGTATTATTAAATAGTTGTTTCTCGTCAGATAAAAATGTGTTGTCAATAACTTGACTACAGAGTCTAAGAAAACAGTAAGCAATGGCATGGAATTTGTTATAACACAGAACATAATATGTAACAAAACCAGTAACCCTTCCTTTGGATTCCCTCCATAATCACAGTTTAGACGAATATATATGGATTATAATAATGATTAACTTTATACAGCACTGTCCATATGTCAGTCAGTGTTCTATGAACTTTACATGATGCTCACAACAATCCTGAGGTATGTACAGTTTTACAGAGGAAGACACAAAGGCACACACAGGTAAAGTAACTTACAAAGACAAGTGACTGCTGAGATTTGTATTCAAGGTTATCTGGTACAGTAATCTGTGCTCTTAACCATTAACAGATGTGAGCAAAGTATCTTACAGTTTCCAGACATTTTATTAGTTAAAACTGGTTGCTGACCAGCCCATCAGACTGTACTACCCACTTCAACACTCTTCTAGATAGAAAACAGTACTTTAGCTATCATTCAGGACCAAGGTCAGCAGCTACATAACTTGGCTTTCCTCCTGCAATTAAAAAATTTATGAGCATATAGACTATGCTGGTGCTTTCTATCAGGACCTCACTTTTATGCGTGATTGAAATGCATGGTGGACAATGTGAGGTCTTAAGGCATCTACAATCATTACAAAAATCAACATCATGGATCCTATTTGCTAACCACCACTGTCTGGTTCAAGCTACAATTCCATCCATTACTTTACTATATACTTTTCTCTTTATTTATATATAATGTTAGTAATTGTTAATTTGGCTGGGAAAACGGTCTTTATCTGGTTAACAGCCTCCCTTCCAATCATTCTGCATGCTGCCACCACATTTAACCTTTGCAAAAGGACATTTTTACCACACTACTCCTCTGTTCAAAAATCCACAAATATCTCATTCCCTTTATTTCTTAGCTTTATTGTTTAAGGTCCAACCAATCTAACCAATCTTTCTAATTTTATCAGACAGGTATTTTTGCTATGTCTTTGTTCCTATTCTTCCCAACTCTTTTCATCTCTTCCAATCAAAAACAAACCTTGCCCTGGATGCTGACCTGACTTTATTTATCCTTCAAGGTCACCCCCATTCAACCTCCCTTGACTACCAATGCTGAGAGCGAGTCTTCCAATAACACTTTTTTTTTTAAAGACAGGGATGCGCTGTTACCCAGGCTGGAGTCCAATGGCGCAATCTCGACTCACTGCAACCTCTGCCTCTCGGGTTCAAGCCATTCTCCTGCCTCAGCCTACCAAGTAGCTGGGATTACAGGCATGCGCCACCATGCTACCTGGCTAATTTTTGTATTTTTAGTAGAGATGGGGTTTCGTCATGTAGGCCAGGCTCGTCTCAAACTCTTGACCTCAAGTGATCCACTAGCCTCGGCCTCCCAAAGTGCTGGGGGGTGTGAGCCACATCGCCCAGCATCCAATAACCTTTATTTATTGCTTGCACCATTTTTGGATTCTTAATATCTTATGTTTTTGCGCTCATACACACATGATCTTTTCCAACAACCTAATGTCAACTGAAGGTTTATATTCATGGCTAAGTCTTATCCCCCAAGCATATAAACCCCACTCCTACTCAAAAGATCCTCAAGTATTTGTTAAACTATCTAAATGATCACATCCAAAGTATTCATTATTAACATGCACAGGTTAACTTTCAAATTAGAATGAAACACAAAAACACATCAAATACATAGGTTTTTGATTCACCAGATACAAGCTGCAGACACACGCTTACCAATGATACCCAAATTCTATTAGAAAGTTCATTTATAACAAACTTACGGTCTTTTTAAGGAATCATAAATTACATGAAATTGTGCCTACCTTCTACATAATAAAATCTCTTCCAAAAACAACTGTCTTCACCCAATCCTAAAAGATACACATTGCTTATGTAAGCAGTTTATCATCTAGTTATTACAATGCTTTCTGAACCACTTATTCCATTTGGTGAAGACTCCTCTTATAAATTCATAAGCACGAGCTCTTCCAAATAATGTTTCTCCCCCAAAATAAAACAGCAAATTTCAATCAGAGTGATCTAATTACTAAATGTAATTTTTGTGAAGAAGTATCATTTGGAAACATCTCCATTTTGAATTCCTTAAAGGCAAAAATCTACTGTGTATTTCCTAATGTGCCAACATTGCATTACACTGATTCAAGTACACATTTACAGAGGTTAAGAGAACTGCCCTTGACAAACTGTATTCTCCAGAATACTAGAGTACTCTGAGCGGTCTTCTACAAAGATGTTCCCTGGCCAAGAAAGTTTGAAGGGCGCCATACTTGCTTTTTAAGAGGGGAATAATGTCTATTAGCATATTAAAGTCTATGAGGGGCTAGGTGAGGTAGCTCACTCACACTTGTAATCCTAGCACTCTGGGAGGCCAAGGCAGGCCGATTACTCTGAGCCCAGGAGTTCAAGACCAGCCTGGGAAACATGACGAAATCCTGTCTCTACAAAAGAAAAAAAACCACAAAAATTAGCCAAGTATGCTGGCTCGTGCCTATAGTCCCTGGCTACTCGGGGGGCTAAGGCTGAAGAATCGCTTGAGCCTGGAAAGGAGAGGTTGCAGTGAGCTGAGGTTGCACCATTGTACTCCAGCCTGCGCAACAGAGTGAGACCCTGTATTTAAAAAAAAAAAAAGAAAGAAAAAAGAAAAAAAGCTACAAGAAGCCCTGCTGTAGTTTATCAAAATCCTTTTTACATTTTCCACTTCCCAAACCTGGGTTTCTATTCGTAAAACAGACATTTGCTTCCTATGGTGGGTTTCCCAAAATATAAATGTTAAAAGAGAAACTTTCCTACCTATATACCCGGGGTCATATCTGAAATATTTAGTAACTGGTAAAGCACACGCAATGAACAATCAAAACATAGGTGTTTTACAGTGTGGAAGCAGACTCCTAAGCCCCTCCTTTGTCTATCACCCTTAAACTGTTAAGGGTTTAAGTTGCTGTAGCATGAGAAGGTAGTGGTGGGGCATCCCTAGGGAAGGAACTAGAAGAGAAAAGGATGTGGGGGTTCACCCTTGGAGTAGCCACTACTTACTAATCATGCTAATCATGGAAGAATTATTTCTGTATTTAACACAGCGGCGTCAGTGTGTAGTCACTATTAGTCCTGCAAAGACACCAGTCTTTCATAGAACAATCTGGAATTCACATGAAGAGAAGAATTAAACGGCATTTTCCCAGTTAAGGAATTTCAACTATCAATATGCAGAGGTATGGCCTGTTTGCATTTTTTAGGAGTCTTCAAAAACCACACCTGACCTCCCATATGGTTAGTCCCATCCTAAAATCTAATATAATGAAGATAGAGTAATAAGTTGGTAGCCCTGGCTCTCCCTAGAAGATCTCTCTCCCTTCTCTACTGGGAAGAAAAGTCAGAGTTCTGTTCAGCTACAGTTATTTACTGAGCATTCTGGTCCCAGGACCTGCTAGCTAGAGGTAGGAAAGTTTCTCTTCTAACATTCATATCCTGGGAAACCTACTACAGGAAGCACATGTCAATCTTCCAATAGGTCACTTCTGCCAACTTCCTTTCTGAGAACAGTTTCTTTAATCCTCCTGAACTTTCAGCCAATGCTTCTAACTTATCTCAAGATGCCACACAAATTTCATACTTTTATGTGTAGTATATATCATTGTAGTTTGTATTTATAGTTACATTTTCACACAATAACCCAGTTGATATAAAATCATCATCTTCTTATGCTACCGCATCATTTCTAATCCTGGTAGAGAAGTTTCTGATGAAATACTTTGTCAAAACATCATTAAAAGAAGAATTATGGGCCAGGTACAGTGGCTCATGCCTGTAACAGTTTGGGGGCTGAGACGGGTAGATGGCTTGACCCCAGGACTGCGAGACCAGCCTAGGCAACATAGAGACTTCACCTCTATAAAAAAATTAACAAAAATTAGTAAAGTGGTGCGGCATCCCTGTGGTTCCAGCTACTCAGGAGGCTGAGGCAGGAGGAACACCTGAGCCTGGGAGGTTGAGGCTGCACTGAGCCATGATTGCACTACTGCCAGGTGACAGCGCAAGACCCTGTCTCAAAAAACAAGAAAAAAAAAAAAAAAAGAATTATAATCAATTACTTTACCATACATTTGTTCAACTGTCCCAGTTTTATTAGAACTCCCACTAAAATCACATGATTCTCAAATTAAAGCATGACACACAATGTTGGGCATTGGTAAGAAGTAATAAAGACATTTTTTAAAATACAGGTTGTTCACATCTGTAATCCCAACACTTTAGAAGGCCAAGGCAGGTGGACTGCTTTGAGCCCAGGAGTTCTAGGCCAGCTTGGGCAACATGGTGAGACCTTATCTCTACAAAAATGAAAAAGCCAAGCATGTTGGCTTTTTCCAACTAGCTACTCAGGAGGCTGAGATGGGAGGACTGCTTGAGCCCAGGATGTCAGGGGTGCAGTGAGCTGTTTCTACCTCTGTACTCCAGCCTAGGTGGCAAAGCAAAACCCTGTCTCAAAAAATTTATATAAATAAAAAATCTGCCTATGACCTACATGCCAAATAACATATCTTCAATGGTTAAAAAAGTATGTATTATGTTGCCTCTTCTTTGTGAATGAAATTTAAGGAGTATAATGGTCACCCTTCTCTGAGGTGAAAGCATTCCAAGATCCCCAATGGATGCCTGAATCCCCAATGGATGCCTGAAACCATGGATGGTACTAAATCCTATGTATACTGCGTTTTTTCCTGTACATACATACCTGTGATAATGTTTATATATCAGCTACAGTAAGAGATTAACAATAAAAAACAGAATTAAAATATAGCATAATAAAACTTATATGAATGTGGTTGTTCTCAAAATGCCATTCTCATACTATACTCACCTATTTTTGGCTGGTGGTTGACTACGGGTAACTAACTACAGAAAGTAAAGCTGTGGTATATACTCATATTTCATTTGCACAATTTTCACTTTTAATTAAAAGTGTTAAGTACATTTTTAATCATTTAGCAAAGTTTGTCTTCTATCATTCATATCCACTCCAAATAAAATGTTTTAACTAAAAGGATGCTTGTTATACTTCAAGCTTTCTATTTATGAAGTATTATAAAGTTTCCTTTTGCAATTACATAATTCTGCAGTCTTATTTTTTCAAATTTAACTTAGGTGCTCCACCAACAGCACTTTTCTTTACTTTGTCACTTAACTTTTATGCCTTTCTCAATCAATTCAAGGGAATAAAATTCCAAGATTAAGTATCAGGCCATTCAGGATATTTTTTTAAATACTAAGTACTCCCAAGAAATTTTGAGAAAGTTTTTCTTAGCAATAAATCTCGACAGTAAGTTCAAATTCAGCTTTTATTCATACAAAATAATTACTGACATCATTGTTCTAGGTAAGGAAGGACTAAAGATATTAAAGCCAGAACAGATCTCTCCTTCATATAGCTAACATTCTACTTTTTAAGATGGAGCTAGTGTCTCATAAAATTAGGGTAAACACAATGATAAAATATATAGTTAAAAATCTCTTGAAAACTTCCCTTTCAACGCTTCTGCAATTATAAAAGCTTGTAGAGAGATTGGAAACTGGTCAAATTAACTATAGTACATCCATATTTTTAGCATCCACTAGGAGGTTTTAGAATGTATCTCTCTCAGAAAAGGGGACACTACTAAGTAAAGGCTTTTAATGACCAGAATCAGAATCCATACAGACAAGACAGGAAAATTCTTCTGGGTTGGAGAGAATTTCAGAATTTGGATACTAAAAGTAGAGGGCAAGCTATTAATTTTAACAGGAGATGGTGTGATACAACAGGAAAATATCTGAGATTTTTTTGGTGGGGAGAGGGGAGCATTAAGCAGTAAATTCAAATTCAAACTGTAAGAGTCTGTCATCCATTTGTCAGAAAGGTCTATGACTCCCAAAAGGTTAAGAAATTCTATTTAGGGGTGTCACAATCTACATTTTTAAGGCCTCAATTTACATGGTTAGGAGACAATCTAATCTCGCTTCTATTCCATTTAATTTTCAGCTACTGGCTCTCCTACACTGCTACATGCCTAATGCTTTCTACTGGATCATCACTTCTGTACATCTCAACTTTGCTAAACACTGATTTTTGTTGTTTCTGTTTTACTTATTGGCAGGCAGGAACATTTAATAGGGAATGACAGTGGGTCACACATTTCCTTCTTACAAGTGTCCATCTAAATCCTGCATGCCACTGTGGGATGGGGTGAGGAGATACATCCTAACAGACCCTTCTTTTTCCCCTTTTTGATTTTAGTGGAAAGGAGTAAGTTCAGAATCATTCACTCAATGTATTAAATATCTTCTGAGAGCCTAACATGACAGTAACCAGGCTACTTCCTAGTTTTAAAGCCAAATAAAATACAGTTACGTTCCTACAACCAAACTGCTAACAATCTAACAGAAAAAAACAAATTGCAGTAAGGTTTGTCAGTATTATAACAAGGCTGAAGTATCAGAAAAGGATTTCTGGAAGACAGAAATGCTTGAATTGAGTTTTGTAGCATGGCATCTTCTACAGTTTTGAGGAAACTAGTAGAAATGAGATTTCAAATAACAATGTCTTACTAAACGTGTTTATCAAATTTTCAAAAATTTGGAGTATCTATCCTAAAGTCTTTGGATGAAATACTGTAAGACAGTTGTACTGGAAATGATAATAAGTAAATTATAACTTATTAACTACGTTTTTCTGACAAAGGCATAACATTCAAGACAAAAAAAATGGCTTCAGCTAAAACATTAGAATCTTTGCACCCTCAGGACTATTTGATACAAGTCAGCTATGAAGACAGAAAAAAAGTGTTAGGAACCAACATCCCTTATGCCATATGTCAGCTACTGTTTTTAGTGGCTTTTTCAATCCTCTGCTCTCTCTATACTAATTCTCTTACCAAATTATCAAGATACAAAAAAAAAATAAAATAAAATAATTCCATTTCTAAACATAAAATTCAATGTATTCCTGTCAATACTTCTCATACATACTTTTCTTTTTCCTCTCACCACCATCATCGTCCTAATGCCTTTTCTTTGGCTATTACAAACTTTAAATTTACAGTTATCTATGCAGATTCACAGACGCACTGGCCAAAAGGGGCAGAAGTTACAGGCTCAAGTGCTTAATGAGTAAAATAATGTGTCTGAGATTTTCTTTAAAATAATCTGGGCAGAGGTGAGGCAAAGAATGAACATGTGTAGTGGGGCAGGGGGCGGTCGTGGTGGTAAATGAAGGGAGTTTGATGAAGTAAGACACGTAAAAATACTGGCTGTGGAAGCTGAGTAATGAGTCCCTAAGAATTCATCTGTGCTTTTTTCACATTTCTGAAGATTTCCAAAATAAAAAGTTTAAGTCCTAAATATTAGGTATGACTTTTTTTTTTTTTTTTTTTTTTTTTTGAGACGGAGCCTCACTGTTACCCAGGCTGGAGTGCAATGACACAACCTAAGCTCACTGCAATCTCCACCTCCTGGATTCAAGCAATTCTCCTGCCTCAGCCTCCCAAATTCCTGGGATTACAGGTGTCCGACACCACGCCCAGCTTTTTGTATTTTTAGTCGAGACAGGGTTTCACCACGTTGGCCAGGCTGGTCTTGAACTCCTGACCTCATGTGATTCACCCGCCTAGGCCTCCTAAGTGCTGGGATTTCAGACGTGAGCTACCATGCCCGGCCGGTATGACATTTTTAACCAAACGAAAAAAATGGGAAGAGTAAAAAACAACGAACATGAGTTAGTGAAGATGACATCATTCTTCTCAATCTAACATTATCACACCAAGGTCTAACAAAGCCAAATCAGCTAAAAAGCTGATTAACAAGCAATGTATAAATAATAAATTCAGATTTAAGTCTAAAATCATTTAAATTATACCCTACACCTTTCCTTCCCACTTGACTCTTTAACTATTACTAAACAGTTTGATATTCTGCTGTCTTTGTTTCATTCTACCTTTTGGTGGAAAAAATTAATTTGTAAAATTTAGAAAGTAAAATTAAGCAAAACAAGCAAAGTGATCTTGGTAAGAAACCTCTAAGAATTAGGTTATATCACAACGAAGAAAATAAACCCTCTGCCTTTTTAAGATAAAGATGTAACCTGAAAACAATGTGATAAGAAACAGAAACCAAAGGCAAATTTGGCATTAATACCTGGAAAACCACCAAACAAATTAAGATAGTCATTATAAAACCTTTCTCCTTTAACCCCAGGAGCTCTGGTCATAAAGAGGTTTGTTCGTCGGAAGATTTATGGATAGTCTTCTTATGAAATAAATAACCTGGAAAAACGAGAGTTGAGATCAGGGTTCTTAACTATTAACTTGTTGGGGAAAAAACTGCAATTAAATAGTATTAACCCTTTAAAATAAATGTTTTATTCCTAGTTATGTAAGTAACATGTGCTTGTTACAGAAACAGTAATAACCTGCAAACAAAATCCTTACCAATAAAACCATCACCCAGAGTAAATCAATACTCTGGTATAGTTTCATCTACTTTAGTGTACGTTCATGCATGCATGATGGGCGGGTGTGGTATATCAAACATTGTACAAAATTAGAACTATGCTATTTGCTCTTTTCAATTGACATTTTATTTTTCTAAATTTAATATTTTCCAAAACTGGATAATAGTGACAAAATATTCTCAATCTTTGAACTGTTTTATTTTAACAAATAACTAATAACTCTCATTTGTGTCCTTTTAAGAACAAAAACATGCCACTGTAAAACAAGAAATATTCAATATAATGTCAACAGTAAAAATTCTTTCAGAAACACATAGTAGAAACTGGGTTCTTGAGGAAGCCATGACAGAACGGCTTGATGAATTGAAAAGATAGCGCTATTAGATCCTGTGAGGTATTTCTGAGATCTCCAATACCATGGACAATCAAGAACTGCCTATTATTTTGATGCAGTCTTTCAGAAGGAAGGGAGCCCTTAATTTTCCTTACAGATATGGGTACTTTATCCAAAGCAATCATCAAAAATCAATCCATCAGATAATGGCTCCATTAGACTTATAAGGAAAAGATTTACATCAAACCCTATACTTGGACTTACACTACTTTATAGTTTACAAAGCACTTTAAATATTATCTCGTCTGAGCTTCACAACGACCTTAAGAGCAAAGGAATTCCAGTTTACACATTAAGTAAAACACAGCTAGGAAGTAACAAGATTACATCTCCCATTGGTGTTCTTTCCATATACCAGATACATTAAGTATAAATTTACTTTATAACTTTATTTCTAATCATAAAAAAGCACAACAGGTTCATAATCTGCCCCCAAAAAAGAAAAACTACCCTATAACATGCAGGAAGGAATAAAAAGTATTCTATAATCTTCCCACAAAATGAAAACTACCACTAACATTATTTCTCTAGACATACAAACATATACCTCATTTGGTACTGCTTTGTTAGAGCACTATTTGTCTCAGAGTATATAAATTCACTTTAGTACTTAAGAATGCAGTTATTACAATGGCTAGTTAATACAAGAGGCTGATTGTTTATTCAGCTATAAAAACTAACATGTCATTCTGTGCTTTCCTGGTACTCAATCTGCCAATCTCTCCTACCACGCAGATGAAGCCACTCAGCCAACTTCTTTACTATTAGTTTTTGTCCTCTCTTGTCTCACAAAAGGTATGCAAGTAACAATTCTGAGGGTGCCCAAGTGTTGACAGAGAGTACCATGTTTAATGTTAAAATGCCAAAATGTGGTGCCTTCAAAGAAACAGTCAACGAAATAGAAAGCAAAAATAAGCAGAAAATTAGAAACGTTATTTGGCATCATGAAGGGCAACACCAAATTTCACTACTAACTGCAAGGATTGATAAACACCATGATTTCGGATTCGAAAAAAAATGGAAAACTGCTAATGCATAATGTTAAGAAGAGATCTCCATGAGAACCAGGCATTAATCCCATACAGCAATGATTTAATATTGTTATCAATTTCAGGAAAATGATTTTTTGATAAATGGGCTATTGTAAGATATACCTTTTTATTTCTTAAAAGCATGTACACTGCATACATAAACGGGCTCCTAGAGCACAACATTGTATTTATTGTAAATGATGCTCCCCTGGAGATGTGCACTGGTGACCTTGCTCTAAACACTCCTAGTAAGGTCTAACAGGTTAGCCCAAGAGAAACCACCTTATCCAAGCTGGAACAAACAAATCTTCCCCAGGATTTTTTGTTAAACTAGAAATGAGAGAAGTGGTAGATGTTTCTAAAATTCAAATGCTGTTAGCAGCCCTATTTACTGCTTTACTGAGAAACTGCACCATAAAACAACCACCAAAAAAAACCACTGGAACAGAGGTAAGCAAGCCCAAGAAGTAAAGACAATAATGAAGGTATTCAATATACAGTCCCCAATTGTTTCTGAAGCCTAACTGCATCCTTGCCCTCTTTGCCATTTGGTTATTAGCTTTTCTTCATGGAGTCACATGGGCCAAAAAATGTTTCCATTTACCTAAAGTGGGTTCTAAAATCTTCAATTAAATATACCTAAACTGGCCGGGCGCGGTGGCTCATGCCTGTAATCCCAGCACTTTGGGAGGCTGAGGCGGGCGGATCACCAGGTCAGGAGTTCAAGACCAGCCTGCCCAACATGGAGAAACCTTGTCTCTACTAAAAATATAAAAATCAGCTGGGTGTGGTGGCAGGCGCCTGTAATCCCAGCCACTCAGGAGGCTGAGGCAGGAGAATCCACCTGCACCTGGGAGGAGGAGGTTGCAGTGAGCTGAGGTCACACCACTGCACTCCAGCCTGGGTGAAAGTGAGACTCCATCTCAAAAAAAAAAAAAAAACTAAACTGACTAAATGCATTAAAAACCATAAGCCTTAAAGTCTTTACAAGTACAAATGAACATATAGTATGCCACCTTTTGTGTTAAACAAAAAAGGAAAATAGGAAAACATACATATACCTGTTTATGGTTAGCATTAAGAAACAAAGGAAAGATAATACAGAAAATGATGAAGTTGGTAATCTACAAGGGGTAATGGATAGAAAGGATTGAAGGAATATGGTAATGTTATTTTACGGAGCATCTTACTGTACAGTTTTTACCTTTGGAAACATGTTAACAATTTACATATATGTTTAAAATCAGTAAGGATGGGATGGAGAAAAATATCTAACACTGAAAGCAAACTAATCCAATCATATTTCAAATGCATACCACAATACATTGAAGGGGAAAAAGAAAACTAATCCAAAAACTTAAAACCGCTATTCAATTTATGTACCTCACAGGAGGCCACACCCCCTGAATGTTACAGCCCCCCAGGAAAATAAATAAATAAAGGAAACAATTTATGTACCTCAGTTTTGATGGAGCTAAGGGAAAGAGAAGAAGAAGAAATTTTCACTCTTTTTAGTAATTTTATTTTTTGTAGTGGTATGGATGAAGCAATTCTGAAACTACTTTAGACACATCATAGATTTGAGCAAGTAAGTAAATGTTTTGACGGTGCTAGGAACTTTGGGCTTTCATTGTGGAAGACAAGAAATACAAATAGGAAATGGGAGAAAGCAAGAAAGAACTGAACCGCAATAAATTATCAAACACTGGAAAACACAGGAGTCCATAAATACATAGCAATAAATTAATCAATGGAAAGAAGGGAAGCTCTTACAGAGTGCTGAGTACCTACTAGTAAATGTAGAATAACAACTGAAGTAGAAAATCATTTTGCAACCATCATAGTAAAGAATGGTTCAGGTAAGAATCATGAGTGGGTATTACAGAGGTAAATTCTGATAAGCAGGACATTTGCATGGTCTTAAAATGTCTCTCCACAGATTAATTCCAGGGGGAGTGGGAGGAAACAAGCACTTTAACCAAAACATATGCTCACACATAGTATCATGCATGAAGGGCAAATGGAAATGGTGAATCTCCAGATCTGATATCCTGGGGACATAGCATTAGTTACGTGATTTTTCTGCCCAGGGACATATAATCTACATCTAATCAAGAGGAAACATCAGATAAATCCAAAATGAGAAATGTTCTATTAAAGAGAAAAGCAAAGCAGATTGTATTCTTCAAAAATGTCAACTTCACAAAAGATAAAGGCACACTGCGGAAATGTTCCAGATTAAAGATTAAAAAGACATAACAACTAAATGCAACATCTGATCTTAGTTTGGTCCTGTACTGGAAAGGGAAAAAACTGCTATAAAAAACATTATTGGGTCAATTGACAAAAACCAGAATACAAACAGTAGATTGATTAATTTTATAGACTATGCAGTGGCTCACGCATGTAATCTTACTACTTGGGAGGCCGAGACAGGTGGAATGCTTAAGCTCAGGAGTTCGAGACCAGTCTGGGCAACATGGCGAAACCCCATCTCTACAAAAAACATAAAAAGTAGTCAGGCATGATGGTGCGCGCCTGAGCCAGTACTCCCAGCCACTTGGGGGGATCGCTTGAGCCCAGAAGGCAGAGACCATAGCGAGCCGAGATCACCCACTGGACTCCAGACTGGGTGACAGAGCCAGACACTGACTCAAAAAAATAAAAAAAAGATTTTATAAATGTGAAATTTACTGAAGTTAGTAACTGTGATGACTATGAAAGAAAATATTTTTAGGAAATACACACTAAAGTATTTAGGGATAAAGGACCACAATATATGCAACTTAACGTCAAATTTTAGGAAAAAAACATGTATGGAGGAGACAGGGAACTCCCCGGTTACCTGGCACTTAAATTCATTCAAATATAGTGAATGACCCAATATTTCATGTCCAACATTGGACTATATTATCTTATTGTATACAAAGTCAAAAAAAAAAACTATAAGCAATATGGCAAGAGGCAGAAAACTTGCAGTATAATAAAGAGCATCAGCCTTAAACACATTTTTGGATTTGGCCCTTCTTGTCTACATCATGTTCACTTCCTAACTATTGACTGTTAGTCAGCCTATTATGCAATCCATAATAATCTAATCTTTGGGGAAATGTCCACTGATCTAAAGATACCCACCCTGCTAGGAGGGGTGCCAGTGAATGACTTCATGCAAAATTAGTTAACTCCCATTAAGTAAAATTTAACACTATTAATTCAGCTTTAGAGAGGTAGTACAGCATAGTGTTTAAGAACTTAGACCCTGCCGGGCGCGGTGGCTCAAGCCTGTAATCCCAGCACTCTGGGAGGCCAAGACGGGCGGATCACAAGGTCAGGAGATCGAGACCATCCTGGCTAACACGGTGAAACCCCGTCTCTACTAAAAAATACAAAAAACTAGCCGGGCGAGGTGGCGGGCGCCTGTGGTCCCAGCTACACGGGAGGCTGGGGCAGGAGAATGGCGTGAACCCGCCAGGCGGAGCTTGCAGTGAGCTGAGATCCGGCCCCTGCACTCCAGCCTGGGTGACAGAGTGAGACTCCGTCTCAAAAAAAAAAAAAAAAAGAACTTAGACCCTACATTCAGTGTTTTAACTCTGGTCCCGCTGCTTGCTAACAACGTTACCCTGAGCAAGTTGGTTAATCCAAGCCTGTTTCATTCTGTGAAATAACTCTGGTCCTGCTGCTTGCTAACAATGTTACCCGGAGCAAGCTGGTTAATCCAAGCCTGTTTCATCCTATGAAAATGAAACAACAGTACCCATTCGGAATGCTGCTGTGAAGATCAATTAAAACTGTAAATCCTGACATGCAACGGGGTGCTCAAAAAAATGCTCAACAGTAAACAAAACGCTTTACTTAAGAAAATAGGTGTTTCTTCCTTTTAGTAAGACTTGAGTAATTTTTGAAAATTATATTAGAAACAGGTGTTAATTGCTTAAGTTCACCTTTCTTTCAGTATTTCCTATACTGAGATCTAGCAACTTATTTATCAAGTACTTTTTTGTGTGTGTGTGAGGGAATTTCGGAATTTCGCTCTTGTTGCCCAGGCTGGAGTACAAAGGAGCAATCTCAGCTCACCACAACCTCCGTCTCCTGTGTTCAAGCCATTCTACTACCTTAGCCTCCAGTACTGGAGGTCATTCACTATATTTGAATGAATTTAAGTGCCAGGTGATGGGGGAGTTCCCTGTCTCCTCCATATATGTTTTTTTCCTGAAATTTGACGTTAAGTTGCATATATTGTGGTCCTTTATCCCTAAATACTTTAGAGTGTATTTCCTAAAAATATTTTCTTTCATAGTCATCACAGTTACTAACTTCAGTAAATTTCACATTTATAAAATCTTTTTTTTATTTTTTTGAGTCAGTGTCTGGCTCTGTCACCCAGGCTGGAGTCCAGTGGGTGATCTCGGCTCACTGCGGTCTCTGCCTTCTGGGCTCAAGCGATCCCCCCAAGTGGCTGGGATTACAGGCATGCCCCACCACCACAGCTAATTTTGTATTTTTAGTAGAGATAGGGTTTCTCCATGTTGGTCAGGCTGGTCTTAAACTCCTGACCTCAGGTGATCCGCCTGCCTCCGCCTCCTGAAGTGCTGCAATTACAGGCGTGTGCCACCACGCCCAGCCTTTTCAAGTAAATTTTTAAAGTCACATCAAAATTCATGAATTCAGATGCTGATGAAGCAAAGGATTATCTAATAACGTATAAAAAGCAAAGTTTTTCTTCAACAAGTAAAGTGTAAGCAAAGGTAGGTGGGGAATTTATAGACTTGAGAGTTATCGATCGTAACCAATTATGAACATTAGCTGGATCCTGACTCCAACAACCTTTACCACATATGCATGGGGGTGGGAGGTAGTGAGAGATACCTGGGGAAATCTGGTATCTGTCTGAATATCTGATATCAAAATTAATTACTCATATTTACTGTTATTGTTTTAGGTGTAACACGCATGTTTTTTTCTAAACACTCTAGAGAAAATTCTGAACTATATACTGAACTGATAGAAGGATTTGTTTAAAAATAAGCAAGTAGGAGATGAAACAAGACTGACCATTAGCTAGATAACTGAAACTGGATAGGCACATGAATGAATTAGTATCATTCTCTCTACTTTTGTATATGTTTAAAATTTTCCATAGTAAAATGGTTTTTTTTTGGTAAAAATATTTAAAAGTTGGCAACTCATACTCAGCAGAGACAACAGGCAAATTAGCTAAAAGCTTAATAAACAAAGACTGTGGAAATAAGATAGGAAATTTTTTTTAAACTTGATATGAACAATAAACATATTTTGGTTCAAAAGAGTAAAAAAAAAAAATCCAAAATATATGTTCCTCAGGGTAACCATTAAGGAAACAGGCTAGGTGCAATGGCTCACACCTGTAATCCCAGCAATTTAGGAAGCCAAGGTGGGAGGATGGTTTGAGTCCAGGAGTTCAAGACCAGCCTGGGCAATACAGCAAGACCTTGTCTCTACAAATTTCTTTTTAAAAAAGATTAGCCAAGCGTGGTGACGTGTGCCTGTTGTCCCAACTACTCAGGAGACTGAGGCAGGAACATTGCTTGCACCCAGGAGATCGAGGCTGCAGTGAGCCATGGTGTCCTCCGAGATAGAGTGAGATCCTGTCTCAAAAACAAAACAAAGCAAGAAAACATATGTACATTAAACCTACTTCTGTTTCCTGGACTTTCTTTTCAATCCAAAACCTTTATTATTTATTGACCCTCACCGGAGTTTTTTTGTTTTGTTTTGTTTTTGGACGGAGTCTGGCTGGGTCGCCCAGGCTGGAGTGCAGTGGCGCAATCTCAGCTCACTGCAACCTCTGCCTCCTGGGTTCACGCCCTCAGCCTCCCCAGATGCTGGGACTACAGGCACCCGCCACCATGCCCAGCTAACTTTTTTTTCCTATTTTTAGTAGATATGGGATTTCACCGTGTTAGCCATGATGGTCTAGATCTCCTGACCTCGTGATCCGCTCACCTTGCCTCCCAAACTGCTGGGATTACAGGCATGAGCCACCACGCCCAGCCCTCACCCCCATTATTATAGTTGTGTGTTTTATTTCTACATCTCTCCTTTTCCTCACTCTTCCTCCTTTCCATTATTCTCTTTTCATCTTCTATATACTTATTTTCCTTTCGTTTTAATTTTCCATCACAAATTTCAAAAGACTAAACAAAGTTAAAGCAGTGAAAAGTAGACAAACTGGATACACATGAGGGCTTATTAGTTTTAGCCACAAACATAATTACTTTCAATTTGGAGAGTCTCTAAAACCACTACATTGCAACATTCATCAGCGCCTGTTTCCTTGCAAAACAGCCCAAACTGTGTTACTGGGTACCAATACTGGAAGTACTGTTTCTAAGTATATAAGGCATTTTATTAAGGATTTGGACAAATTTAGTCCAAACCTTAAACAGTATACATTAAGGCACAATGGAAAGAGCATGATTTAGAGTCCAGGCTCTAGTGACTATCAGCTGAGTTCACTCACTCAACATCTTAGCATCTAATACATACCAGGCACTGGGAAAGACACAAAGACTAACGTAACAATCATATAAATGGTTACAAATATATTGATAAGTTCTACAAGACAGATATGTAAAAAGTTTATAGAAGCACAAAACATTTTAATAAAAGTTAGATTAGATTGTCTTTCAACTCCAAAATTCTATTACCCTAAATGCTTTTAGGCTGTTTAATTAGAAAAGAATACCCACAGATAATAATTTTCTATCAAATGATGCTGCCTAAGTACTTAAATTTTGAAATGAAACAGCTAACAATAAGCACCTAGTATGTGCCAAGGAATAGGAGTTTTCTATACACTGTCTCACTTAACAGTCACTCACAAAAATCCCAAGCAGGAAGTAATAATGTCACCATTATAGAGATAAGGAAACAAAAGCTCAGAAAGACTAAAATAATTTACCAAAGTCTCACACATACTGAGGAAGAGATTTGATTCCAGATCTTCTGACTGCAAAGCCTATTCTCCTTCCACTAAACAATTTGTCTCATTTTCTTCCACTACCTAAGAACAAAATTTCCAGAGATCACCTACTTAAGAGCACCGAAGAAAAACCGTAAGATAGTCTTCAAGTACAGTGACGACTTTTTTAAACTAGAGTACCTAAAACTTTTTAAACCAGAGTAACTGCCGTACACACCCTCCGAAACAAAATGCAAAAAATTACAAAACAAATACAACCAATATACAATAAGTATGTGAACATAAATATATTATGAAAACTTGTTAATAAAAACGAGTAAGATTTTGTGATTTCTTCCAGCTGTTATATTTACCCTTTCTTGGTTCCAAGGCAAATAAACTCCCAAGGAAGGAATAGCCCAGCATATTTCAGTGTATTAACATGCTGGGATGCCCTCTAATTATTTAGAAATACATATTACAGAATATGGAGTACAAAATAAAATATAAAATGCTGTCAAATAAATTTTTTTAAAAGATAGCAACGTAAGTCCACTAAGTCTCGAATGTCTAATCATTAACAAAATTTAAAGTTATCTGAAGTAATGTCATCAACATGTTTTTCTGCGAAAACTTCCTTAACTTCACCTTTTTTTGGTCAATCCTTTTTTCCAGGTTATCAATTTTTAATTGTAAATCTGAACCAGCAAACACAACATCCCTGAAAAAAATAATCCTTTACAACAAATGAGGGAAAAACGCAGAAAATTTTGTATGCACAATTCCAAAGTTCGTTGGAAAAAGTAGTTTAATTAACATAAGTCGCTGGATCCTGGTGACAAGTTTTTCATCCGGACTCCTTTAGACTACTACAATTCCTGGTCCTCGCCCCAAACTTCGTCTGAGGGCAAATCTTAAGACTAAGAAAAATTAGCTTCAGGTAGCCTTCACTGTCTAGCTCAATTAATGATTTTGTAATACTGAAGTATCCCTCATTGGCAATCACCTCAAACAACAAAAGATCTATTTCAAAGGTTCTCAAGGACTCCAGTCCGTGATATATACATTCCCCCTCCCTTTAAGAGAACGGGGCCCAAGCAAAGAATCACACACAAACAATTCACTGACGTCGTTTTCACAATTCCTCTGAGAAATTTGGAAATGCTGGTAGGTATCACAACCATTTATGAGTCCTCAGTCTCCCACACAGAGGCGACATTTTCTTTGCTTTCATACCTGCACTACGCAGCACAGAACGCCGGCCCGCAAAAGCCGCTGGATCCTAACATTCCCTCCTTCATCCCGACTCCCCCTCCCCAGCCCCAAACACAAACACGCTCTTCTCTCCACGCTTCTTGCACAATGTCGCTGGCCAGAGGGGGCTTGGCTCAAACTCCACCGCCTCTTCGGGCCCGACGGGAACGCTTCCTCCCTGCTCGGCGCTCCCTCACCACCGCTTCCTCGGCTGTCAGGCCCGGCGCAGCCTCGGCAGGCCCTGCGCGGCTGGGGAAGGGGCCACCTCCGCCTCGCCGAGGGCTCTTCAAGATCCTCGGCCCAGTGCAACGGCGTCAGGCAGCTCTTCTCGAGGCAGGGTCCTACACGGGTGCCCGGACGGGCGCTCCCGGGTAGCGAGGTGAACAAACGACGGAGCAGGGGAGCACAACACAGCTTCCCTTCCCATCCCGGGGGTCCCCCAACCTCCTCCCGCCCCCGCCGTCTGCCCGCCGCCATTTTGTGCGGAGTCGCTGCGACACAGATACAATAGTCGGCCCGGATCTCGCAGGAAGGGCTCAGGACCCCCACGATACGGGCCTCCGCCTTCCAACCCCCTACTCCCCACAGGGCAGCGGTCCTACCTATGCCTACCCGACTAACAGCCGGATCCCATTCGCGCCCCACACAGTTTAGCACTCAGCCTCCAGTCTCGACGCCGAAAAAGCTACCGCCTCCAATGATCTGCACGCATGCGCGCCTCTCCAGCCCCTGCGAGCCCTCGTAGGCTCCCGGCGCCTGCGTACCGCTAGCACTGCGATCGCCCGAAGCCCGAGAAGAGCCGGGCGGAGCTGGCTCTCGGAAGGGGGCGCTCCCGCGTGGCGGCGGCCAAGGCGCCTGCGGCAAAAAAAAAAAAAAAAAAGTCCAGCGCCGTCTCCACCCCTTTGCTGGTTCTGTGCCTGTCCTCTCCCAACCGCTCATCCTTTTAAGATCTATATTGTCTCACCTCCTTCATGAAGTCTTCCCTGATCATTTGTGCCTTCAATAATAACATTATATGGCCAGGCGCGGTGTTTTACGCCTGTAATCCAAGCACTTTGGGAGACAGAGGTGGGTAGATCATCTGAGGTCAGGAGTTCGAGACCAGCCTGGCCAACAAGGTGAAACCCTGTCTCTACTAAAAACACAAAATATAGCTGGGCGTGGTGGTGCGCGCCTGTAATCCTAGCTACTGGGGGTGCTGAGGTAGGAGAATTGCTTGAACCGGGGAGGCCGAGGTTGCAGTCAGCGGAGATCGCACCACTGCACTCCAGCCTGGGCAATAGAGTGAGACTCCATCTCAAACAATAATAATAATAACAATAACATTATATTATAACAGGTTATACTCACGCATAGCACAAAATATACTGCTTTGTATGGTCAAGATTTTGCCTGCTTTTATCCTGTCACCTTGCACCTTTTGATCCCTATGGCAATGATGTGTGTCATTGCTACTCAAAACTGTAAATTAGAATTCAACTAAAGCTTATTCAGCTAAAACTTGAACACTCTGAAAATCCTTCTGTCATTTCACAATAAAAAGCCCTATCTGTATGGTAGGTATTCGTAATCCTCATTTTACCCATGAAAACCTTGGGATGACAGAAGTTAAAGAACTGTGTTATGCAATGTTTTATCTTCTCAAGGTGACTATACTACACCAATATGAAAACCCAGTCATTGGACAAAATCTGGTAAAGCTACAAGCCCTGCCGTATGCATACCACACAAATCACACCACCCACCCTGAGTCTCACACATTGGTTTTACCTAGCACTCAAGCAGATGCATTTCTTTTATTCACATTAAAACAAGCATTTGAAAGACTGAAAAGAAAAGTCGTTTTAAAAAGATATCTTATCGGATTTTCATTTCAAACTAAAAATCCTGCTAGGGACAACAAACCAAAAACAAAGAAAAAGCCAACAAGCGCCCCCTAAACACCAAATAACCCATGTTAGCATTTAATAAGTTTCCTTCTATACATTTCTTTATATTCATACAAACACATTATTTGCATGTAACAGGAAACGTCTTCTTTTTCGCACATTAGCTATTTGCTTTTCTGATTATTGACATTTCTCCAAGTAAACCATATAATCCTTTTTAAAATAATTATATAATATTCATAGTATACCTGCCTCAGCAATTATTCAACCTGTTGTTGAACACTGAAGTTGTTTCCAGTCTTTCTGCTACTACAAACATTGCTGTATACAAAGATTACCAAATGATGCTTTAATTTCTAAAGGCTAGAATCATCACAGTGGGACTGCTAGATTAAATATATATGTGTGTATATACATTTAATTTTAATAGGTGTTGTAGAAAAACTTCCCAAAAAGTTTCTACAAAGTGTCACTTCCACTAAATAAGAAAATAGGTCGAGCAAGGTGGCTCATGCCTATAATCCCAGCACTTTGGGAGGCCGAGGTGGGTGAATCACGAGGTCAGGAGTTAGAGACCAGCCTGACCAACATGGTGAAACCCGATCTCTACTAAAAATACAAAAATTACCTGGCTTTGGTGGTGTGTGCCTGTAATCCCAGCTACTTGGGAGGCTGAGGCAGGAGAATCACTTGAACCCAGGAGGCAGAGGTTGCAGTGAGGTGAGATCGTGCCACTGCACTCCAGCCTGGGCGACAGAGTCAGACTCTGTCTCAAAAAAAAAAGAAAAGAAAAGAACCATTTCCCTACAAACTTACTTCTTTCTCAAACCTGAAATACTTTAAATATCATTGGACTTCTATCTGTTCTTTAAAGTTTGAAATAATTCACCTTTGAAATATCTTGTTTGGTGCTTTTTCTGAGAGTTGTTCTTCTCTAATTTTCTCTTGATACTTTATGATATTTAGTTGGGTAAGAATTTCTCTCTCTTCCACAATGAATTTGGTAATTTATATTTTGCTTGAAAAGCATTCATTTCATCCAGATTTTCAAACATTTCCCTAGAGTTAGGCAAAGTAACTTATGAAATTTCTTTCATTTCCTTTACGTGGGCCCCTTATATGGCTTTATTTATTTGCACAGCACTTATCACCTTCCAATATACCAATAATTTATTTATTTGTTTCTTCTTCATCTTCCTCCACTAGAAATGTAAGCTCCCTGAGGTCAGGGATATTTGTCTGTTTTCTCCACTGCTTTATTTCCAATACAGAGTATCATTGATACATAGTAGAAAATCAGCAAATATTTCTTGCAAGAATGAATGACTCTGATGGGGTGTGTGTGTGTGTGTGTGTGTGTCACTGTCGAGCATCTTTTCATATCTACTAGACAGATGTATTTCTTTTTTTTCTTTTTTTAAGTCTCCATTTAACTGGTTTATCTGCTGCTAATAAATTGGCAACGCAAGGAGGGACCGAGGGTGAGGTCCCAGCCAGGCTCCCATTTCCAGGCTTTGGCAGGAGTCATGTGTATCTCTTCATTCAAAATAACTCATTTTCATATTCTTTGTGCATATTTCTAGTGAAGTGATTGTCTCTTATCAGAGGTAGCTCTCACTATATATATATTTGTCAAATATGTGGCAATTAGTTTCTCCTCACTGAAATTTTGTTTCTATCTTTTGCTATTATAAACTAAATGTTCATTAAATCAAATCAATCTTTTCATTTATGACTTCTGAGTTTTCTTTTCCTCCCACTCCCTTGAAGCATACACACCCAGAAATTACACGAAATTCTCCTGTTATCTAAACTTCACAGTTGTTCACAATTGTTCACTTTTGTTTACAACTTCACAATTTTATTTCTTACATTTAGATGTTTAATCAATCTAACATAATTTTTATGGTACGAGGTAGATCTAGCTTCATTTTCTTCCAAATGAATAAAGGCAATCATGAAGGTTCCAGATATTAAGTAAACCATCCTTTTTCACATAACTGAAATATATCTTCCCCTTAAAAAGCAAACAACAAAAACTATTTCG
Source organism: Piliocolobus tephrosceles (assembly GCF_002776525.5). NCBI lineage: Eukaryota > Metazoa > Chordata > Mammalia > Primates > Cercopithecidae > Piliocolobus > Piliocolobus tephrosceles. The sequence continues at coordinate 71,833,311 of NC_045448.1, read as the reverse complement.
TTTCCATGTATAAAAATGGATTTATGGCCCTTCCAGTCTGATTTAACGATCTATTTGTCTACCTGTGAGTCAGGGCCATTTCATTAACTGAGCCAGTAAATATGTATTGTTTATGTTTTTATTTTCTGTATATTATGATGTTTGACATCTTATTAACCTTTCTGGCTGGGGAGAAATTGCCACTCCTGGGGCTAGCCAATTCTTAGAGAAGGCAAAGTTCAGCCGGAGCCTGACTTTGATATGCAAACTACCAATTCAGAGCCATCCTCCTCTATCTGGCCGGTATACCCCAGGAGGCAATATTCCTCTGCCTTAGTCATCCCAGGGCCAGGTACCAGGCAACTACAGACCACTCCTATACCATAGAGCCTGCGGAAATGATTCAAACTAGCCAGTCCTGAGCTGTTTACCCTGTTCTGCCTTGCCTTTCCCTGAGAAACTCCAATAAAGGCCTTGGCCTGGGCTCCTCCTTCTGCCACTCGTTCCTGCCCCTTCTGCCTCCTGATGGACTTGGGTGTTTCCTCATGTGGCCCTGTATGGCAGAGCATGCATGCTTCCTGCTTTTAGGACCTATGAGCATAGTAAACTTTGTTTCCCTGAGCTTCTCCTGGAACTCCTCTTGTGGCCGCACCTGACTGACCCTCAGATAAAATAACGCAAAACAAAATATTACTTGAGGGTGCACTCTGTGCCTGGAACTATTCTAGCCACCAAGGAGTAGCAAAACAAAAGGCAACACTCACTCCTGCCCTCATGGCACATACAGCCTTGATCAGGGAGACAGAAAATTAACAAGTACATTTATAGTATGTCAAATGGTGACAAATGCTATGGAGGAAAACAAAGCAAGATCAGGACACATAACAGAAGCTGCAATTTGAAATGAGATGGTCAAGAAAGGCATCACTAAGAAGGCAACATTGGAGCAGAAATCTGACAAGTGTGTGAATAAGCAGTATAGAATCTAAGAGGAAGAGTATTCCAGGAAGAGTGAAAGTAAAATGTAAAAGCTCTGAGGTGAATGCCAGCTTGCTGTACTTGAGAAAGCCGAAAGCCCAAAGAGGCCACAACAGCATTATTAAGAGGACATGGGAGATGAGGTGGAGGGGAGCTGAAAACACTTGCTGTATTAGTGTGCTAGGGCTGCTGTAACAAATCACAAGTTCGGTGGCTTAGACAACAGAAATTATTTCTCTCCATTCTGGAGGCTGCAAGTCCACAGTCACGGTATCAACAGGTTTGGTTTCTCTTGACATCTCTCTCCTTGGCTTGCAGTTGGCTGCCTTCCCACCGTGTCCTCACATGGTCTTTTCTCTATGCATATGCATCTTCCTGTTCTTATAAGAACACTAATCATATTGGATTAGGGCCCCACCATTATGACCTCATTTAATCATAATCACCTCTTTAAAAGTCCAATCTCCAAATATAGCCACATTCTGAGGTATATGGGGAGTTAGGGCTTCAACATATAAATTTAGGGAGGACAAAATTCTGTCCATAACATAAGCCATTTTGAAGGCTTTGGTTTTTTACTGTGAATGAAACAAGAAGGTTTTGAGCAAAGGAGTAACATAATTTGACTTACATTACATTGAATATTTACTCTCTGTCACTGTTCTAAGAATTGGAAGATACAACAGTTATCAAATACCTGCCTTCATAGAATTTACATTTTAGTGAAATAAATAATAAATATATAATGTAGTAATGTAAAATTTTTAAAAATACTACATTACGGGAAATGTTGGGGGTTACGTTAGGGGGAAATGATGAGGCAGGGACTGGGGAACGCTTTAGATAGTCAGGGAAATCTCAGATAAGGTGACATCTGAGCAGAGATATAAAGGAAGACAGGGAAAAGACATGTAGATATCTGGAAGAAGAGTTTTCAAACCAGAAAAACATCAAGTGCCAAAGCCCTGAGGCAAAACGTATTTCAGGACTAACAAGAAGGCCAGCTCAGATGAGGAAGAATGAAGAGGAAGGATGAGATGAGGATGAAGAACTATCAAGGGACCAGACCACACAAAGCCTTATAGGCCATTTAAGACAATGTATAACACTGAATAAAAAACTGGATTGGAGATCCCAAGAGTTATCCCTCTAGCTCCTTCACTGATACTAACTTCACTGGATTTCAGATTTCTTACATATAAAACGTGGGAAGAAGGGGGACTAAATTAGCTTTACCATAAGATGTGAGTCTGGAAATCTATAAACTGAAAAATGCTCACCAGTTTATGGCATTCCTAAGAAATTTTCTTTTTTGTTTTTGGAGACAGAGTCTCACTCTGTCACCCAGGCTGGAGTACAGTGGAACAGTCTCAGCTCACTGTAACCTCTGCCTCCCAGGTTCAAGCAATTCTTGTACCTCAGCCTCCTAAGTGGCTGGAATTACAGGCATGAGCCACCATGCCTGGCTAATTTTTGTATTTTTCAGTAGAGACAGGGTTTTGCCATGTTGGCCAGGTTGGTCTCAAACTCCCAACCTCAGGTGATCTGCCCACCTTGGCCTCCCAAAGTGCTGGAATTACAGGTGTAAGCCACCGCAACTGGCCAGAAAAATATTTTTTATCTTAGAGTCTACTATATCCAAGCTTTTATGCCTTGTAGTCATGTGGATTATTTCAATAAATCCTCATTCCTATTTTAAAATGTCAATATTCTTGACAAGGAAAAAAAAATCTATCCTACTGCACATCATCTTCTTCCACAATTCCCCACCTTCTTCCCTCACCCACTCTGTTTTCTGATTGGCCAGACAACAAGCATTGAGCAGCTCTATCCAGAGCTCAAGCTTCTGCCTGCTCAGCACAGTCACAGCTCAACACCTGATTAGAAAACAGAACAGTCATCACAAACTTTGTTAACATAAATGGGGCTTTGTCTCAATGACATAGAGAATCTCATCACCATTTCAGCTCAAGTGCAAGTATCCTAATAAATAGGATCTGGGGGCAACTATGGCCTTTTTGTATTTAGAAAATAAAACTAAGTATTGGAATAGATAAAGGGCCATGATAAAGAGTGTGAGAAATCCTAGAGTCATTTCCTGTCCTGAAAAAGGACAAAAATATCAAGAAAACTTGATTCTAACTGATCCTTAAATTTTGGAGACTATAAGGTGCAACCAGACATAATACATGGAGACGTTCAGAAACTCAAGAAAACAAGCAGTTATTTTTCTGAGTTTTAATCAAAGATAATGCAATGGCAAACAGAAATCAGTTTGTCTCTTCTTGTTAAGGTAATTTTAAAATATGTTCATAAATTTCTTTAATACACTTCACTTCAAGAGGTGGAGCCTAACTCCCTTTCCCTTGAATGTGAGTCAGACTTAGTAAATTGTTTTTAATGAAGATAATGTGGTGGAAGTGATGCTATGTGACTTCCAAGGCTACATCATAAAAAGCAGAGCTTCTGCCTGACGGTTCCTAGCTCTTGGATTACTTACCCTCAAAAAAGCCAGCTGCCATGTTGTGAGAACATCCAAATAGCCGTTAAACAGAAGCCCATAAGGTGGGCCAGGTGCAGTGGCTCATGATTATAATCCCAATACTTTGGTAGGCCTGAGTTCAAGACCAGCCTAGGCAACATAGCAAGACCCCATCTTTACAAAAAATTATTTTAAAAATTAGCCAGGCATGGTGGCTTACCTGTAGTCCCAGTTACTTGGGAGGCTGAGGAAGAAGGATCACTTGAACCCAGGAGTTCCAGGCTGCAGTGAGCTATGATCACACCATTCACTCCAGTCTGGGTGAAAGAGCAAGGCACTGCCCCCCAGACCCCCCCCAAAAAAAGGAGAGGAAAAAGAAAGAAAATTGCCAGCCATTTCAGTGAGCCACTTTGGAGACAGAACCTCCAGCCTCAATTAAGCTTTCAGTTGACTATAGCTTAGGTCGATATCCTCCAAGCAATTTCTTGAGAGACACTGAGCTGAGACAGTGTCAGCTAAGTTACCTCTGAATTCCTGACTCATAGATGAGGATAAAAAATATATATTGTTGTTTTAAGCCATTAAGTTTTTGGGTAATCTTTAATACAGCAGTACATAACTAATATATGAAGACTATGAAATCAATTCATTAAAACCATGACTCAAAATCATTATACATCAATCAGTGGAAAATGAGCTGGGATTTAGAAACAATACATATTTTGACTTGAGTCCAACTTAAGCAATATTAATAATTAGCTTCCTCAAGCATAAAATAATGATCCTTTACCTGCAGGATCATCATCCTATGAACCTCTTACCCTGATAGCACTGTGTACACAGTCTACATGCTAGCTACAAAAACAACTCAAGATACGGAAAATCATGGCGGAGAGGAGGCAGGATGAGACCGCAACTCCTACTTGGATGGACAGAGCAGCGTTTGGAGGCTCACATCATGAACTTTTGCTCCAGAGTGACTGCAAGAATACATTAGGAAAGCCAAGAGAACTCACAGACCCTCTGAAGGAAGTGGATTGCTCCTGCAGGACCCAGGAGACACCCCCCAAATACTGTGAGTGCCCAAACTGTGGAAGTGGGAAAGGGAGATCATCTGCCCCCAAACACATACCCCCACTGGAGAACCTGAAGGTCTAGAAGATTCTGACCTTACTTGGAGCTGAGTCTATTTAGAGAGCCGAATGAAATACAGGGGTAGAGGAAGCAGCAGGAAAAGCCCTGTAGGCTCACTGAGTCTGCTAGCAAGCCATTTCTGCCTTGCCTCACAGGGGTCCTTGAGGAGGGCTGCCAGAGGCACTGGGAAAAAGCCACAGGGAAAAGGAAACCTCCGGCTGAACTTTGTAACAAATTGAACCAATCAAGAAGTCTTCTGGCCAGAACACAGGCTAGGACATGAATCTAGTGTGCAGACTCCACAGGGAGGGGAAGAAGGAAAGCCCTACTTACTTCCTTAGCTGGGAGGCAGGTAGCCTGGGGCAAGTTCTCAGGCCTACTCACCCACTGCCTGGGAACAGACTCAGTGCTGTTGTGGCGAGCACAGTGGGAGTGAGCCTGGCCCTTTGGGTTGCATGGGAGCTGGGTGAGGCCTGTGACTGCTGCCTTTCCCCCAACTTCCCTGACAACCTGTATGACACAGGAGAGGCAGCCATAATCCTCCTAGGAACATAACTCCATTGACCTGGGAACCGCACCCCCATCCCCCACAGCAGGTGCAGCAAGACTTGCCCAAGTAGAGTCTGAGGTCAGATGCACCTAGCCCTTTCCCCACCTAATTGTCCTTCCCTACCTACCCTGGTAACTAAAGACAAAGGGCATATACTCTTTGTATTTATGAGTTTTAGGGTCCCTCCCACCACCTGTTCGTCCCCATACTACCACAGCTGATGCTCTCTTGAAAGCACCACCTCCCAGCAGGAGGCCAACCACCACAAAAATAGTGTACTAATCAACCAAAGCTAAGGACCCTCACAGAGTCCATTTCAACGCTGCTACTTCCACCAGAGCAGGTGCCAGTATCCATTGCTGAGAGACCCACAGACAGTTCACATCACAGGACTCTGTAAAGACAACCCTCAGTACCACCAGGGAGCCTGGTAGACTTGCTGGGTGACTAGATCCAGAAAAGAGATAACAATCACTACAGCTCAGCTCTCAGGAAGCCACATCCCTAGGAAAAGGGGGAGAGTACTACATCAAGGAAACACCCATGGGACAAAAGAATCTGAACAACAGCCTTAAGCCCTAGACCTTCCCTGACAAGAGCCTACCCAAATGATAAGGAACCAGAAAACCAGCTCTGGTAATATGATAAAACAAGGTTCTTCAACACCTCCCAAAAATTACACTAGCTCACCAGCAATGGAATCAAATCAAGAAGAAATCCATGAGCTACCTGAAAAGCATTCAGAAGGTTAGTTATTAAGCTAATCAGAGAGGCACCAGAGAAAGGCAAGGGCCAATGTAAGGAAATTTTTAAAAATGATACAAGTGAAGGGCAAAATATTCAATGAAATAGGTAGCATAAATAAAAAACAGTAAAAACTTCAGGAAACAATGGATGCACTTACAGAAATGCAAAATGCTCTGGAAAGTCCCAGCAACACAATCAAACAAGCAGAAGAAAGAACTTCAGAGCTCGAAGACAAGGTTTTTGAATTGACCCAATCCAACAAAAAGAAAAAAGAGTAAGAAAATATGAGCAAAGCAAGCCTCCAAGTCTGAGATTATGTTAAATGACCAAACCTAAGAATAATCAGCATTCCTGAAAAAGAAGAGAAATCTAAAAGTTTGGAAAACATATTTGGGGGAATAATCGAGGAAAACTTCCCTGGTCTCGCTAGAGAACTAGATATCCAAATACAACAAACTCAAAGAACACCTGGGAAATTCATCGCAAAAAGATCATCACCCAGGCATCTTGTCATCAGGTTATATAAAGTTAAGACAAAGGAAAGAATCTTACGAGTTGTGAGGCAAAAACACCAGGTAACCTATAAAGGAAAACCTATCAGATTAACAGCACATTTCTCAGCAGAAACCCTACAACCTAGAAGTGATTGGGGCCCTATCTTCAGTCTCCTCAAAACAATTATCAGCCAATAGGCCAGGCGTGGTGGCTCACACCTGTAATCCCAGCACTTTGGGAGGCCGAGGTGGGCAGATCACAAAGTTAGGAGTTTGAGACCAGCCTGGCCAACATGGTGAAACCCTGTCTCTACTAAAAATACAAAAATTAGCTGGTAGTGGTGGCACACGTCTGTGATCCCAGCTACTCAGGAGGCTGAGGCAGGAGAATTGCTTGAAACCAGGAGACAGAGGTTGCAGTGAGCTGACATCGCAGCATTGCACTCCAGCCTGAGCAGCAGAGCGAGACTCCATCTCAAAAAAACAAAAACAAAAACAAAAAAACAAAAAAGCAATTATCAGCCAAGAATTTTGTACCCAGCAAAACTAAGCTTAATAAATGAAGGAAAGATACAGTCTTTTTCACACAAACAAATGCTGAGAGAATTCGCAACAACCAAACCAGCACTACAAGAACTACTAAAAGGAGCGCTAAATCTTGAAGCAAAACCTGGAAACACATCTAAACAGAACCTCTTTAAGCCATAAATCTCACAGGACCTATAAAACAAACAAAAACAAAAAAACCCAAGGTCTACAGACAACAAATGAAACAATTAATGAACAGAATGGTACCTCCCATCTCAGTAATAATGTTGCATGTAAATGGCCTGAATGCTCCACTTAAAAGATACAGAATTGCCGGGTGCGGTGGCTCAAGCCTGTAATCCCAGCACTTTGGGAGGCCGAGGCGGGTGGATCACGAGGTCAGGAGATCGAGACCATCCTGGCTAACATGGTGAAACCCTGTCTCTACTAAAAATACAAAAAACTAGCCGGGCGAGGTGGCGGGCGCCTGTAGTCCCAGCTACTGGGAGGCTGAGGCAGGAGAATGGCGTGAACCCGGGAGGCGGAGCTTGCAGTGAGCCGAGATCATGCCACTGCACTCCAGCCTGGGCGACTCAGCAAGACTCCGTCTCAAAAAAAAAAAAAAAGATACAGAATTGCAGGATGGACAAGAATTCACCAACCATCTGCTGCCTTCAAGAGATACACGTAGCACATAAGGACTCATATAAACTTAAGGTAAAGGGATGGAAAAAGATAATCCATGCAAATGGACACCAAAAGCAAGCAGGAGTAGCTATTCTTATATCAGATAAAACAAACTTTAAAGCAACAGCAGTTTAAAAAGACACAGAGGAACATTATATAATGATAAAAGGCCTTGACAGTATCACAATCCTAAACATATGCACCTAACACTGGAACTCCCAAATTTATAAAACAATTACTAATAGATCTAAGAAATGAGACAGACAGCAACACAATAATAGTGGGGGACTTCCATACTCCACTGACAGCATTAGACACGTCATCAAGATAAAGTCAACAAAGAAACAATTTAAACTATACCCTGGAACAAATGAACTTAACAGATAATTACAGAACATTGTACCCAACAACTGCAGAATACACATTCTATTAGACAGCACATGGAACATTCTCCAAGATAGGCCATATGATAAGCTACAAAATGGGCCTCAATAAATTCAAGAAAATTGAAATTATATCAAGCACTCTCTCAGACCACAGTGGAATAAAACTGGAAATCAACTCCAAAAGGAACCTTCAAAATCGTGCAAATACATGGAAATTAAATAACCTGCTCCTGAATGATCACTGGGTCAAAAATGAAATAAAGATGGAAATTTAAAAATTCTTTGAACTGAACAACAATACTGAAACAACCTATCAAAACCTCTGGGATACAGCAAAGATGGTGCTAAGAAAAAAGTTCATAGCCCTAAATGCCTACATCAAAAAGTCTGAAAGAGCACCAACAGACAATATAAGGTCACATCTCAAGGAACTAGAGAAACAAGAACAAATCAAACCCAAACTCAGCAGAAGAAAGGAAATAACCAAGATCAGAGCAGAAGTAAATGTAATTGAAACAAAAAAAAGCCAAAAGATAAATGAAGCAAAAAGCTGGTTCTTTGAAAAGATAAACAAAACTGATAGACCATTAGCATGATTAACCAAGAAAAAAAAAGAGAGAAAATCCAAATAAGCTCAGTTAGAAATGAAAACGGGAGATACCACAACTGACACCACAGAAATACAAAAGATCATTCAAGGCTACTGTAAACACTTTTATGTGCATAAACTTGAAAACCTAGAGGAGATGAATAAATTTGTGGAAAGATACAACGTTCCTAGCCTAAATCAGGAAGAATTAGATACTCTGAACAGACCAGTAACAAGCAGTGAGACTGATATGGTAATTTAAAAAATTACCAACAACAAAAAGTCCAGAACCAGAAGGATTCACAGCAGAATTCTACCAGACATTCAAAGAATAATTGGTACCAATGTTATTGACACTATTCCACAAGACAGAACCCTCCCTAAATCATTCTATGAAGCCAGTATCACTCTAACATCAAAACCAGGAAAGGACACAACCAAAAAAGAAAACCACAGACCAATATCCCTGATGAACATAGGTGCTAAAATTCTTAACAAAATAGTAGCTAACTGAATACAGCAACATATCAAAAAGATAATCTACCATGATCAAGTGGTTTTCATATCAGGAATGCAGGGATGGTTTAACATATGCAAGTCAATAAATATGATATACCACATAAACAGAATCAAAAACAGAAATCACATGATCATCTCAATAGATGCAGAAAAAGCACTCGACAAAATTCAGCATCCTTTCATGATTAAAACTCTCAGCAAAATCAGCATACAAGGGACATATCTCAATGTAATAAAAGCCATCTATGACAAACCCACAGCCAACATAATATGGAATGGGGAAAAGTTGAAAGCACTCCCTAAAAGAACTGGAACAAAACAAGGATGCCCACTCTCACCACTCCTCTCCAATATAGTGCTGGAAGTCCTAGCCAGAGCAATCAAGACAGGAGAAAGAAATAAAGAGCACCCAAATCAGGAAAGAGGAAGTCAGACTGTTGCCGTTTGCTGATGATATGATTATTCACCTAGAAAACCCTAAAGACTCCTCCAGAAAGCTCCTAGAACTGATAAAAGAAAGTTTTTCAGCAAAGTTTCCCAATACAAAATTAATGTACACAAATCAGTAGCTCTTCTATACACCAACAGCAACAGAACTGAGAATCAAATCAAGAATTCAACCTCTTTTACAATAGCTGCAAAAAAAAAAAAAAAAAAAAAAAAACTAGGGACTACACCTAACCAAAGAGTTGAAAGACCTCTACAAGGAAAACTATAAAACACTGCTGAAAGAAATCATAGATGACACAAACAAATGGAAGCACAGCCCATCCTCATGAATGGGTAAAATCAATATTGTGAAAATGACCATACTGCCAAAAGCAATCTACAAATTAAATGCAAATCCCATTAAAAAACCACCATCATTCTGCACAGAATTAGGGAAAACAATCCTAAAATTCATATGGAAACAAAAAAGAGCCTGCATAGCCAAAGAAAGACTAAGCAAAAAGAACAAATCTGGAGGCATCACATTACCTGATTTCAAACTATACTATAAGCCATAGTCATCAAAACAGCATGGTACTGGTATAAAAATAGGGATGTAGACCAATGGAACAGAATAGAGAATCCAGAAATAAACCCAAATACTTATGCCAACTGATGTTCGACAAAGCAAACAAAAACATAAAGTCAGGAAAAGACACCCTGTTCAACAAATGGTTCTGCAATAATTGGCAAGCCACATATAGGAGAATGAAATTGGATCCTCATCTCTCACCTTATACAAAAATCAACTCAAGATGGATCCAGGACTTAAATCTAACACCTGAAACTATAAAAATTCTAGAAGACAGCATCAGAAAAACCTTTCTACACATTGGCTTAGGCAAAAATTTCATGACCAAGAACCCAAAAGCAAATGCAATAAAAACAAAAATAAACAGCTGAGACTTAATTAAAGTAAAGAGCTTTTGCACAGCAAAAGGAACAGTCAGCAGAGTAAACAGACAACACACAGAATGGGAAAAAAATCTTCACAATCTATATATCTGACGAAAGACTAATATCCAGAATCTACAACAAACTCAAACAAATTAGTGAGAAAGAAACAAACAATCCCCTCAAAAAGCGGGCTTTGGAAATGAATAGACAATTCTCAAAAGATATACAAATGGCCAACAAACATGAAAAAATGCTCAACATCACTAATGATCAGAGAACTGCAAATCAAAACCACAATGCAATACCACCTTACTCCTGCAAGAATGGTCATAATCAAAAAAATCGAAAAATAATAGATGTTGGCGTGGATGCAGTGAAGAGGGAACACTTCTACACTGCTGGTGGGAACATAAACTAGTACAACTACTATGGAAAACAGTGTGGAGATTCCTTAAACAACTGAAAGTAGAACTACCATTTGATCCAGAATCCCACTACTGGGATCTACCCAGAGGAAAAGTCATTATACAAAAAAGATGCTTGTACACACATGTGTTTAACAGCACAATTTACAATTGCAAAAATGTGGAACCAACCCAAATGCCCATCAATCAATGAGTGGATAAACTGTGATATATATATATGATGAAATACTACTCAGCCATGAAAAGGAATGAATTTATGGTACTTGCAGCAACCTGGATGAGACTGGAAACTATTATTCTAAGTGAAGTAACTCAGGAATGGAAAACCAAATGTATGTTGTCGCTCATAAGTGGGAGCTATGCTATGAGGATGCAAAGGCATAAGAATGACACAGTGGACTTTGGGGATTCAAGGGGAAAGGGAGGGAAGGGGGTAAGGGATAAAAGACTACAAATTAGGTACAGTGTATACTGCTCACGTGATGTTTGCACCAAAATCTCACAAATCACCACTAAAGAACTTACTCATGTAACCAAATACCACCTGTTCTCCAATAACCTATATAAATTAAATAAATAAATAAATAAATAAATAAGAAAAAAGAAAAGCAATTCAAGAAAGAGATCAACATTGAGAATGGAAGCATGTAGAGTTCAATAGACATGCTTTCCAGTGAATCAACTACAACTAATGAAAATTATTTTTTAAAAACCACCATGTAAAAGCCTCTGTAATTCTTCTAAGGCCATCAAATGAAGAAACATTATTGAAGAAAATCTACTAAATCTCAGTAAGAAAGTCTGGGACAGTTGAGTGAACTGCTCATTCACCATCTCCACCAAACTCAGTGTGACAGAAACTCTACTGCAGTTGGTATACAGAAGAAGAAGGGACTCATTCTTCCTACAGCTCCAAAGGGATGTGGCATCTCTCCAGAAAAACAGGTGACCAGCGCATCTTCCCCCCCACCCAGCTCCATGTTATGGGGGCTAAGTTTCAGGTTTGGGCAGCAGAGAGGTCTGGAGCTCCCTTCTTATGCCCAAACCACATTCATAAGGTGGAGGCTCTACACCAGATGGAGCAGGCCAAAAATACCGGGACCCCAACTGGCTTCCTCCCAATATGTTTGTAGTGCAGAGATTCCACTCCAAGGTTGCTGATTCATTCCTCTGCCAGTTTAAATCTATTGTTCAATCCCTCTGGTGAATTTTCACCTAAGTTATTGTACTTTTTACCTCCACAATGTATAACAAATAATAGCACAAAAAAGCAGTAGAATCAATAGAGCTATATAAGAGTCACATTTTAAAGTATCACTGGATAGGCAACATACAGAGACCTCGTCTCTACAAAAAATAGTAATAATAGTAAAAAAGCCGGGTGTGGTGGTACATACCTGTGGTCCCAGCTACTCAGGAGGCTGTGGCAGAAAAGGATCCCTTGAGCCCAGATATCAAGGCTGCAGTGAGCTGAGATGAGCTGAGATGGCACCACTGCACTCCAGCCTGAGTGACAGAGTAACATTTCTCCATATATATATATATACACACACACAAACACACATGATATATGATATATATATATATCTATGACATATATATCATATATCTCACTAGAACTAAGTTAGTACACATTTGAAGTAGAGTCTAAAAAGTTAAGATGTACAATTGACCCTTGAACAACATGGGTCTGAACTGCATGAATCCATTTATGCACAAATCTTTTTCAATAACTATAATCGAAAATTTTTTGGAGGTTTGCGACAATTTGAAAAAACTCACAGATGAAATCTATCGCCTAGAAATATCAAAAAAAAGAGAAAAAGTTCTGTCATGAATGCATACAGCGTATGTAGATAAGTCTATTTAATCATTTACTACGATAAAATATACAAAAATCTATTATAACGTTAAAACTTACACATATAAACACTTACAGACCATACACGAATCCATTTGCAGTTGAGAGAAATGTAAACAAATGTAAAGAGGAAGTATTAATTCATAACTGCACAAAATTAACTGTAGTACATACTATACGACTATAATAATTTTGTAGACACCTCTTACTACTATTGCAGTGAGCTCAAATATTGCAAGTATCAACTTAAAATGCCATGTGACACCAGTTGTCTCTCTAATAAATTGCAAATTGCAATAAAAATTGATCTTTCATATTTCTTGTGTATTTTTCATTTTGTTTAGTGTAATACTGTAAACCCTGAGTAACACCATGGGACCCATACAAAGAGCCATCAGTGGTGCTGGAAGTCATGACATTACATGAAAAAGTCAAATTGCTTGACCTGTACCATAGATTGAGGTCTGCAGCTGAAGGCTGCCCACCATTTCCAGATAAATGAATCCAGTGTAAGGACCACTGTCAAAAATAAAAGAAAATTCAAGAAGTCATCACTGCAGCTATGCTAGCAGGCACAAAAATCCTGCTTTTTTTTGTGAAATACTTTTCAATGTAATATTAGACATGCAGATTCTATAAGTGTTCAGGGCTGCTATAAGAAAGGTATACCTATAGCCTCTAACATCATTCAAGAAAAAGCAAAGTCATATGACAACTTAAAGCAAAGGAAAGTAACGGAGTTGGAGAATTTAATGTCAGCAAAAGATGGTTTGACAAATTTAGAACGAGATTTAGCTATAAAAATGTCAAGATAACAGGAGAAATAGCTTCTGCTGACCAAGAGGCAGCAGCTGAGTTTCCCAACATCATTAAGAAAATCCTTGCAGAGAAAGAATATCCACCTGAACAGGTATTTAACACAGATGAAAGTCCCCTATTCTGGAAAAAAGAATTGCCACAAAAAACATTTATTAGTAAGGAAGAGAAGCAAGCACCAGGATTTATGGCAGGAAGGGACAGGCTAACCTTACTGTTTTGTGCAAATGCAGTCAGGTTTATGATCAGGGCTGCCCTTATTAATAAAGCTGCTAACCCAGATCCATGAAGGAAAAAGAAAAACACCAGTGAAGTGTCTTTCGGTTGTACAACAAGAAAGCTTGGACAAGGAGGACTCTTTTTCTGAATTGATTCCACTGATGCTTTCTCCCTGAAGTGAGGAAGTACTCTGTCAATAAGGAATTGCTTTTTACAGTTAATTTGATATTGGACAATGCCCCTGGCCATCCAGAACCCTCTGAGTTCAACACTGAAGGCAATGACATGGTTTACTAGCCCCTAAACACAACATTAATTCAGTCTCTAGATCCAAGCTATGGAAGAGAACTTCAACAGGGAAGACACATAAAAGTCTGGGAGGATAATACTATTGAAAGTATCATCGTTGTGAGAATGTTTTTTTTTTTTTTATAGAGACTGTGTCTTGCTATGTTTCCCATGCTGGTGTTGAACACCTGGCCTCTCAAAGTGCTGGAATTACAGGTGCAAGCCACCGTGTTTAGCCCATGGTTGTTATGGAATAAGTCACAAAATGCTATCACATTTGAGGGGAAGGGAGGGGAGGAAAAGAAAGAGAAAGGGAGAGAAGGGGGGAGAGGGAGGGAAGGAGAAAGAGAGAGAGAAAGGGACAGAGAAAAAAGAGAGGGAGAGAAAGAAAGAGAAAGAGAGAGAGAATGACAGAAAGACAAGGAGGAAAGGGAATGGGAGCCTCCCAGCTATTTGGGAGGCTGAGGCAGGAGAATTGCTTAAACCCGGGAGGCGGAGCTTGCAGTGAGCCAAAGATCGCGCCATTGCACTCCAGCCTGGGCAACGCGGGGGCCAGGGATGGACAGGACAGGACAGAAAAAGGAAAGGGAAAAGGTAAAAGGAAAAAGGAAAGGAAAGAGAAAAAGGGCCATGAAAGCCATCAAGCCCAAAACAATACATTCCTACCGGAGAAAACTATGTCCAGATGTTGTACATGACTCACAGGATTTACAACAGAGCCAATCAACAAAATCATGAAACATACTGTGGACATGGCAAAAAAGATAGGGGATAAAGGGTTTCAAGACATGGATACTGGAGAAATTCACAATCTTTTCAAGATAGATACCATACCAGAGGAATTAAAAGAAGATGATTTGATGGAGATGAGCGCTTCCAAATCAGTGCCAGATGATAAGGACAAAGATGAAGAAGAAGCAGTGCCAGAAAACAAATCGACATTAGACAATTTGGCAGAAGAGTTCTGATTATTCAAGACTGCTTTTGACTTCTTTTACATGGACCCTTTTATAATGTGGGCAGTGAAACTAAAGCAAACGGTGGAAGGAGGATTGGTACCATATAGAAAAATTTCTAGAGAGATGAAAAACCAAAAACGTCAGACAGAAATTATGATGTATTTCTGTAAAGTTACACCAAGTGTATCTGGTCTGCCTCTCCTGACTCCTGTTCTGCCTCCTCCACCATCCCTGAGACAGCAAGGCCAACCTTTCTTCTTCCTCCTCCTCTTCAGCCTATTCAATTTTCACTTAATGCACAGTAAATATGTTTACCTTATAATTTTCTTAATAACATTTTCTTTTCTGTAGTTTGCTTTACTGTAAGAATACAGAATATACTACATACAACATATAAAATATGTATTAACCAACTGTTTATGTTATCAGTAAGGCATCTGATCAACAATAGGCTATTTGTAGTTAAGTTTTGGGGAAATCAAATGTTATACATATTTTCAACTGTGTAGGGTGTCAGTACCCCTAACCCCTATGTTGTTCAAGGGTCAACTGCCTATTATGGTAAGTAAGCCCTAGAGCAACAACTAAGAAAATAATTTTAAAAATATCTATATAATAAAAAAATCATAAAAAGAATTAAGATGTACTACCAAAATATTCGTACAATGCAAAAAAAGCAGTAAAGGAGGAATACAGGGAAAATGTCATGAATAATAAAAAATGAAAATTGAAATGGCAAACATAAATTCAACTATATTAATAACATTAAATATGAATTAATGAATTCAATCAAAAGACAGTGATTGTCCCATCCAATAGAAACACATGACCAATATATGTTGCCTTCAGAATGCACACCTTTTTTTTCTGAGACAGGGTCTCCCAAGCTGGAGTGCAGTGGCATGATCTTCAGTTCACTGGAGCCTCCACCTCTCAGGCTCAAGTGATCCTCCCACCTTAGCCTCCCAAGTAGCTGGGACTACAGGTGTGTGTGCCACCATGCCCAGCTAATTTTTGCATTTTTTGTAGAGACAGGGTTTTGCCACGTTGCCCAGGCTGGTCTCAAACTCCTGAGCTCGAGCAACCCACCCACCTGCGCTTCCCAAAGTGCCAGCATTACAAACACGAGCCACCGCGCCCAGCCTTAGAACACACACTTTAGACTCAAAGATACAAACAAGCTGAAAGTAAAAGGATGGAAAACATCACACAAATAGCAAAAATAGAAAGCTGGAGAGGCTATATGCATATCAGACAAAAAAGACTTTATGCCAACTTAGTGTCAATAATATACAAAAATTCTTGCTTCTTTACAGTGCCACTCCCCTTTATGTTTGTCACAAACTACATCTTTATACATTGTGTGACCATTAATATAGATTTACAATTAGTGCTTTATGCATTTATTATTTGTATGGAAAAAAAATTACAATTTAAACATGCAACATTGGTTGTTATATTTACGTATGTAAATTCTAGTTATTTCTTCATATGGTTTTGAATTGTTGTCTACTATCCTTTTGTATCACCCTGAAAAACTACTTTTAGCATTTCTTTCTTTTCTTTTTTTTTTTTTTTTTTTTTTTGGAGACAGAATCTTACTCTGCTGCCTAGGCTGGAGTGCAGTGGCATGATCTCGGCTCATTGCAACCTCCACCCCCCGGGTTCAAGCAATTCTCTCATGCCTCAGCCTCCCAAGTAGCTGAGACTACAGGTATGTACCTCCATGTCCAGCTAACTTTTGTATTTTCAGTAGATACAGGGTTTCGCCATGTCGGCCAGGCTGGTCTCGAACTTCTGACCTCAAGTAATCAAGATTAGCCCGCCTCCGCCTCCCAAAGTGAGCCACTGCAACCAGGCCTCTTGTAGCATTTCTTATGGATGTTTACTAATGACAAACTCCCTGCGGTTTTTTTATCTGAAAATGTACTCAGAACCACTCAATGGTGCACTTTCAATAGATGAATTGTATTATATGTGAGTTATATCTCAATAAAGCTTTTATATTAAAGCTTCCTTTCATAACTAATTAAAGTGGATGTTAAGGTTACATGGAAAAGAGAAAAGCACAGGGGCCCAGATCAGTTGATGGAAGGACAGTTTTCACAGAACAACAGAAAATGAACTCTTCATCATTCATGACCCTGCTGTCTTACTTAGTCAACTTATCATTCCCTCTGAAATACGCAACTGTCATTCCCTATTGAGGTGACTCTACCATACAGGTAACTCAGTCTTTCTAGGTTTCTGCTTCACCTCTAATCTTGGTTTCTGCTTCTTTTCTTTTTGAAAATTTCAAACCCAAACTTGTTTGGGTCTCATTGTCCATTTTTAGAAGACTTCTCACACTAGTCTACTCATAAGTCACTTACCTAGCTAATATAATGTAGCTTTTAGCTATGATACTTACCCCTAATTTAGTTAACTATAGCAAAGACAGTAAGGTAACATTTTCTAGAAAATATTTTGAACCTAATAAAATGTATCATAAAAAAATTTAGAGGGAAATTTTTAGTTTTAAGTGCTTATATTATAAGAAAGTTACCAAATCAATAACCTAATAATCTTTCACATTAATATATATTGATATATAATTGTATAAATAGATGCACAATTAAATACATAAATACAACACATAAATAGAAGAAAAGAAAGAAATGACAGAACTTATCAATGAAAACCAAAAGCTGGTTTTTTGAGATCAATACAATTAATTTCTAGCCAGACTAACCAGAAAAAAAAAAAGAAGACAAATTATCAATATTCAAAATGAAATGTGACATTACTACAAATATCCCATAAATACTGAAAGGAAAAATAAAGGAATACTATAAACAATTTTATGCCAATAAATTCAACAATTTTTGTGAAAATGGACCAACTTTTGAAAACTGCAAACCACCAAATATAACGCAAAATGAAATAGATAATATACATAGTCCTTCCAGGTGAGATTTTTGTTTTATAAAAAATTCATATATATAGTCTTATAACTACTAAATAAATTGAATTTATAGTTAAAACCTTCCAAGAAAGAAATCTCCAGGCCCTGATGGCTACATAAATTAATTCTACCCATTATTAAAGAATAACACTAATTATATACAATGTCTTCTGGAAAATACAAGGTGAAAGAACAGTCCTCAAATCGATTGTAAATTTAAATGTAAAGCATAGAACTATAAATATTTACAAAGAAAACATAGTGAAAATCTTTATGACCTGAAGATTTCTCTAAGATGAAGAGTTCTTAGACATGACACCAAAACCATGTTCTGTAACAGGAAAATTGATTAATTGGACTTCATCAAAATAAAAGCTTTTGTTTCTTAAAAGACACTAAAACAGACTAGGAGAAAACATTTATAAATTTTATATCTTACAAAGGACTGGTATTGAGAATATAAAAATAATTCTTAAAACTCAACGAGAAACCATCCAATTAAAATATGGGCAGTGGACTTGAACAGACCCTTCGCTAAAGAGAATATAAAGATGACAAATAATAGCATGGAAAGATGTACAGCATTATTGGCCATTAGGGAGTGCAAATTCAAGCCAAGGTAATATACTACTACATACTTATTAGAATGGCTAAAATGAAAATACCAAGTGCTCCCAAGAAAATGGAGCATAGGGTACTCCGACATGTTGCTGGTGGAAATATAAAATGGTATAGTTGGCTGGGCGTGATGGCTTACATCTGTAATCCCAGCACTTTGGGAGGCTGAGGTAGGTGGATTGCCTGAAGTCAAGACCAGCCTGGCCAACATGGTGAAACCCCAACTCTACTAAAAATACAAAAATTAGCTGGGCATGGTAGCACGCACCTGTAATCCCAACTACTCAGGAGGCTGTGGCAGGAGGATCGCTTGAACCTGGGAGGCGAAGGTTGCAGTGAGCCGAGATCATGCCACTGCACTCTAGCCTGGGCAAGAGAGCAAGACTCCACCAAAAAAAAAAAAGGTATAGTCACTCTAGAAAATAGTTTGGCACTTTCTTATAAAGTTAAACATGCATTTACTGTATAAGCCAACAATCCAACTCTTAAGTATCTTAGAAAAATAAAAACTTACGCTCACACAAAAGCTTGTACACAAATGTCTGCAGCTGATTTATTTAAATAATAAATAATAATAAACCCAAACTGGAAACAACCCAAATGTCCTTCAATGAGCAAATGGATAAACAAACTTTGGTACAATGGAATTCTACTCAGCAATCAAAAGAATGAACTATTGATTCATGCAACAATTTGGCTGAATCTGAAGACATTATCCTGAGTCCAAGAATCCAGTCTCAAGAAGTGATATACTATGTGATTTCATTTATAAGATATTCTCAAAAATGTAAAACTATAGTGATGGAGAACGGCTCAGTAGTTGCCAAGTTATAGTTGAGGGGAGAGTGGGATTATAAAGGGTTAGCACGAGGGAGTTTTTTGAAGTGATGGAATTTTTTTTTTTATCCTGACAATGGTTGTGGTTACACAAATCTATACATGTGTTAAAATACAGAGCACTGTACACCAAAAGGGAAAAAATTCAATTTTGCTGCACAAAAAACAAAAACAAAAAAACAAAAAAAAAAAACAGGCTTAGGATATCAACAAGCAAGTTTGAGAAGAAATGCAAATAGCCAACAGAGAAAAGATCCTCAAATGTATTTGTTATCAAACAGCAGTAAGATATTATTCACTCCTCAGGTTGGCAAAAATGAGAAAGACTGTTAATATTTAGTGGTGGTGAAGATGTGGAAGAACTAAGCAGCCTCATATGCCATGGTGTATATGTAAACTGGTAAAGCCTTATTACAGGGCATTCCGATGGCATCTTAAGGAATATGCACATATCCTTTAAATTAGATAGTACAATTCCTTTGTGCAAGTCCAGTACTTACTATAGTATCTGGTATATAAGCTATCAATAAATGTGTGCAAAATGGTTGAAAGAAGGCATGCAGAGCAGGCATACATTAGTAAAAATGGAATATATCAAGTAAGGTTTCCTGAAATAGAGGAAGCTGTGACCTGAACATCCAAGGATGGCTAGGGTTTAAATCAGTGATGAGGAAGGGAAAAAAAAAATTCTAGGGACAAAGAAAAGCTGAGGCACAGTGGCTCAAGAGACAAAATAAATATGGTAAATTGGCATCAGCTAGGCTTCAGTGAAAGTGAAGAGCGGGTAGCTCAAGAGTAAGAAATAAACATTTCTTCACAAGATGAGTTCCACCTCCTTCTTTAGGGTCTAAATTGGATTCCACCTCCCCTAAGTAATCTCTCTTACACCCAGAATTAATTGCTTGCCATATCACACTTCCATATCCACCTCTTTATCAGTGGTTTTCAAAGTTATCCTGCATCAGAATCACCTGAAGTGCTTATTAAAACACAGATTGCTGGCCCTACTACCCATTTCTGATTCAGAACTAGAACTGGAAATGACAATATGAGAATTACTGCTCTAGCCAACTTGGCTTCCTTCGACTTGCTAAAATACCATTATAATGAGCAGCTGTTATTTTTGCCTTCCCAGCGTTCATCCCCTCTTCTCATAACCAAACCCTTTTGGACAGGAACCACTTCCCTGCAGTTTAGGTGTGGCTGGATTGCTTTCTCAGACCACAGGAGACACATGACCCAGGCCTGAACAATTAGAATATTCCATTCCCATGGCCACAGTCATTGAATCAGGAACAGGAGTGTTGCCAATTAGAATCCTCCCCGGGATTTTTTTCTGCCGGAGTTATCAGGAAGATGCTCTCTTTCTACCAAGGTTGTTATGCTGATAAGATGTGAGTCTTAGGCCTCTGGTGGCCCTCAAGACTACAAAATGGAAAAAACCTGTGAGAGAGAAAAGGAAGACCTGGATCACATCACATCACTTGAGCCCTTAGATCCGGTCATGCCCAAAGTCCGATATTCCAAAGCCTTTTGTTTCATGTACAGTATTACCATTTTGCTTAGGCCAATTTGAGTTTGGTATTTGTCACTTGCAAGCCGGGGTCCTGACTAATAAATGAATTGATAACATAAGCGGGGAGGGGTAGCGATGACAGACCTTAAATATGGAATGCGAAGAGACAACCTACAGAATGGGAGAAAATATTTGCAAACTATACATCTGACAAGGGGTTAATATTCAGCATATATAAGAAACTCAAACAACTCAATAGCGAAAACAAAAAACACAAGCCAATTTTAAAAATGAGCAAAAGATCTTAATAGATATTTCTCAAAAGAAGAGACATATAAATGACCAACAGGTATATTAAAAAATGCTCAACATCATTAATTATCAGGGAAATGCAAATCAAAACTACAATGAGATATCACCTCACTCCAGTTAGAATGGCCATTACCACAAAGACAAAAGATAATGAGTATTGTCGAGGATGTAGAGGAAAGGGAACCCTTGCACATTGTTGGGAATGTAATTTAGTATAGCCTTCATGGAGAACAGTATGGAGGTTCCTCAAAATATTCTAAATATAACTACCACATACTTAATCCAGTCATATCACTGCTGGGTATATATGCCCAAGGAAATTAAATTAGTATGTTGAAGAGATATCTGCACTCACATGTTTATTACAGCATTATCACAATACTCAAGATATGGAACCAACCTAAGAAGCTATCCACAGATGAAAGGATAAAGAAAATGTCGTATGTATACATATACGTACACAATGAAATACTACTCAGCCATAAAAAATATTAAATTCTTTTTTTTTTTTTTTTTTTTGAGACGGAGTCTCACTCTGTCACCCAGGCTGGAGTGCAGTGGCACAATCTTGGCTCACTGCAACCTCCGCTTCCCAGATTCAAGTGATTCTCCTGCCTTAGCTTCCCAAGCAGCTGGGACCACAGACACGTGCCATCACGTCCAGCTAATTTTTTTTATTTTTAGTACAGATGGGGTTTCACCGTGTTGGCCAGTTTAGTCTCCAACTCCTGACCTCAGGTGATCCGCCCGCCTCAGCCTCCCAAAGTGCTGGGGTTACAGGAGTGAACCACCATGTCCAGCCAAAAATAATAAAATGCTGTCACTGAGTGAAGTAAGCCAGACACAGAATGACAAATACTGCATGTTCTCACTCACATGTGCAATCTAAAAAAAGTTGATCTCATAGAAGTAGAGAGTAGGATAGTGATTAACAGAAACTGGAGCAGGAGAGGTGGGGAAAGGGAAGATTGGGGAGAGGTTGGTAGGAGGCATAAATTCTGGTGTTCTATTACACTGTGGGGTGACTATAGTTAACAATAATGTATATTTCAAAATAGCTAGAAGAGAGGATTTTGAACGGCCTCATCAAAAAGAAATGATAAATGTTTTAAGGTGTAGATTTGCAAATTATTCTGATCAGATCACTATCAAAATATCATATTGTATCCCATAAATATGTACAAATTTTTTTGAAACAAAGTCTCACTGTGTTGCCCAAGCTGGAATGCAGTGGCCCAATCTCAGCTCACCGCAACCTCCATCTCCGAGGGTCAAGTGATTCTCATGTCTCAGCCTCCTGAGTAGCTGGGATTTGAGGCCTGCATCATCACACCTGGCTAATGTTTGTATTCCTAGCAGAGACAGGGTTTCGCTATGTTGGCCAAGCTGGTCTAGAACTCCTGGCCTCAAGTGATCCACCCACCTCGGCCTCCCAAAGTGCTGGGATTACAGGTGTGAGCCACTGCACCTAACCATAATGTACAATTATTATGTGTCAATTAAAAATAAAACTTTTAAAGAGAGCCAATTAGAATATTTAGCTGAAAAAATGTAAACATACGGAAAGCCAGGAGGATGCCTCTATCCTTATCTGGAAAGTCTGGGAAGTGATCATCCTTATTCTATGGTTACAAAGGTGCTGGTTAAACTGCTGTAACTTGGAACAGTGACTTTGCTAAGAACAGCAGAATGAAGAGAGGAATGGACCTGGATCAATAATGGTATAACTGAGCCACTGTTGATCTTTATCAGCTTGAACCCATTCTACCTCTGGACTTCCTTTTATAGAAGGCAATAAATTGATTTGTTTGGATTAGGGTTTTCTGTAACTTGCAGCCAAAAAGTTTCCTAACTCATATAAATTAACTACTTCTACATCTAATTCTTGCAAAAAAAAAACAAGGTTCAGTTCAGCTGGTCCAGCTGAAAGCAAACAGGAAAGACTATAGAGCCTTGCAAAGAGGTACATTTCTTGCCCACAAACAGTAAACTCTAAACAGATGTGAATCAGATAATCCGTAGCTTTGCTTGTTTACAAAAGCCTAAATTTCTGCCCAGCTAAATCAAAGAAGATATCACAGGAGAGATTATCAGGATTCAGGAGCAAATAATGTATTAATGGTGATTCCTGTTTATGCCTTATTCAGTGAGACAGATGATCATGCCAAGGGAACACTGGCAGACTGCTAGGTCTGAGGGGAAATGCGTTAGTTCTGCCTTGTTTAGATATGTAGAGTTTGAGGTACCTTTGACACAAGCAAGCGGGAATGCTAAACAGCCAGTTAGATATTGACAATTAAATTTTTTAGATCTGTAAGATTAACTGAAAGAGTTTAAAGTACATGTAGTATGATCCCATTTTTAAATAGAAAAAACATACATATGTGTAATCATATATCCAAAAGTACATATCAGGTAGGGTGCAGTGGTTCACACCTGTAATCCCAGCACTTTGGGAGGCTGAGGTGGGAGGAGACTGTTTGGGCCCAGGAGTTTGACACCAGCCTGGGCAACACTGGAGACCCTGTCTCCGTAAAAAGTAAAAAAAAATTAGCCAGTCATGGTGGTGTGCACCTGTGGTCCCAGCTACTTAGGAGGCTGAGGTGCAAGGATTGCTTGAGCCCAGGAGTTCAAGGCTGCTGTGAGCCATGATTGCACCACTGCATTCTAACCTGGGTGACAGAGTAAGACACTCTCTTAAAATTTTTTTTTACAGTGTTTAAAGAATTAAAACTGTTTATCAAAAGATAACTCTCTCTATATATATATATTTTGAGATGGAGTCTCGCTCTGTCGCCCAGGCTGGAGTGCACTGGTGCAATCTCAGCTCACTGCAATCTCCGCCTCCTGAGTTCACGCCATTTTCCTGCCTCAGGCTCCCGAGCAGCTGGGACTACAGGCGCCCACCACCACGCCCGGCTAATTTTTTATATTTTTAGTAGAGACGGGGTTTCACCATGTTGGCCAGGATGGTCTTGATCTCCTGACCTCGTGATCCACCCGCCCCGGCCTCCCAAAGTGCTGGGATTACAGGCGTGAGCCACCGTGTCCGGCCAAGATTCATTTTTTTAAAATAAAGCTTAAAGTTAAGTCACAAAGTATAAGGATATGTATGACATGAGTAATTAACAAAAAATAATCTGAACTTATAAAGAACTGCTATCAATCAATAAGAAAGTATTAAACAACACGATAGAAAAATAAGCAATATATTTGAGCAGCCATTTCACAGAAGAGGAAACACAAATGGCTAATAAAAAGTGGCCACCTCATTAATGCTCTACCTCACTAATAATCAAGAAAATGTAAAACCTCAATGAGATTCATTTAATTCAGTCAACAATATTTATTAAAGTCTTCTATGGGGAAGGTGCTGCTCTAAATTCCAGGGACACAACAGTGAACAAGATTTCAAAAACTCCCTATCCTTAAGGAACTTAAGTTCCAGTGTGGAAAAGCAGTGGCAGTAAGTGGTCCAGAAAGAAATAAAGCAGTGAAGAGATAAGGGAGTGGGAGAGAAGCATGCCAAATTTTAAAGGGGATGGACAGGAAAAGCCTCACAAAGAACCTGACAATTAAGTGAAGGCCTGAGAAAGGTAAAGGAGCAAACTACAGAGACATCAGGGAGAGAACATTCCAGGCAGAGGAACGAGTAAGTGCAAAGGTTGTGAGGAGCACTAAATAGGCCAGAGTGATTGAAGCAGAGACCATTTTGCACACACCAAGCAAAAACCAAAAGACCAAATAGCGGTAAGGATATGGAGAAACATTAATTCTTATATACGGCTAGCAGGAAGGTACATGGATCATGATCACCCTGGAAAACCATTTGTCATTTTCAAGCATTACCCTCGCAGGCAAGTAGCTTGGAAAAACTCTTGAACAGGTGTACCAGGAAGCCAGTACAAAATACTCATAGTAGCGCAGGTTTTTTAATAGCAAAATTATTAAATTCTGAATTTTAATACCATTTTTAATTCACAGACGAGCGACAAAAATAAATGGTATATACATAATAGAACACAATAGAGTAGTAAAAATACATGTGCTCTAGCTAAGCATCTACACGGATGAACATCTGGAACATACTCCTGAGTAAAAGAAAAAAGAAAGTTACAGAAGAAGAAGAATATGAATCATTTTACGTAAAGTCTTCAAACATGCATATCTAAGCAGTACAGCGTTTATGATTTTGCCCATTTAGTGGTAAGATATTTTTTTCATGTAAGAGAATAAGAAATCATCACGCCTATAGTTCCAGCACTTTGGGAGGCCAAGGAAGTTGGATCACTTGAGCCCAGGAGTTGGAAACCAGCATGGGCAACATGGTGAGACTGCATCTCTACAAAAACACAAACACTAGCCAGAGATGGTAGTACACACCTCTAATCCAAGCTACTCAGGAGGCTAAGGCAGGAGGATCACTTGAGCCCGGAAGGTCAAGGAGGCTGCAGTGAGCCATGATCACACCATTGTACTTCAGTCTGGGTGACAGAGCAAGATCTTGTCTTAAAAAAAAAAAAAGAGAGAGAGAGAATAAGAAATCAAAAAGATTGGGGGAAGTTCAAAGAGAGGCACAGGATGAGTAGGGGTATAGAGGGCTTCAAAAATTATATTAATGTTCTATATCTTTAATTGAGTGGTTGAAGAAATGAAGAAATGGCATTAATTTTATTTTTATGATTTTATCTTATAAATATCTCAGATTTCCTTTTGGATATTTGAAGTACTTTATTTTAAAAGTTTTATTTTCTAAAGAGAGAATGTACAAGCCCAGTGCAGTGGCTCATGCCTGTAATCCCAACACTATGGGAGGCCTAGGCAGGTGGATCACCAGAGCCTAGGAGTCTGAGACCAGCCTGGGCAGCATGGTGAAACCCCATTTCTACAAAACACACGAAAATTAGCGAAGCATGGTGGCATGCACCTGTAGTCCAGCTACCTGGGAGGCTGAGGCAGGAGGACTGCTTGAGCCCGGGATGCAGATATTGCAGTAAGCCGTGATTGTGCTACTGCACTCCAGCCTGGACAACAGAGTGAGAATGTCTCAAAGAAAAAAAAAAAAAAGAGTGACTAAAGTGAATGTACAGATTTTAATTTCATTAGCAGATCATTTTAATGTGATCCTAAAATAGTTAAATATGTAAGGCATAATGTCCTTTTAAAAATCTTCCTGATTATTGAAAAGGTCTTTCTTCTGTGCCGATAGAAAATATAGAACAAAAATCTATGTTTTTGGCTGGGTGTGGTGGCTCACGCCTGTAATCCCAGCACTCTGGGAGGCCAAGGAGGGCAGATCACTTGAACTCAGGAATTCAAAACCAGCCTGGGCAACATGGTGAAACCCCATCTGTACTAAAAAGACACACAAAAATTAGCTGGGCATGGTGGCGTGTGCCTCTTGTCCCAACTACTTGTGAGGCTGAGGCACAAGAATCGCTTGAACCCAGGAGAGGGGGGTTTCAGTGAGCCGAGATCATGCCACTGTACTATAGCCTGGGCAACAAAGCGAGACCCTGTTTCAAAAAAAAAAAAAATACTACTTTTTTTTTCTTGTCTCACTTTAACATAAAAATCTTTCATATAAATGAAGAAAATCCCTTTCCTTTTCTCTTCAGTGACTAATGTAAGGGTGGGAAATAGGGAAACAAGACTGACAGAGGAAAAGGAAAGCTATTAACTGCCTCTTAAACCAAAAGCAACTAAGTGTATTTGGAAGTTGTGTGTGTGAGAGAGAGAAAATCCTCATGCAACTCACTCACCTACTTAATAAATTTTTTAAAGTTAACTCCATAAATGAACAGAAAATCATTTAAATTTTAATTCCATATGATTTTAACATTTTTATGTGTCAGGCATTGCTCCAAGGGTTCTTAACTTATAGATTCATTTAATCCTGAGAATAATCAATGAACTGGGCACTACTACCATCTCCATTTTAGAGAAAAAGGAACCAAGGCACAGAGCTAAGTGATTTGCTGAATGTCACACAGTTAATAACTGGAAATCTGTATCTGAACGTAAGCAGCAGGTCTCCAGAATCCATACCCTCAACCATTACATTAGATTGACTTCCTCATATGATGGAGTCTTTTCAAAGGGGACAGAGGTACAGAGGACAGAAAAAAAGAGAAAAAGAGAGCAGAAAGCTATGGAAACAATGCTGATGTCTACTAAAGCCTAAGAGACAAATATCTAACTCATTTACCAATATTGTTCTTTAACATGAATGAAATATTTTCGTTTAAACAATGGGCAAGTATTGCAAAAAACCTACCAGAGAAAGTATTCTCATCATTCCATAAAACTTGAAATATAGACATTCTTAAGCTTTCTTTTCCTCATTTTCATCAGGGAATGTGTGATTGTTTCCAAACCTAGCTTAAAAAAAAAAAAAAAAAAAAAAAAAAAAGATACTTTAGAATTTTGTCACCACCTTGTGGTCTTTTGCAGTAGTGCTACTGAAAACTTCAAAGAATTTGGGCTAGGGTCCAGTAAAAACACCATTGTCAATCTTAGTGCTATTTTGCCTGCTTTCAATAATTTTGGTCACCTTCGATGGACTCCTGTATTTATCTACATTATTTTTTAAGTGTGGTGACCAAAATGAGGCACAATCCAGTCTATTATTGAAATACCAGACCAAGGTTGGCCATGCCCAAAACCCTTCTAAGGACAGCAGCTATCCTACCAAGCCCCTGCTAAGGGGAAGTCTGTGTGACTTTTCACAGTTGTAACTTAGTCAAGACAATTCCTCAATTCCTTGTACTGAACTTATTTTGAGTTTCCCTAGTCTAGTCCAGTAGTACATTAAGTGAAAACTGTTTGTTTGTTTATTTGTTTGTTTCAGACAGGGTCTCACTCTGTTGCGCAGGCTGGGGTGCAATGGCGCCATCGTGGCTCACTGTGGCCTGGACTTCCTGGGCTCAAGTGATTCTTCCACCTCAGGCTCCCAAGTAGCTGGGATCACAGGCAGGCGCCATCATGCCTGGCTGATTTTTTTCTTTTTCAGAGACAGGGGTCTCACTACATTGCCCAAGCTGGTCTCAAACTCCTGGGCGCAAGTGATCCTCCCACAAAGTGCTGGGATTACAGGCATGAGCTACCGTGCCCGGCCAAATCAGTATTCTCAAATTAGTAACTATCCTATTTCCTCACCTCAGAGCTGATTTTCCCTCTTAAGGGTGTTTCCCTTCCCCTCCTTAGGGAGGGAGGAGGGACAGGCTGGCACAGGGATAATAAGTGCAGGTTCCAGGAGAACACCTCAGGGTAAAGGTGGGACTGAGTCCTTCAAGCACCTGTCTACTTCCTGGCAGCTCCCTGGAGTTGGCAACTGGGAGCCCAACTTAAACTCCAGGTAGAACTTACATGCAACCATGTTGCCCATTTTCCTGTCTTGCTTATGGTCAAAATAATCCATGAAAAACCCTTACATTACTTATTCAGGTGTAGCATATACAGTTTTGGCCAACCAATCCCAAATCCCATGCTGTCAATTCCTCTCAGTCTTCACTCAGTTTTCTCTATGACCCTATACTATTTCTTCTATTTTTTTCCCCCTCTCTTGTTCTTAGCCTATAAGAACACTAAGGCAGTAGGCTCCATCCCATCCCATCCCATCCACTGATGTTTGAAGATCTGCAGAGCAGGTCTTTCTTTGACCCAATACCTCAGAAGCTACTGACATTTAATGGCTGAGGGCCAGACATACCAAAAATCATTCAGCGTGTAAGACACTGTCTTAAGACAAGCTGTGCTGCACAATAGTTAGGAAAACCACTACTGTTCCAGTGCCTGGCCTCCTGCATTACGCATAACTCTTCCTTATAAATGGTCAGTAAAACCCATAAAATTATACACTATTTCACAGACTAATAGGATAGACTACATATTTAGACAAAGTCGAAAAAAGGCCAATGCAGTCCCCTGCCCTATTTAATAATATATAATTTCCTTTCTTTTACCTACATGAGTTGGTTAATTTTGAGTAACTGAAATGAATATATGATGAGATTCTACTGTATCTATTCCCTACACTTTTTAAAAACACATTGTTCTGTATCTTGTTTTTTGATTTAATAATTCTTTGAGACTGCTCTACACTCACGAAAAGAAATCTACCTCATTCTTTTTAATGACTGTAGCATATTTCATTTTAGGGAGATATCCTAGAATTTACTTAACCAGTCTTAGTGGAAGAATTTTAAGCCAAAGAGTAAAGTGATGATACACATTTTGAAAAGATTATGTGGCTATATGGTAGGAAATGGCTTAAAGGTTTAACAGTTTATGTGAGGACCCCAGTGACAGAACATTACCACAGTATTCTTGATAAGCAATGACTTATTTTTACTGTTGATCTCTAATAATTTCCCAGCAGGGTAAAATCTTTTTTTAAAAAAATATAAAATAGAGACAAAGTCTCGCTATGTTATCAAGGGTAGTCTTTAACTCCTGGGCTCAATCAATCCTCCTGCCTTAGCCTCCCAAAGTTCTGGGATTACAGGTGTGAGCCACCATGCCGGGCCAGGGGTAAAATCTTAATGGAAGGAAGAAAGGATGGTAGGGAAAGAATTTTGATGTAGTGCAATTTATCTTTATCTTTCTCTTTACAGTTAATATTATTTGCATCCTATTAAAAAAGTCTTCTTATACCAAGGTTATGAAGATATTCTCATATATTATCTTCTAGGAACTTCATTGTTTTGCCGCTCACATTTAAAACACAACCCGCCTGGAACTTTTTTGTTTGTTTGTTTTGTTTTTTGAGATGGAGTTTTGCTCCTGTTGTCCAGGCTGGAGTGCAATGGCACGATCTCGGCTCACCACAACCTCCGCCTCCTGGGTTCAAGGGATTATCCTGCCTTAGCCTCCTGGGTAGCTCAGATTATAGGTATGCACCACCACTCCCAGCTAATTTCATATTTTTGGTGGAGACTAGGTTTCTCCATGTTGGTCAGGCTGGTCTCGAACTCCCAACTTCAGGTGATCCGCCCCGCCTCAGACTCTCAAAATTCTGGGATTACAGGCATGAGCCACCGTGCCCGGACCTTTTTTTTTTTTAATAGTGTGATGTTGGATCAAGCTTCGGTTTGATTTTTATTTTGTATCTTTTTTCCTTCCTTTTAAAGACAATAATATCTGATTGTCTCTATACCATATACTGAAAAAAATTTAATTCTTTCCCTTCTTCTCTTTAGGGTCAATTTTGTCATACATCAAGTGTCCAGATACATGTGACTGTTTCAGCACTCTCTATTCTAGTCTTTTGATCAGTTTTTCTATCCTTCCATTAATATTACACTTTCTTAATAATTACAGTGTCATGTTGTCTCTCTCTCTCTTTTTTTTTAAATAAAATTTAAAAAAAAAAGGCTAGAAGCGATCCTCCCACCTTGGCCTACTAAAGTGCTGCGATTATAGGTGCGAGCCACCATCCCCGGCCATATTAAGTCTTGATATCCAATATGGCTAGTTTTCCCACTGTTCAAGATTGTCTGGGCTATTCTAGGTCTTTTGCATTTCCAAATACATTTTAGAATCAACTTGTCAAGTTCTCAAAAAAAAGAAAAAAAACTTATTGGATTTTGAGTTGGGACTGCATTGACTCGGTGAATCAATTTAATAAGAGTGAAATCTTTACAATGATGAGACTTCTAATCAACAAAATATGGTATATACTTCTAATTACTCAGAACTTCTTTACCTTCTCACAATAACATTGTATGGTTTTCTGCATTAATAGTATGCATATATCATGTTACATTATTTAATGTTTATGATGCTTTCGAAAATAGTATCCCTTTTCAAAATTTATTTTGCTTACTCACTCCTACAATATTGGAAAATAATTGATTTTTGTATACTGGCCTTTAATCTGGCAATAATTTAGTAATTGTTTGCATCTACATTCATGAGGAATATTGGTCTATACTTTTTTTTGTATTCTTTATCTAGTTTTAGAAGAAAATGTAGGGTGCGGTGGCTCACACCTGTAATCCTAGCACTTTGGGAGGCTGAGGCAGGTGTATCACCTGAGGTCAGGAATTGGAGACCAACCTAACCAACATGGTGAAACCCCGTCTCTGCTAAAAATACAAAAATTAGCTGGGTATGGTGGTGCATGCCTGTAGTCCCAGCTACCTGGGAGGCTGAAGCAGGAGAATCACTTGAACCCAGAAGGCAGAGGTTGCAGTGAACTGAGATCATGTCATTGCACTCCAGCCTGGGCAACAGGGTAAGACTCCATCTCAGAAAAGAAAAAAAAAAGTAATTCCTAGCTTTCATACAATGAATTGGAAGGACAAAACCACATTATCTCAATTGATGCAATAGAAGTATTTAAAATTCATCATCCTTTCATGATAAAAATACTCAACAAACTAGGAATAGAAGGAAACTGCCTCAAAACAATAAAAGCCAGATATAAAAAACCCACAGCTAACATCATATCCAATGATAAAAAACAGAAAGCTTTTCCACTAAGATCAGGAATAAAACAATGATACTCACTTTACACATTTTTTTTTTTTTTTTTTTTTTTTTGAGTTGGAGTCTCACTCTATGGCTCACGCTGGAGTCCAGCAGCACAATCGTGGCTCACTGCAACCTCTGCCTCCCGGGTTCAAGTGATTCTCATGCCTCAGTCTCCAGAGTAGCTAGGATTACCGGCGCACACCATCATGCTTGGCTAATTTTTGTATTTTTAGTAGAGATGGGGTTTTGCCATGTTGGCCATGTTGGTCTAGAACCTTATGTAATCTGCCTGCTGCAGCCTCCCAAAGTGCTGGGATTACAAGCGTGAGCCACCAAGCCCGGCCTCACTTTAGCCACTTCTATTTATTAACATAGTGTTAGAAGTTCTGGCCAGAGCAATTAGGCAAGGAAAAGAAATAAAAGACATCCAAATTGGAAAGAAAGAAGTAAAATTACCTCTATTCACAGATGACATGATCTTATATGTAGAAAACCCTAATTATACACACATGCACACACACACACAACCCCATCAGAACTAAAAAAACAAATCCAGTAAAGTTGCAGGGTAAAAAAACACAAAAATCAGTTGGTTTCCATACAATAGCAATGAACAATCTGAGAAGGAAATTCAAAACAATTCCATCTGTAATTGCATCAAAAAGAATAAAATACTTAATGGGAATAAACTTAAGGAAGTAAAAGACTTGTACAATGAAAATTACAAATTGCTTAAAGAAATAAAGGAAGACACAAATAAAAGGAAATATATCCCATGTTCATGAATCGGAAAAGTTAATATTATCACAATGGCAATACTACCCAAAGCAATCTACAGATTCAATGCAATCCCTTTCAAAAATCCCAATAATGTTTTTGCGTAAGTAGAAAAATCCATCCTAAAATTCATATGGAATCCCAAGGGACCCTGAATAGCCAAAATAATCTTAGAAAAAAAAGAACAAAGTTGTAAGATTCACACGTCCTCATTTCAAAACTTACTACAAAGCTACAGTAACCAAAAACAGTGTGATACTGGCATAAAGATAGACACGCAGACCAGTGGAACAGAACAGAAAGCCCAGAGATAAACCTTCACATACATGATCAAATGATTTTCAACAAAGGTGCAAAAATCATTCGCCAGGGAAAAGACAGTCTTTTCAACAAATGGTGTTGGAAAAAGTGTATATCCACATGCAAAAGAATGAAGTTGGACCCTAACCTTATATCATATACAAAAACTAATTCAAAATGGGTCAAAGACCTAAACATAAGAGAGAAAACTACAAAACTCTTGGAAGAAAATATAGGGCAAAAGCTTCATGATAATGGATTTGGCAATGATTTCTTGGATATGACCCCAAAAGCACAGGCAACAAAAGAAAAAATACCTAAGTCAGACTTTGTCAAAATTGAAAAACTTTTGTGCATCGAAAGATAGTATTCAAAAGACAGTATCAGTGAGTGAAAATGCAACCCAGAGTGGGAGAATATACCTGCAAACAGTATACCTGTAAGAGATTAATATCCAAAATATGTAAAAAACTCAAAAACAGTGGCTCATGCCTATAATCCCAGCACTTTGGGAGGCTGAGGTGGGCAGATCACAAGGTCAGGAGATCGAGACCATCCTGGCCAACATGGTGAAACCCCATCTCTACCAAAAATACAAAAATTAGCTGGGTGTGGTGGTGCATGCCTGTAGTCCCAGCTACTCAGAGGCTGAGGCAGAAGAATTGCTTGAACCTGGGAGGCGGAGATTGCAGTGAGCCACGATAGCGTCATTGTCTTCCAGCCTGACAACAGAGCGAGATTCCATCTAAAAAAAAAAGAAAGAAAAAAAAAAGATCCAATTTTTAAAATGGGCAAAGAACTTGAATAGAAATTTCTCCAAGAAGAATACAGATGACCAATAAGCACATGACATGATGCTCAACATCGTTCATCATTAGGACAATACAAATCCAAACCACAATCAGATATCATTTCACACTCACTAGGATGGCTATTGTTTAAAAAAAAAAAAAAATTCCAGCAAGAGAAAATAACAGTGTTGGTAAGGATGTAGACAAACTAGAACCCTTATGCATTGCTGGTGGTATGTAAAGTGGTGCAGCCACCGTAGAAAACAGTATGGCAGTTCCTAAAAAACTAAACAGAATTACCATAAGATCTAGCAATTCCACTTTTGAATATATATCCCAAAAAACTGAAAGCAGGCACTTGAACACATATTTGTGCACTAATGGAGCATTGCTTACAGCAGCCAAAAGATGGAAACAACCAAAAGGTCCACTGATGAATGAATGGACAAACAAAATGTGGCAAGCTGAAATAATAATCAGGCTTAAAAAATTAAATTCTGATCTATGCTAAAAAATGGATGAACCGTGAAGACACTATGCTAAGTGAAATAAACCAGACACAAAAGAACAAATATTGTATGATTCCACTTGTATGAGGTACCTAGAAAAGCCAAATTCATAAAGAAAGAATTGTAGTTACTAGAGGCTGGAGGGTGTGTACAATGGGTAGTTATCACTTAATGGATACGGAATGTCTGTTTGAAATAATGAAAAAATTCTGGAGATGGATAGTGGTGACAGTTGCACAACAATGTCAATGTACTTAATGGTACTTAATGCCACTGAACTGTACACTTTAAAATGGTTAAAATAGTAAATGTTATGTTATGTATATTTTACTACAGTAAAAAAAATTGAATCAGAATGGCACATACTCATACTTTTTTTCTCCAGTAGATTATTTACATCAAGTAACAAAGATGAGAATAACTTCTTTGGCCATGTCTCAAAGCACAGGTTCCCCTCAGATCAGTAGTTCCTAGGAGGCCAGAGTCAACTGAATTTCCTAGAAGTGCCAAAGCCATCTCTGTCTCACCCATTACCTCAACAATTAGTTGTCACTGAGGACAGTCAACTGAGTACAACTATCACAAAACCCCAGCCAGTTTCGGAAAGGTCCACAGCTCACCACAGAGTATAAACTTTATCCCGGACCCCAAAGTAATAGGAGGAAAGCAGGAAGATGCTGAAGGAGTTTGGGAACTTTCATAAGTTTCCATGTAAAAATCCAATATAGGTATAATTCAAGTTATATACAACAGTGGTTCTCAAATTTCAGCATATATCAGAATCATCTGAAGTGCTGTTAAAACACAGGGTGTCACCCAACTCTACTCCTCAATAGTATCTCTTTCTGGAATTTATGTAGGTCTGGGATGGGGCCCACGATTCTGCGCTTCCAACAAGTTCCCAGGTCATGCTGGAAACTGCTGGCCCAGGGTCCACACTTAGCGAACCACTGCACAGAGTCCTCAGAAACAACTCCTCCTATACCTACCTGACCCCAAAAGGATCAAATGGGAGCAAGGAGAAATGTGAATATATTAACAGTGATAATTCAGTATCCACAAATTATTTAAGATTCAGAAAAATATTTTCCATTGTCCTCTTTTTCTCTTTCCATGGGCTGGTTTGGAAACTTTAGGAAAAAACTTTTTCTGTGGCCAAAAGCCTTACTAGAGTCTTTAAGGACTATGGTTCTATGAAAGAGCAACACACAGCAAGCAATTGAGAAGGCAGAGCCATAGCTGCATCCGAGCCAGGGCAAGGGTAGCACTGCCAGGGAGAAGGAGCACAAGGCAGCTTCTCATAGGCTACAGACATCTGCTTCAAAACCAAAGAATTTCAGTGACACAACAACAGAAATGCAGGAATTATTACAAAATACAATACAAACTGTGATGTCTCACCTAAACATTTCATGTCTAAACAGAATTACATGTCTAAAACAGAGTCTGGGTGGAGTCTTGGATCCTATCAAAGCTTATAGGTATTATTTTTTTTAAACAGTTTGCCCTGAAGCTTTCACAGGAAATTCTCATTGAAGATTCTGCAGGGGGTGGGTGAATGTCGAAGAGAAAAATAAATCTTATTACCTGATACTGGGCTGTCTAGCATGTATTTACAATGTTGAAATAAGCAAGCATAAAATTTCCATGTTCATATCCTAAAGCTGCCACCATAAAATAAACCATCACAAAAATATGTTTAGTGTCTAAGTAAGGAAAAGAGGTAGCAGTGTAAAATTAATTAGAACAAGATGATAACCATATTTTCCTAGGCATATTGCCCAAGGATATAGTTGGGTTGTACTTTCTGCCTATGACAAGGATCACAAATTCAAATATCTACAGGGGCCAAGCCAGTGACATAAATAATTGAAGCAATCGAGATTTTAAAAAAATTCAAATGCCAGAAATAGAATTAAACATTATTTTTAATAATGTAATATAACACAAGCAGTTATGATATCAGAGATTATAAATTTGAAATTGAAAAAAAATATAAGTTAAAACCACAGGAACACAGGCCGGACATGGTGGTTCCCACCTGTAGTCCCAGTACTTTGAGAGGCTGAGGGGGGTGGATCACCTGAGCTCAGGAGTTCAAGACCAGCCTGGGCAACATGGCGAAACCCCATATCAAAGAACAAAAACAAAACAAACAACACCAAAAAATAACAGGCACAGGCTGGGCACAGTGGTTCACACCTGTAATCCCAGCACTTTGGAAGGTCAAGATGGGCAGATCGCTTGAGCCCAAAAGTTTAACACCAGTCTGGACAACATGGCAAAACCTCATTTCTACAAAAAATTAGCTGGGCATGGTGGTGCATGCCTGTAGTCCCAGATACTCGGGAGGCTGAGGTAGGAGGATGGCTTGAGCCAGGAGGCAGAGGTTGCAGTGAGCCAAAGTCACCCCACTACATTCCAGCCTGGGCAACAGAGGAGAGATCCTATCTCAAAAACAAAACAAAAACCCCAGAAACAATTAATTACTAAATTTTTCTTGTAGGTCATAACACCACTGACCTAAAACCCAAAACTTGACACCTTTTCCCCTATACCAAGATGTCAGTGTGAGCTCCGATTTTCTAGAATTGCATGTAACATGTAATACAGAATTCAGCCCTGAATCCTTGAACTAAGAGAAGAAAAAAACAACTCTTAAACACAGGCACTTTTTCAAACAAAGATGAAATTTTTGGCAAAGTGATTACTGAATTTAGGGTAATTACTCCAAAGGTGTGTGTAAAATTCTGCTGCTCCAGTGTTACAATATTTGGTTTTCCATATACCTGCAGCTATCCATTCACATTATTATTAACTGAGAAATGCTAGTTCATTTTCATAAAGTGTAAAATCAGAGAGGTTACCTTGGAATTCAGTCTTAAATTCCATTCATTTTGAGAATGAAGTAAGGTGCTAATTTTCATTTCTGGAAACCAACTTCAGCACATCAAAGTGACCCAGATTATTCCTTAACATAAAAAGCCATTTTTGCCAAAACACATATATCTACTAGAAATGAGAGAACCGAATCATATAAATGGGGCATTCTTTATGAATGCCCCTGTAAATAAATATTTGCAGAATTTAGATGGGTAGTAACATCAACCAAAAATGCCAAATCTTGGAGCCATTCTTCACAGGTAAACTGAGGCAATGTTTTTCCCTTATATAATATGTACAGGTTGATTTAACAGTTCAAAAAGTATTTTCAGCTCTAACTTACACATAGGAGACTAGCATGTTGTACATATCATTAAATCTGCAAAGTCCTGAACCACCTGAATTTCAAATATCAGTATCCACTTCATTGTGATAGTTACTAATAACTATATTGGTTGCATTTTTAATCTTTCGGCTTAAAATTACTCCTAGTACAATGTATATTAAACAGACTAAATTCATGTCTATTTCCAGCCGGGCGTGGTGGCTCACACCTGTAATCCCAGCACTTTGGGAGGCCGAGGTGCGCAAATCACCTGAGGTCAGGAATTCAAGACCAGCCTGGCCAACATGGTGAAACCCTGTCTCTACTAAAAATACAAAAGTTAGCCTGGTATGGTGGCGGGCGCCTGTAATCCTAGCTACTCAGGAGGCTGAGGCATGAGACTCACATGAACCCAGGAGGCAGAGGTTGCATGAGCCGAGATCACTGCACTCTAGCCTAGTCGACAGAGCAAGACTTCGTCTTGAAACAAAAAAAAATCATTAATTAATTCATGTCTATTCCCTTTCAGTACTCTGTCACTAAGATCTCCAATATTAACCCCTACTACTTACTATTTCAGGAGCATGATCTATATATAATCAAGCCGATAAATTTTTACCCATTTTCATTAAATTTTGGCTTTTTTAATACAAATGAGTCCTTTGGTACGGACCCTTCCATGGGCAATAAATATAAAAGTTTTTCAACTGATTAAAATTTTCAGATACCACACATACTGCTGTGTGGTATTACCTATATGTTTTCCTTAGCTTAAACTGATAATACCATAAATGATTTTTTTTATTTTTTATAGAGATGGGGTTTCACTTTGTTGCCCAGGCTGATCTCAAACTCTTGGGCTCAGAATCTTCCTACACTGGCCCCACAAAATGCTCAGATTACATGCATGAACCACTGCACCTGCACCCAGACTCCATAAATAATTTAAATTTGTAATGTAACTTGCCTTTTAAATTCTCAGCCATGTATTCAATATGCTATGAAACAGTGTTCCAATGATATTTACATTATTTATATATGTTTCTTTCTGAGAAACATAATTTCTTCTCTTTAAAAAAAAGGCACTGCTCTAGGAACTTATCATCTATATAAGGTATTGACACCCAGGACATTTTTTTTTAACCAAAAGCTATATATCATAATGATATCCCTTATTCAATTCCCATTTAAAAAAAAAAACCATTTTATCTTTTCTGTATACTAGTTATGGCGTTTATTATGTATTGCTGATTTTTATTTTTATGACTTTTTTATTTTGAGAGAGGGTCTCCCTCTGTCACTTAGATTAGAGTGCAGTGGTGCCATCACAGCCCACTGTAGCCTCCACCTCCTGGGATCAAGCCATCCTCCCACCTCAGCTTCCCCAGTAGCTGGGATTACAGGCACACACCACCATGCCCAGGTAATTTTTTTGTATTTTTTTGGAGAGGCAGGGGGGTCTCTCTATGTTGCCCAGGCTTATCTCAAACTCCTGGACTTAAGTGATCCACCTACCCTGGACTCCCAAAGTGCTGGGATTACATGAGTGAGCTACTGTGCCTGACTTATAGCTGATTTTTAGGTGGCATCTTAATTTGTTGGTTTTAAAATGGCATCTTTGTTTACATATTAAAACACAGGAATATTCTTTACTTGCACATACACACACAAAATGCCCCCTTACCTCTTAAGAATGAAAAGACCTTTTTATTTTCCTACTTTTGGGAGAAAAAAAAGGACCCCAAAATCTTTTTTTCTGAAAGCTACAGTGGAAAAAGAGTAGCCCAAGTACAAAGGATGTCTACTAGCACTTGGTCTACACACTCAGGTGGCATGAGGAAACGGTAGGGAGCACATGCCTGTCTACTCCCTAGCTCCAGCCTACTGCAGCCATGTGCTAATGTTGCCTCAGCATTCCCAGAGCTTCCAAGCCTTTAAACACTGGAAATGCAGGTGGTGTGTGTGTGTGTGTGTCTGTGTGTGTGTGTGTGTGTCTGTGCCTGCTTTATTTTAAAGTGTTGGCAGCTGATTCAAACACGTATGAAACACCATGAGGGCCAAAAAAATGATCCACAACCCATCAGTCCGAAACATCTTCCCTCCCACTCCCCTCAACACCCATCATGAGATTTAAGTCCTATTAACATCCATCTATATTCTTAGGAAAACTAGTAAAGCAAACAGCAAAATCTTTTCAAAAGACCTCCCATCTTTAGCTGGGTCTTTTTGTAGGGGTGAGGGGACTGGGTCTCGCTCTGTCACCCAGGCTGGAGTATAGTGGTGCAATCATGGCTCACTGCAGCCTCCATCTCCCAGGCTCAAGATATCCTCCCACCTCAGCCTCCCAGGTAGCTAAGACTACAGGTGTGGGCCACCACGCCCAGCTAGGTTTTGTAGTTTTTGTAGATGGGAGTTTCGCCATGTTACCCAGGTTGGTCTCGAACTCCGGAGTGCAAGCAATCCGCAGTAAGCTGTCTCAGCTTCCCAGAGTGCTGGGATTACACGTGTGAGCCAATGCGCGTGGCCTAGCTGGGTCTTAACAGCCTCTACCAACCTTGGTTAACTGCCCAGAACACCCAATTACTTCTAAAAAGTCCGAGTTTTTCTGGTTTTGTTTTTGTTTTCTTAATAGCCTCTACCTTCTAACTTTTTGTCATCCAAACTGTCCTTGTTCCAATAAAACAGAGATAACCAAGAGTTAAGCTTTTCCAAACTTTGTAAAGGAAAAAAATGATAATAATGATAATAATAAACAAGAAAATTCTGGGATGAGAAATTCTTATTCTGTTTCTGTAGCTGGTTTGTGTCATAACTCTTAAATACATAGCACATATTCTGTCTGAGAAGAAATTAGCAATGCCACCCTTCCTTAGGACAAGTAAAAAACTTACAGAACAAAAATGCTTAAGCAACTACCTCATTTAAAATAAAGAAATCACCCGTAATCCCAGCATTTTGGGAGGCCAAGGTGGGAGGATCACTTGAGCCCAGGAGTTTGAGAGTAGCTTGAGCAAGAAAGCAAGACCCCATCTCTACCAAAAATAAAATAAAATAAAATAAGGACCTGGCACGGTGGCTCATGCCTGTAATCTCAGCACTTTGGGAGGCTGAGGCGGGCAGATCACTTGGGGTCAGGAGTTCGAGACCAGCCTGGCCAACATGGTGAAACCCTGTCTCTACTAAAAATAAAAAATCAGCTGGGCGTGATGATGAATATCTGTAGTCCCAGCTATTTGGGAGGCTGAGGCAGAATAATCACTTGAACACAGGAGGCAGAGGTTGCAGCGAGCCAAGATTGCGCCATTGCACTCCAGCCTGGGTGAAAGAGCAAGACTCTATCTCAAAAATAAATAAAAATAATAAATAATAAAATAAAGTAAAATTA
The DNA here is from genome assembly GCF_002776525.5 of Piliocolobus tephrosceles. NCBI lineage: Eukaryota > Metazoa > Chordata > Mammalia > Primates > Cercopithecidae > Piliocolobus > Piliocolobus tephrosceles. The sequence continues at coordinate 71,792,611 of NC_045448.1, read as the reverse complement.
GCTGAACCTGTAGTCCCAGCCACTTGGGAGGCTGTGGTAGGAAGATTGCTTTGAGCCCAGGAGTTAGAGGCTGCAGTGAGCTATGACTGCACCAAAGCATTCCAGCCTGGGAAACAGAGTGATACTCTGTCTCTTACAAAAAAAAAAAGACAAAAAAGACACTCTACTGCTTCAACGGCTAAAGAAACCAACAAGACTACTACTCTACTGCAAACTAGCAATATATGCAGTGAGATAAAGCATAGTAACACTTTGGTTAAGTGATTATAAAATATTACTTAGAGGTATCCAAATTTTGGATCCAATGATGTTGATGTTTATACAATTCACAGTACTCGTAATGATAAGGCATTTGCAGATGGCAAAAGGGTAAATAACATTTCTACACTGCTGAGTAAACAGAATTTGGTGCCATGAAACTAACAGAAGAGAAAATCTTTTAAAGCGAAGCAGTTTTGAAGAAATGGGATGCATATAGGTTTATTTCTGGGCTCTCTGTTCTGTTCCATTGGTTTTGTGCCTGTTTTCATACACTTAACCATGCTTTCTTGATTACTATAACCTTTAAATGAAGTTTGAAGTCGGGAAGTATAGTGCCAACAGCTTTGTTTCTCAAGATTACTTAGGTTACTGAAGTTGCTTAAGGTTACACTCAAATTCTATGATTATTTTTTATTACTGTGAAAAATGCCACTGAAATATTGATACAGATCACATTGAATCTATAGATAACTTTGGATAATATGGTACTTTGACAATATTAGTCATCCTAACGGAGTATGTTTCCATTTATTTGTGTCTACTTCGATTTCTGTCATCAGTATTTTATTTAGTGTATAGATTTTTATCTCATTAAATTTATTTTGATTAAATTTCCTATTTAAAGAAAATGGGGTGCATATTTGTTAGGATAAAGGCCAAGCTGCTAAAACGAAGGTTCCAAAATAAGATGGCTTAAATAAGATCAAAGTTTCCTTCTTTCTCAGTTAACTATCTAGACATAGGCTAGCAGCTTTGTTCCGTGATGCTGTCTATGCCTCCCAGTTCTTACTGTCTTGTTGCTTGATCCCCCCGTCTACATGGTTGAAACTGGCACACTACACATGTGTGCCTTCCAGCCCATGTGAAGGGAGAGTTTGCCTAGTCCATCTAAAGCATGCATTCTCAACAAGGTCAGTATCATCCCCAATGGGAAAAAAGATGGTTCCTGGGGGGGTATAGAGGTGAAAACATTTTGGTCTTTTTATGGATAAAGCACAGATACATACATACAGGGCATATGCAGGTATATAGTATATTTATGGCATTAAAATTTCAAGGGAGCTATTAGGGAATAAAAGTCGAAAAAGGCTCCTTATGGGAGTGATAATGAAAAAACAATTAAGAAACTGTTTTAAAGCCAAGTACCAGAAGGTGCACACATTACTTCTGCTCCCAAGAACTTAAGTCACACAAATAAACCTAGCTGCAAGGAAGCCAGAAATAGATTCTCGAGCTGGGTGTCCATTTGCCCAGATTAAATTCAGCTTCTCCCCCATAAAAGCCTCTTCAGAGGTTTGCTTAAGTGTTCCGATGACACAACAGAGCAAGTAAGCCAAGAGACCATGATGAAAACAGCAGTGTCTCTTATGACCAATCCTTGGAATGCACACATTGCCATTTCTACCATTGTATATATTGGTGTACAGACCAATCCCCACACAACATGGGAGAAGACTACACAACGGTGTGAATACCAGGAAGTTAAATCTGGGCATAATCTAAGAGACTGACTTTTTATTTGAAAGTATAATGAGAAGTTTCCATATCTGTATAAATGCAAAACCATTCTGGTTAAATTCTGGTTGTCCTCCAAGCCCCTGATGAAATGTTTAACTTCCCAGCCAGAATTCACTGCTTCTTCTTTTCTGATTCTACATCACACTATTTCTACCTTTGGTACTGTACCTACCATGTTGTATAATCCTTCACTATGGACATGGCCGCATCTCCAGTGAGAACACAGGGCTGAGGCTTATTGACTTTCATGCTCTCCAAGCTTGGCGTAGTGTAAACTGCAAAACTCTTGCCAGTCGCTGTCAATGTTTATTGGAAGGGAACCCAGTCTGGGACCAAAGTAAGAAGCTTTCTAAATTATTATCTATTTTGCAGGGAGGTGGGAATAGTTAATAGGTACAAAACAAAAATAAAAAATAATGAATACGACCTACTATTTGATAGCACAATAGGGTGACTATAGTCAATAATAACTTAATTGTATATTTTTAAATAACTTGAATGTAATTGGTTTGTAACTCAAAGGATAAATGCTTGAGAGAATGGACACTGCTATTCTCCATGATGTACTCATCTCACTTCTTGCATGCCTGTATCAAAACATCTCATGTACCCCATAAATATATATGGCTACTCTGTACCCACAAACATTTTTGAAAATAAAATATAAAAACAGATCATCTATTTCAGTCATCACTGATTTGCCATGTGAACCTAAACAATTTGCTTAAAACAAGCAAGCAACCTAGCAAATGAAACAAACCCACAACACAAATTTGTTCATTTCAATGACATATATAATTTCCCTGTCAACCAGAATTTTTGCATAGATAATTTTACATGGGAAAGCAAATTAAAATCTATACTTTTCTAGATGAGTACTGCAGAGGAAAATGTGTTTCAATGGAAAACTTTTAAACTTTATTTATATCACCCTCTTCCAGCTTATCTGATTCTAGCCTTTCATTGTTGTTGAATGATTTTACCTTTCTAGTTTCTACTGAGATAGCAAAGCAAAATAACACTATCTCTAGGCATGTAAATTCTGTCTGGCAGAGGTTCAACCAATGTCCCTCCTCCACTATGTAAGAAGTCACTGCTGCCTTCATTTGTGAGTCACTTCAATATTCCTCATCTATAAATGTATCTGTTTTTTAGATTCTCCCTTTGAACTGGTTGTAACATCTTACTGGTTCCTTCATTTAATTAATGAGATAAATAAAATAAAATACATAAGTTAAATAAATCCTTTTACAACATACATATAACAAGGAATAGGTAACTATGAAAGGGAAACCTGCTAGACTCAGAAAAATGGGAGATGTATGCTTCTCAAGCTCTTTAGTCCAAAGACCTACATATTTAAAAAGTATTGAGACTTAAAAGAGCTTTTGTTTATATAGGTATAACTATCAATATTTATCATCTTAAGAAAAACAGAAATTTAAAATTACTAGTCCATTTAAAAATACAAAACTCATTTTTATGAAAAATAACTATTTTTTTAAAAAAAACAGTGATAAGAGTGCCACTGTTTTACATGTCTGCCTTTGGTCTATTGCAATATCCTATTATCTCTGGAAAACTCCATTGTATACCTATGAGAAAAAGCCAAATATCACATTAGTATTATTATGAAATGGGTCTCAGGAGCCCCAGTTCACAGTTTGAAAACAGCTCATCTAGTCATGGTTTACCCATACAAAATGTTTGGATACACCCTTTCCCAGTGCCTCGCTCCCATCCTGTGGCAGCCAGGTGACCATCTCAGTTCCACAGCAGGAGAGTCTTTGACCTCCAAGTTTACCAGTAGAGGGCATGAACAAGGCATGAGGCAGAAGAAGGGTAAGTGAAAGTCTATTTATTAACTGTGGGGCCCTATCCTCCTGTGCAGAGGAGTTCACAGGGCACTCCTGAGACTACTATGCTTTGAAAGTCTTACTTGCAAGCTTGGCCCATGGCTGGTGTCTAAGAACTTTGATTTCAGGAAGGTTTCCACCATTCCCTAACTGATAAGAGTGGCTCACTGTACCTAAATAGTGTAAAAATGTAAGAATAGCGGTTTATGCTGAGCACCTGATTTCCTTCTGGGAGTCTGGAATTTTGGTAAATGCTAGGCAGAGGGTGCCTATGTAACCTGCACCCAGTTACAACCTTGGGCACTAAGTCTAAGGAGCTTCCCTGGCAGACAACATTTCACATGTGTGGTCACAACCATTCAGCACATCCTGTGGAACTCCGCTGACAGAGGACTGGGGAGCTTGTGCCTGGTTTCTTCCAGACTTCACTCCATGCACCTTTTTCCCTTTGCCAATTTTGTTTTGTAACCTTTTACTGTAATGAGCCATAGCTGTGAGCATGATTATATGCTGAGTCTTGTATGTCCTCCTAGTGAATTGCTGAACCTGAGGGTGGCCTTGGGGATGCTCAATACATTCCCCTTCCCTGGCCCTACTGCCAGAATTACAGCCTATGCTGCACAGGGCTGGAAGCTTCTCCCTGAATAAACTGAAAAGCCAAAGAGGAATAAAGACTCCAAAAGGCAGAAACAATGAAGGAAACAAAACTCCAAAAACAAAACTTGGAATCAATATTTTTAAAAAGATATGAAAATATATGACACTCATAAAAGCAGGACGTTTTGAAAAGAAGCAATTAGAGAACAAGAAACAGGTCTACAAAATTAAAAATATGATGATCAAAATGAAATACTGAATGGAAGGGTTAGAAGAGAGAGCTGAAAAAAATCACCCAGAGAAAGTGAAAAAAAAAAAAAAAGAGAGAGAGAAATGAAAAATAGTAGAGAGATGATAAGAAAATTAAAGGATCAATTCAGGTGGTCTAAAGTCCAACTAAAGAAAAAGAGAACAGAATAAATGGAAAGGAATAAATTAGTAAAGTAAATTTCATCAAACTAGGGGGAAAAGGGAGGGAGGTCCTCAGGTTAAAATGGCCTACCAAGTGCAGAGCACAAGAAATGAAAAACGAATCACACCAGGGACACAAAATCATAAACTTTCAGAAAACCAGAGAGACTATACTAAAAAGCTTTCAGAAAGGGAAAACAACCCATATAAAAAGAAACAGGAAATTTAATTATATCAGATTTCTTTACAGCAACACTAACAGCAGACACACTAGAATTAAACCTTTAAAATTCTGAGGAAAAACTTAGACTTTAAAATCAGCCAAACTGTAATTCAAATGCAAAGGTAGAATAAAGACATTTTTAAGACATGCAAGGACTTAGAAAATTTATCTTTTCTTAGAAAGTAACTGGACTAAGTGTTTCAGCAAAATGAGGAAACCAGATTCATGATCTAGATAACAGAGGGTCCAAATCAGGAGAAAGGTAAAGTAAAGTCCTAGGACTATAGCTATGCAAACCTATATAACTTTCTCTTCTAGGTCTTCTATTCAGAGTTCATTTTGATTATCACATTTTTAAATTCATAGACCTCTTTCTTGTTCTCTTATGGTTTCTTTTCATAGCAACCTGTCCTTATTTTATAGGTGCAATCTCTTTTTTTATCTCTTTAAAGATATTAATCTTTAGGTTTGCTACAAACTTAGAACCAGACCAGATTAGAGTATGAAGAATGGAAGCTCTAGGAAGGAAGTTTAAGGAAAAAATGGCACTGATAAATCCTTACATTTGTTGGCCCATTTGATGGCATTGCAGCATTTGGAAAAAATTAACCATGGGATGAAAGAAAATTAGATAAATTAGTTTATCATTTGGCTCAAAGGCTAGTCATGTTTACCTGGTCATAATAATATAAAACCTAACTACTAATTTAACAAAAAATTATAACAGAATCTAAATTGGGAGGATGGAAGAAGGATATAGAATAAAGAGAGAATAAAGAGTTAAATCCTCACTTTATCACTCTTAATTTATAAAAAAGTAATTTGGGAGGCCAAGACGGGCGGATCACGAGGTCAGGAGATCGAGACCATCCTGGCTAACACAGTGAAACCCCGTCTCTACTAAAAAATACAAAAAAAAACTAGCCGGGCGAGGTGGTGGGCGCCTGTAGTCCCAGCTACTAGGGAGGCTGAGGCAGGAGAATGGCGTAAACCCGGGAGGCGGAGCTTGCAGTGAGCTGAGATCCAGCCACTGCACTCCAGCCTGGGCGACAGAGCGAGACTCCATCTCAAAAAAAAAAAAAAAAAGTAAGTAATACCTAAATTATTTAAGTCAAGAAGTGGTTATAGAGTATACTTTTTCAGAAAGACAGGTAAATACTAGAAGAAAAAGTTAAAGGATTTGAAAGTGTTTGCCTTCAAGGAGAGAAACAGAGTAAGAAGAAATTTACAAGTGTCTCATATTTTTGTGGTAAATCTTCAAGAACTGCTTTATTTGTTCAATTATGTACATGTATTACTTTGATTTTAAAGTAAAAATTTTAAAAATAATTTAATTATTTAGACTAGAAGGTTTTACAACACCTTACCTCATGCTTAAGTACTCCAAGTGATTCCTTTTTCACACAAGAGTGTTGTACTCAATACCCCAACCACAAAGAAAACTCTTCATCTCTTCAAGGTCCATCTTTTCTCTTTTCTCTTTTGAGACAGAGACTCACTCTGTCACCCAGGCTGGTGTGCACCAGGCGCGATCTCAGCTCACTGCAGCCTCTGCCTCTCGAGTTCAAGCGATTCTCCTGCCTCAGCCTCCCGAGTAGCTGAGTAGCTTGAATACAGGCAGGCACTACCACGCCCGGTTAATTTTTGTATTTTTAGTAGAGACGGGGTTTCACCATGTTGGCCAGGCTGGTCTTGAACTCCTGACCTCGGGTGACCTGCCTACCTAGGCCTCCCAAAGTGTTGAGATTACAGGCATTAGCCACCACCGCACAGGCCATCCTCTTTTCTTTTATTCTCTTTGTTAATTACTTTTCAGGGGAAAAAAAAAAAAAACCTTTCATTGAGGATGTTCTCTGTGTATTGATAAGAAAAGATCACTCAGATACATTTTCAAGTAGCAAAAGCAATGGAAGAAAACTGCAAATACATGTAAGAAGGGGAACTGTAAACCTGTTTTCACTTTTATATGTATAAAATATCCTGGGAGGTAAAGTAATAAACTAATAATAATGATTACCCAGGGCATGCAAATTGTCAGAATGAGAATTGAGAAGACGAGAAACAGGAGAAAGATGGAGACTTTACATTGTATACCTTTACAAACTTTTTAATTTTTAACCCTGTGAAATTATAGTCTACCCAAATAATTTTTATTAAAAAAATTTAAGTCATTTCTTTATCTTGGTTCAAAATTCAAATATTTTCAAAAACTATTTTCAGAAACTTGGGAAATAATGAAAATAAAACGATACTCCAAAGATCCCACCTGCGCAGAAGCAGGGGAAATAAGATACTGTACTGATTCAAGCTATGAATTCTGTTACCCAAGTAAACCTTGGTATAGATCTCAAACTGTAAATTTTTGCACATGTAAGTCAGAAGTGAGGGGATTGAACCTTCATACCAAAACCACAGCTCCTACATGAATGCAGTAAGGAAAATGTTGAGGCCTTGGAGAGAGGTGGGGGAAAAAAACCTTTTAGTAATGGCACATCACTGAGAGAGAACAGAAAGACTCAAGTTATCAAAACTTTCTAATTGAATGCCATTTAAAAAAATCACAGCATTTAATGTTAGTGGTCATAATATTCAAAATTACTAAAGCATTTTATCATCACATCCATTTCTTGAAGGAGAAAATGTCATAATATTAATAGTTTCTGCTGGTGCTGACATTTCAATGGAGAAAAGAATAAAATTTTAATACAACCTATAAGCCATCCCATCCACCCACACACACCCAGAATTGCACATTTGATACTATTAGCACCATTCCAAATTCAGAACCCAGGCATGTGGTTGTGGATGAAAGTAAACCTAAGCAAATCTGGGAAAAAATAATCCTTCAAAATTGATGACCGAAAACAAAATAAGAAAGCTTAAAACTTATTATTTAGGAAACAGAAGTGTAAATGTACATTCAAATGTTTACCCTGAAATGGAAAATTATTTTGGATAAGATATAGCAATACCATACAATTTACCAAATCATAAGGCTTTTTTTTAAAGGAGCAATCCCCAAAAAATTCCTTAAACCATTCTATTCTCTTAAATCAGCACTAAATAAGTTTTCCTTGCCACCAAAAAACGTCCCCAGAAGCAAAAGATATGGAAGTACTACATTTCGTAGCTCCCCTTCCTCGAATACACAAAATTAACTACAAAGACACTAAGAATCCCGACCCAAATCCTTTAAGCATATGTAAAAGATTTACAGAAAGGCTAAATTGGGAGTGCTTTTTGGTTTTACAAGACAATTCACAGTAACACTGGCAATTTTAAAAGGGTGCATTTAAAGTACTTAAGCTTTCCCTAATTGCTGAATAAAATAGGGCAGCATTTCTATTTCCCACCATCCTACTAAGAATAATTACAGTATTCTACAATCCCTCCATCTGCCTTCATTTTTAAAAAAATCCATAATCTTCCAATCCTCAGAATTCTGGCCGCAGAGGATAAGTTACAGCACCTCTTTCTCAAGCCAGCAATCCCTTTTCCTAGTCCTTATGGGGTAAGAAATAGGCACTCCTTTTCCACTCAAACCAACCCAGGGGCCTGGGAAAGGGCAAAGCAAGCTGAAACAATGTCACCAGAACTTGGACCTAGAAACCAGAGCCAAGAAGGATGACATAACACTAGAGCGTTCTGCTTCTGCAAAATGTCTATCATTCTCTCCACTCTCCGCTGTCGGCAGCTCACACAAACGCCACAAAGATTGGGAGAAGGCAGTACAGCACTAGTATTCATTTGTATCAAGAAAGAGCAATTCACTTCATTACTCCAAGCGTCCGTTGCAGCCTGCTCCATCCAGAAGACCGGAGGCAGACTCAGGCAAGAAGGATGAAAAGAAAGAGCTGATGCTGCTATGAAGTGACCCCCCAGATGGGGACGTGAGTAGTGTCCCTCGTGACTCTTGGAACATCCAAATCGCTGCAATAAACAGCCGGGCCAGTAGGACAGCCTCTCCCACGCTGGGGACAGCCCGGAGCCCGCAGCCTAGTGGCTGACTATCCTTCCGCTAAATGGATGGGTGCGGCGGGGAGGGGTTATTTACACCATTCCAAAATCTGGAACCTGGGGGTGTAGTTGTGGGTGAAAGAACGCCTAAGCAAAGTGGAAAAAAAAAATCCTTCAAAACTGATGATTCAAAACACAGAGCGTGGCTACTTTATTCTTCTGTACTATGAGAAATTTATTTTTCTTTTTCTTTTTTAGGACCACTGCAGCGGGATCTTGCAGTAGGGGAGACAGAGTGTATTAACTCTCTGAGAAATTTCTCTCATGAAAGAAATCTATTACCATACAATAAGAAGCTCAAGACTTATTATTTAGGGGGCTAAAGAGGTCAATGTTGCGTTCATATGACTACTCTGACATCAAAAACTATTTTTGGATGAGATAGAGCATATTATGCAATTCTACAATGTATTTTTTTTTACAAGAGTAATCTTTAAAAAGAACTGGAGCTGGTCCAAGCGATTTCACTGACACAGAAGCCACGTTGCGCCCCCTCAGTCCACCGCTCCCAGATATCCTGCAGTGTGAGGAATCATTCAAGAACCGCCGTCTCCCTAGACCCGCGTGCACAGCCCGTCGCGTCCACTGAGCCGGTGCAGACTCAAAGGAGGCGCTGCCACTGCGAGGCCGACACAAGTGTACGGGAAAGCGCCGGCCCGGCCAGGCGTTCTGCCGCTATTCGCTGACCGAATGGCACACCCGCCCATGCAACTTAGCACTAAAGACGGGCAGCCTGGAGAATGACATTCACGGGGGATATCCAGACCTCTTTACCGCGACGCGGGGACGCCAATGTGCGGCGCCCTGCCGGTACGCCCCTTCCTGCCCACCCACTGCCAACTGCCCCAGAGCACGGGCGAGCGCGGGGGATGTAGGGCAAAGGCAGCGCTCACCGCTTCAGCGGGTCCAAAACCTGCGGTGCCCCGGCAGTCGCGGGATCCAGGCTCCGCGCGGCGGCCTGGGCTGCCGCCGGGGTGGTATTCCCGGCAGGAACGCAGTCCCGGGGCATCGCCGACAGCGCGCGCTGCTCTCTACGCGCCTCACACGCCTTGCACGCCGCCACTTGAGCCTCAAGGCGCAGGACTCCGCGCGGCGGGGCCCGCCCACCCCCGAAGCCAGCCAATGGACGCGGAGCGCGGGAAGCCGGGGGCGGGGCCCGGCTCCTGCCCTGCGGCGGAGCAACGCCGCAGGCTCCGCGGTCCTACGCTCCCGCCCGCCCCACCAGGAGCGGTCTGGGATTTGGGGAGCACATTCCTCAAACAGAAGGTCTATGAGACCTAAGGTGTTCCGCACGCGCTGCTGCTTTTGCGGGGGTCTTTCTGTCCTTTTTAAGACTAGTAATTTCTTCGCCTGTTGTTTACAGAACACCTATTTAGGGCCAGCCACAGTGCTTGGGGACACATGGGATTAAGAAAAAGCTTCCACTTCGAGGATCCCCCAGTCATTCCGGTGGATGAGCAGATATGAAAACAGGTAATTAGGGGAGCCCACATAAGGCACATTCCAACGTCAAAAAACATGTAGCAGTGGCGCCTGCCTATGGTCCCGGGATGAACCTGTTTTGGATTAGGACACACCGCAGAGGACAACTTCGCTATTTCTGTGTCCACCTCACCTAAACCTGGCAAAGCAGGCACACGGGTAGGAGTCCAGACAGGTGACAGGAGGCTATTTTCTGATTTAAGGAACATAGAAAAAGGAACAAGGGAAAAAGTGAGAAAAACTTGGGAGGCTGAGGCAGGAGGCTGAGGCGGCAGGCTGCAATGAGCCATGATCGCGCCACTTCAGCCCAGTGTCTGAAAAAAAAAGGCTTATTGTGATATGGGGCAGGGTATAGGGGAGGAGGAGATTTCAGCCAAAGGACAACTAAGAGATTTGTTACCCTGGAATTCTGGTGGCCATGATTTGCAATGGAGAACAATCCACATTCATTTTCTGTTTTTCTTCAACTTTTATTTTAAGTTTAGGAGTACATGTGCAGAACTTGCAGATTTGTTATATCCATATACATGCGCCATGGTGGTTTGCTGCACCTGCCAACCCATTGTCTAGGTTTTAAGTCCCGCATGCATTAGGTATTTGTCCTAATGCTCTCCCTCCCCTTGCCCCCCACCCCTCAACATAACTCAGTGTGTGTTGTTCCCCTCCCTGTGCCCATGTGTTCTCAATATTCAACTCCCACTTACGAGTGAGAACATAGGGTGCTTGGTTTTCTGTTCCTATGTTAGTTTGCTGAGAATGATGGCTTCCAGCTTCATCCATGTCCCTGTAAAGGATATGATCTCATTCTTTTCTATGGTTGTATAGTATTGTATGAGGTATATGTTACCACGTTTTCTTTTTCTTTTCTTTTTTTTTTTTTTTTTTTTTTGAGACGGAGTCTCGCTCTGTCGCCCAGGCTGGAGTGCAGTGGCCGGATCTCAGCTCACTGCAAGCTCCGCCTGGCGGGTTCACGCCATTCTCCTGCCTCAGCCTCCCGTGTAGCTGGGACCACAGGCGCCCGCCACCTCGCCCGGCTAGTTTTTTGTATTTTTTAGTAGAGACGGGGGTTTCACCGTGTTGGCCAGGATGGTCTCGATCTCCTGACCTCGTGATCCGCCCGTCTCGGCCTCCCAAAGTGCTGGGATTACAGGCTTGAGCCACCGCGCCCGGCCACCACGTTTTCTTTATCCGGTCTATCAATAGGCATTTCTATTGGTTCCATGTCTTTGCTATTGTAAATAATGCTGCAGTAAACATACGTGTGCATGTGTCTTTATAGTAAAATGACTTATATTCCTTTGGGTATATACCCATTAATGGGATTGCTGGGTCAAATGGTATTTCTGGTTCTAGATCCTTGAGGAATTGCCACACTGTATTCCACAATGATTGAACTAATTTACATTCCCACCAACAGTGTTGTGTGATCTTATTTCTGAGTTCTTTATTGTGGCCCATTGGTCTATGTGTCTGTTCTTGTACCAGTACTATGCTTTGGTTACTGTAGCCTTGTAGTACAGTTTGAAGTCAGGTAATGTGATGCCTCCAGTTTTGTTTCTTTTTGTCTTGGCTATTTGGGCTCTTTTATGGTTCCATATGAATTTTAAATAGTTTTTCTAATTCTGTGAAGAATGTCAATGGTAGTTTAATGGGAGTAGCATTGAATCTATAAATTACTTTGGGCAGTATGGCCTTTTTCACAATATTGATTCTTCCTATCCATGAGCGTGGAATGTTTCTCCATTTGTTTGTGTCCTCTCTGATTTCTTTGAGCAGTGGTTTGCAGTTCTCCTTGAAGAGGTCCTTCACTTCCCTAGTTAGCGGTATTCCTAGGTATTTTATTCTTTTTGTAGCAATTGTGAATGGGAGTTCATTTATGATTTGCCTCTCAGCTTGCCTGTTATTGGTGTATAGGAGTGCTATCAATTTTTGCACATTGATTTTGTATCCTGAGACTTTGCTGAAGTTTCTTATCAGCTTAAGAAACTTTGGGGCTGAGACAATGGGGTTTTCTAGATATAGGATCATATCATCTGCAAACAAAGATAATTTGATTTCCTCTCTTCCTATTTGAATACCCCTTATTTCTTTCTCTTGTGTAATTGCCCTGGCCAAAACTTCCAAAACTATGTTGAATAGGAGTGGTGAGAGAGGGCAACTTGTCTTGTGCTGCTTTGCAAGGGGAATGCTTCCAGTTTTTGCCCATTCAGTAGGGTATTGGCCGTGGGTTTGTCATATACGGCTCTTATTATTTTGAGGTGTTTCTTCAATACCTAGTTTATTGAGAGTTTTTTAACATGAAGGAATATTGAATTTAATCAAAGGTCTTCTGCATGTGGTTTTTGTCTTTAGATCTGTTTATGTGTTGAATCACATTTATTGATTTTTGTGTGTTGGACCAACCTTGCATCCCAGGGATGAAGCCTACTTGATCGTCATGGATAAGCTATTTGAAGTGCTGCTGAATTCAGTTTGTGAGTATTTTTTTTTTTTTTTTTTTTTAGACAGAGTCTTGCTCTGTCACCCAGGCTGAAGTGCAGTGACACAATCTCAGCTCACTGCAACCTCCACCTCCCAGGTTCAAGCGATTCTCCTGCCTCATGCTCCTGAGTAGCTGGGATGACAGGCATGCACCACCATACCTGACTAATTTTTTGCATTTTTAGTAGAGATGGGGTTTTACCATGTTGGCCAAGCTAGTCTGGAACTCCTGACCTCAAGTGACCTGCCTGCCTTGGCATCCCAAAGTGCTGGGATTACAGGCATGAGCCACCATGCCCAGCCCAGTTTGCCAGTATTTTATTGAGGATTTTTGCATTGATGTTCATCAAAGATATTGGCCTGAAGTTTCCTTTTTTGCTGTGTCTTTGCAGGTTTTGGTATCAGGATGATTCTGGCCTCATAGAATGAGTTAGGGAAGAGTCCCTCCTTTTCAATTTTTTGGAATTGTTTCAGTAGAAATGGTACCAGCTCTTCTTTGTTCCTCTGGTAGAATTCAGCTGTGAATCCGCCAGTCCTAGGCTTTTTTGGGTTGGTAGGCTATTTATTACTGTCTTAATTTCACAACTTGTTATTGATCTATTCAGGGATTCAATTTCTTCCTGGTTCAGTCTTGGGAGGGTGTATGTGTCCGGGAATTTATCCATTTTATCTAGACTTCCTGGTTTATGTGCATAGAGGTGTTTATAGTATTCTCTGATGGTTGTTTGTATTTCTGTGGGGTGATATACCCCTTATCATTTCTGATTGTGTTTATTTGATTCTTCTCTCTTTTCTTCTTTATTAATCTAGCTAGTGGTGTTATTAATTTTTTCAAAACCCCAGCTCCTGGATTTGATTTTTTTGGAAGGTTTTTTATGTCTCTGTCTCCTTCAGTTCAGCTCTGATCTTGGTTATTTCTTGTCTTCTGCTAACTTTGGGGTTTCTTTGTTCTTGGTTCTCTAGTTCTTTTAGTTGAGATGCTAGGTTGTTAGCTTGAGATCTTTCTAGCTTTTTGATGTGGGCATTTAGCACTAAACATTTCCCTTTTAACACTCCTTTAGCTGCATGCCAGAGATTCTGGTACATTGTCTCTTTGTTCTCATTACTTTCAAAAAATTTATTGATTTCTGCCTGATTTTATTATTTACCCAAGAGTCATTCAGGAGCAGGTGTTCAATTTCCATGTAGTTGTGTGGTTTGGAGTGAATTTCTTAATTTTGAGTGCTAATTTGATTGTGTTATGGTGTGACAGACTGTTATAACTTCAGTTCTCTTGCATTTGCTGAGGAGAGTTTTACTTCCAATTGTGTAATCAATTTTAGAGTAAGTGCCATGTGGCACTGAGAAGAATGTATATTCTATTGTTTTTGGGTGGAGAGTTTTGTAGATATCTATCAGGTCCTTTAGATCCAGAGCTGAGTCTGGGTCCTGAATATCTTTGTTAATTTTCTCTCTCAATGATCTGTCTAATATTGTCAGTAGGGTGTTAAAGTCTCCCATTACTATTGCATGGAGTTTAAGTCTCTTTGTATGTCTCTAAGAATTTGCTTTATGAATCTGAGTACTCCTGTATTGGGTGTGTATATATTTAGGATAGTTAGCTCTTCTTGTTGCATTGAACCCTTTACCATTATGTAATGCTCTTCTTTGTCTTTTGATATTTATTGGTTTAAAGTCTGTTTAGTCAGAAACTAGGATTGTGACCTCTGCCTTATTCTGTTTTTTATTTGCTTGGTACCCTTTATTTGAGCCTATGTATGTCTTTGCACATGAGATGGATCTCTTGAAGAAAGCATACCAATGGATCTTAGCTCTTTATACAGCTTGCCATTCTGTGTCTTTTAATCGGGGGCATTTAATCCATTTACATTTAAGATTAGTATTGTTATGTGTGAATTTGATCCTGTCATCATGATGCTAGCTGGTTATTTTGCAGACTTGTTTATCTGGTTGCTTCATAGTGTCACTGGTCTATGTATTTCAGTGCTTTTGTAGTGGCTCATAATGGTTTTTGCTTTCCATATTTAGTGCTTACTTCGGGAGCTCTTGCAAGGTAGGCCTGGTGGTGACAAATTCCCTCAGCATTTGCTTGTCTAAAAAGGATCTTATTTCTCCTTCACTTATGAGGCTTAGTTTGATTGGATATGAAATTCTGGGTTGGAAATTCTTTTCTTTAAGAATATTGAATATTGGCCCCCAATCTCTTCCGGCTTATAGGGTTTCTGCTGAGAGGTCAGCTGTTACTCTGTTAGTCTGGTCACCTTTGTAAGTGATCTGGCTTTCTTTTTTTTTCTTTTGTTTTTTTTTTGTTTTTTTTTTTTGTTTGTTTGTTTGTTTTTTTTTGAGACGGAGTCTCTCTTTGTCGCCCAGGCTAGAGTGCAGTGGCGCAATCTCTGTTCACTGCAAGCTCCTCCTCCTGGGTTCACACCATTCTCCTACCTCAGCCTCCTGAGTAGCTGGGACTACAGGCGCCTGCCACCACGCTCAGCTAATTTTTTGTGTTTTTAGTAGAGACAGGATTTCACCATGTTAGCCAGGATGGTCTTGATCTCCTGACCTTGTGATCCACCTGCCTCAGCCTCCCAAAGTGCTGGGATTACAGGCTTGAGCCACCACGCCTGGCCATTATCTGGCCTTTCTCCTGGCTGCTCTTATCATTTTTTCTTTCATTTCAACCTTGGATAATCTGATGATTATATGTCTTGGGTTGATGGTCTCATGGAGTATTTTACTAGGGCTCTCTGCATTTCCTGAATTTGAATGTTGGCCTGTCTTGCCAGGTGGGAGAAGTTCTCCTGGATGATATCCTGAAGTATGTTTTCCAACTTGGTTCCATTCTCCCCATCTCTTTCAGGTACCTCAATCATTTGTACATTTGGTCTCTTTACATAATCCCATATTTCTTGGAGGTTTTGTTCATTCCTTTTCATGCTATTCTGCTATTGATACCTGTGGTTGCTTTGTGAAGTTCTCATGTTGTGCTTTTCAGCTTCATAAGGTCAGTTATGATCCTCTCTAAACTGTCTATTCTGGCTATCAGCTTCTGTATTGTTTTATCATGATTCTTAGTTTCTTTGCATTGGTTACAACATGCTCCTTTAGCTCAGCAAAGTTCGTTATTACCCACCTTCTGAAGCCTACTTTTGTCAATTCAGTTATCTCAGCCTCAGTCCAGTTCTGTGCCCTTGCTGGAAGGTATTGTGGTCATTTGGAGGAGAGGCACTCTGGCTTTTTGAGTTTTCAGTATTTTTGCATTGATTCTTTCTCATCTTTGTGGGCTTATCTGCCTTTGAACTTTGAGGTTGCTGACCTTTGAATGGGGTTTTTGTGGAGTCTTTATTTTCTGTTGATGTTGTTGTTGTTGTTTGCTGTTTGTTTGTTTTACTTTTAATAACCAGGCCACTCTACCGAAGGGCTGCTGTGGTTTGCTAGGGGTCTGCTCCAGACCCTAGTTGCCTCAGTTTTTCCAGTGAAGGTATCACCAGTGAAGGGTACAAAAAACAGCAAAGATGGCAACCAGGTCCTTCCTCTGGAAGCTCCATCCCAGGGGAGTACTGACCTATCGCCTGCCCCAACACACCTGTAGGAGGTGGCTAGAGACCTCTGTTGAGAGGTCTCACCCAGTCAAGAAGAACGGGATCAGGGACCTGCTTAAAGAAGCAGTCTGGGCCAGGCATGGTGGCTCAGGCCTGTAATCCCAGCACTTTGGGAGGCTGAAGTGGGCGGACCACAAGGTCAGGAGATCGAGACCCTCCTGGCCAATATGGTGAAACCCCGTCTCTACTAAAAATACAAAAATTAGCCTGGCATGGTGGCACATGCCTGTAATCCCAGCTACTCGGAAGGCTGAGGTAGGAGAATCACTTGAACCCGGGAGGTGGAGGTTGTAGTGAGCTGAGATTGCGCCACTGCACTCTAGCCTGGTGACAGAGCTTCTTTTTCTTTTCAAAAAAAGAAAGAAGCAGTCTGGCTGCTTTTTGGTAGAGTAAGTGTGCTGCGTTGGGGGGACCATTCCTCATCCAGATCATTTGTATTCTTTTGGCCAGCAGGCTGGAATGGTTGAGTCAACCAAACCACAGAGATGGCAGCTGCCCCTCCCCATGGGAGCTCCATCCCAAAGAGAGATGAGAGCTCTATTTGTAGAACCCTGGCTGGAGTGTCTGAAGCCCTTGAAGGGAGATCCTGCCCCGGATCAGAGTCCTGATTAAAGAAGTAGTCTGACCACAATCTAGCAAGGCTGCTGTGCTGCGTTGTGGGGGACCCTTGCACATTCGGACCATTTGTATTCTTCAAAGCCATTAGGCTGGAACCGCTGAGTCTATTACTGAACTGCAGAGATGGCGGCCGTCCCTCCCTCTCTGGAACCTAGACCCGTCTCAGGCAGATTCCAGCCTGTTGCCATTGGCTGGCTGGAATTCCAAGCCACTGGGTCTTAACTTGTGGGGTACAATGGAAGTGGGGTCCACAGAATGATGCTGATTGGCTTCCTGCATTCAGCCGCCTTCCTAAGGAGATGTAGGGAGGGATTTCCCACCTTGCCAGGGATCCTGGAGCTGGAGTATGTAAAACTCCCTCGTCTCTGTGTGTGCCCCAGCGGCTGCTCTGCCAAGATTCCACACAGCTCTGTGCTTTGGTCCCAAGGCCCAGGTGGCCAGGTGGCATGGGCTCAGCAGGGGAACTCCTGATCCATGGGGTTGCAAAGATCTGTGGGAGAAGGGTGGTTTCCCAGGCAGGGTCGCACAATTACTCACTACTTCCCTTGGCTAGGGATGGGGGTTCCCTTGGCTCCCTGTCGCTCCTAGATGGGCTCTTGTCCCCCACCCCCTGCTTTTCTTCATTCTCCGTGGGTCAACTTATTTGCCTAGTTAGTCCCAATGCGAGACCTGGATATTTATTTTTTTTTTTATTATTATTTTTTTATTATACTTTAAGTTCTAGGGTACATGTGCATAACGTGCAGGTTACATATGTATACATGTGCCATGTTGGTGTGCTGCACCCATCAACTCGTCAGCACCCATCAATTCATCATTTATATCAGGTATAACTCCCCAATGCAATCCCTCCCCCCTCCCCCCTCCCCATGATAGGCCCCAGTGTGTGATGTTCCCCTTCCCGAGTCCAAGTGAGCTCATTGTTCAGTTCCCACCTATGAGTGAGAACATGTGGTGTTTGGTTTTCTCTTCTTGTGATAATTTGCTAAGAATGATGGTTTCCAGCTGCATCCATGTCTCTACAAAGGACGCAAACTCATCCTTTTTTATGGCTGCATAGTATTCCATGGTGTATATGTGCCACATTTTCTTAATCCAGAGACCTGGATATTTAAAGTTGAAGGTGCTGAATTCACTCGCGCCTTTACATTCCCCTCAGTGAGTAGTATGGACTGCAGCTGCTTCTAATCGGCCATCTTGCAACAGCTTTCAAATCATTCAGTCTTATATTCACATGTCATTTTCTTTTCCTTTTTTTTTTAGTACAGAAGACTAGATAATATGCATGACGTGGTAAAAATTTTCAATTGTGTCAAAAATATATGCAGTGAAAAGAAAGTTTTCATCATCCACTGCCCCCTGTCCCCAGTTTTCTTTCCTCTTAGACTACCACCGTTGACCAGTTTCTTGCATATCCTCTCAAAGACATTCCGTAGGTTAAGAAAAATTATAAATGTATGTATGTATGTATTGACTATATTGTAAAGTAGGGACTTAAAACATTCCATATATGTTACCAAATTGATCTCCATACAGTTCATGTCAGTTGTGGCCCCCATAACAATTTGTCAGGACCACTGTTTCAACACATCTCTATACAGTACATTATCAAATTTAATTTTTAATTTTCTATTCAGTTGTTGGTCTTTTTAAAAATTGTAGTGCATAGATATGTATACATGCACATATATATATAATAATAAAATTAGTCCAATGTGAATAAATTGCTTATTCTTTACCCCCCTTATCTTTTGGCTTGTTTACTGTATTTTTGCAGTGAATTATTATTATTATTGCAACAGGGTTTCACTCTGTCACCCAGGCTGGAGTGCAGTGGCAGCCACGGCTCACTGAAACCTCAACTTCAGGGGCTCAGGTGATCATCCCTCCTCAGCCTTCCAGGTAGCTGGGACTACAGGCATGTGCCACCATGCCAGGGCAATTTTTTGTAGAGACAAGTTTTTACGATGTTGCCAGGTTGATCTCAAACTCCTGGACTCAAGCAATTGACCCACGTTGGCCTTCCAAAGTGCTGGAATTACAGGCATGAGCCACCATACCTGGCTGAATTATTTTTTATTTTAGTCACATTACTTTTTCTAACTTTCTAGGGTTTTTTGTTATTGCTTTTAGTCTTTCCTAGAAAGGAAAGACTATCCCCAAGATTTAAAAAAATTATCCTGTGGCAGCATCTAGTCTGCTTGATATCTATATGGTTATAGTATACAATATAGTGTATGTGTATGTTTATATGTGTATATGTATACACACACCAATATACTATATAATGCAAGTAATCTATTATAGAATTAATATCTGTTATGACAAAGAAATAAATTAGGGCCGGGCACAGTGGCTCATGTCTGTAATCCCAGCACTTTGGGAGGCTAAGGTGGATGGATCACTTGAAGCCAGGAGTTCAAGACCAGTGAAACATGGCGAAACCCCGTCTCTACTGAATACACAAAAATTAGCCAGGTGTAGTGGTACATGCCTATAATCCCAGCTACACAAGAGGCTGAGGCAGGAGAATTGCTTGAACCTGGAGGCAGAATTTGCAGTGAGCCAGAATTAGCACCACCGTACTCCTGGGTGATAGAGCAAAATTCTGTCTTAAAGAGAAAGAAAGAAAGAGAGAGGGAGGGAAGGAAGGCAGGCAGGAAGGAAGGAAGGAAGGAAATAAATCAGGGCAAAGGATTTGAATAGCCAGTTCTATAAATGTCAATAAGCACTGAAAGATGCACAACATTACTAGCCGTCAAGTAAATGCAAATCAAGACCATAATGAGATACTACTTCACAGCCACTAGAATGGCTATAATAAAAAAGATAGATAGTAACTAGTGTTGGCAAGTGTATAGACTGAATTGTATCCCCCTAAGATTCCTGTGTTGAAGCTCTAATCCCCAATGTGACTATATTTGAATATTGGTCCTTTAGATAAGTACTTAAGGTTAAATGAGGTCATAAAGGTTAGACCCTAATCCAATATGACTGGTATCTTCATGAGAGGAGGAAGAGACACCAGGGATATGTGCACAGAGAAAAGGCTATGCAAGGACACAATGAGAAGGCAGCCATCTGCAAGCCAAGGAAAGAGCTCTTGGGAGAAACCAAACCTTCTCATACCTTGATCTTGGATTTCAAGTTTCCAGAATTGTGAGCAAATACATTTATGATGTTTAAGCCACCCAGTTTGTGGTATTTTGTTTGGCAGCCCTAGCAAACTAATACAGCAAGAACGTGGAGGAATTGGGACCCTTATATACTGCTGGTGGGATTGTAAAATGGTACCACCACTTTGAAAAACAGTCTAGTAGTTACTGAAACAGTTAAACAGAGTTACCATATGACCCAGCAATCTTTGGCATAATAAACTGTTGTAAAATTGTGGTGATATTTGCACAACTCTGTGAACATATTAAATTCATGGAATTGTACACTTTCAATGGAGAAATTATATTTGAATTACATCTTGATAAAGGTGTTAAAATCAATACCCAGATTTTACTGAACAAGGTCAAAGTATATGTGTAGGCTGGGCACAGTGGCTCATGCCTGTAATCCCAGCACTTTGGGAGGCCAAGGCAAGTGGATCACCTGAGGTCAGGAGTTTGAGACCAGCCTGGCCAACATGGTGAAACCCTGTCTCTACTAAATACAAAAAATTAGCTGGGCATGGTGGCACATGCCTGTAATCCCAGCTACTTGGGAGACTGAAGCAGGAGAATCTGTTGAACCTGGGAAGCAAAGGTTGCAGTGTGTCGAGATTGCACTCCAGCCTGGGCAACAAGAGCAAACCTCTGTCTCACAAACAAACAAACAAAACAAAGTATATGTGTAAATAGTTCACACATGAAGAAACTCAGAAAAGTTAATTTTGGGGAAATTATTAGCCTTGCTGCAGTGCTAATTGAAAATTTAAAAAGAGAATATTGATGGAGTTAAATTGATAAAATTATTTATTAGAACAACTGTTTTCAAGAGTGCTGTAGCAAAGCACACGATCTATGAAACTGTTTATTTTCAGCTAATAATCTACATTTGGGAATATCATCAAAACTAATCAAATACCCAATAATTGGGAGGAAACATGTTAAAGTAGCAAACATGGGCTATATTATAATAATAAAGGGGAAGATATGTATAAGATAATGAGAAAAGAATACTAATTAGTTTGCAAATGTGATGACTATACATACATAAGTCTACATTGTTGAATATAATGAAGATAAATTAGTAAGACATAGTACCAGAATTATTCTTATGGAGAAAAAAAACCTGTCTTTATTTGGGAAAATACCCTGATAATCTGTTTCAGGTATAAAATGACATTCTGAAAATATGGGTACAAGCAGAAGCCCTGGCAACACAAGAAAAACTGCCCTGCCTGAACCCTGAGAGAAATTAATTTTTCCTCCTGAGATAGAGAAAAATAAAGTGGTGAGAAGAGGTGAGCCAAGCAAGCAGGGGAGGGGAGACACAAGTCAAGGGGAGAAGGCTGGGTGGTACACAGAATTAAGGAATAATGGGAATCTCTGGTGAAAGGGTTGAAAAATTGACTTTTTATAGAACAAGAGTGTCTAATATATACATTTAAAGTTATTTTTCCAAATCTTAAAATCTCACTAAAGCTTTATGTGAATGGGGTTTTGTAGCAACTGAGGGAAAGGCTGATGTTAAGGTGGTTGGAACAGTGAAAAGACAGTGTACATAGAAGTAGGGACTCAGGAGTAGAAAGGACGGAAGGAAATAAGCCCCTCGGAAACTGGCCAGGTGCAGCAGCTCTTGCCTGTAATCCCAGCACTTTGGGAGGCTGAGGCAGGTGGATCACTTGAGTCCAGGAGTTTGAGACCAGCCTGGACAACATGATGAAATGCCCTCTACAAAAAGTTGGCCAGGCACGTGTCTATAGTCCCAGCTACTAGGGAGGCTGAAGTGGGAGGATCGATTGAGCCAGCAAAGTCAAAGTTGCAGTGAGCTGAGATCATACCACTGCACTACAGCCTGGGTGACAGAAACCCAGTCTCAAAAAAAAAAAAAGAGAAATAACTAGTGATGGTAACCTTTGAAGGGCTATGGACACCCAAATGGGATGTCTGGGATGATCTTATTTAGATTGCAAAGGGGAGGAAGGCTCTAGCTGACATTTTCCTTACATAAGGATAAGAAGATAACATGATGTAAATGTAGCTGTTTTAAGTTTATGAGAGGCTTAAATGTATGAATTTTTTTTTAAATGTCCATTTGTTCTAACAACATTGATTCCCATCCAGTAACTAAAACACAAAGAATGGATCCTGGTTAAGCTCCTGCCTCCATGAAATCCAGTGGACATGATTCAAGTGTATCTGTATGATGGGTAGGAGAAATGGAAATGAGTATGTAAAATATAATAATTTATACTCTCTCTTAGTAAGGTTGGAAGGAATTTAGGTGAGACTATCCAGATTTAGAGAAATCATCCTTTTATTATCATTTGTTTTTTGAGACAGGATCTTACTCTGTTGCCCAGGCTGGAGTGCAGTGGTGTGTGCACAGCTCACTGTAGCTTTGACCTCCCAGGCTCACTTGATCCTCCCACCTCAGCCTCCTGAGTAGCTGGGACTATAGGTGCATGTCACCACACCCAGCTAATTTTTGTATTTTTTTTTAATAGAGATGGGGTTTTGCCATGTTGCCAGGCTGGACTCAAACTCCTGGGCTCAAGCGATGCACCCGCCTTGGCCTTCCAAAGTGCTGGAATTACAGGCACGAGCCACTGTGCCCAGCTAGGAAAATCATTCTAATGTATTCTATGTTGAAGTGTTACTAGAGCAAAAATATGATCAAATGTTCAAGAAGTATGTATACCACATTATGTATGTGATAAAGTTCGAAAGAAGGAATGTGTAAATAGCACTCTCAGGGAGCGTTTAGAAGTTCTTAATTGCCCAGCTCCAGATTTCATGACTTCCATTGACCTGGCCAGAGGAGGATTACTAAACAGCCCTAATTTACAAATGGCAGGTCTGTGGCACAGGGCCTAGAAGTGATTTTCCCAAGGTTATAGAGCAAGCCAAAGGGTGAGCTGAAAATAGAACTGTACCTCACACTCCCATGCAGCTATATGATAACTTGTGTACTGTCAGCAGAGTTGTGGAATGAATGTCCTGGACAAGTTAGCATAGATTTATGGCTAAAGGAGTCTTGCTCAGTAATTGCAAATGTTATTTGACAACAGCAAATGACCTATCTAATCTTATAAACAGTAACATCCCGGGCACTTTGGCAAAATCTTCAGAGAAAATAAAATTCCTGTTTGACAATTGAAAAAAATTTAAATGCACAGCTCCACTGTCATGAAGTTACTACTTTTGTAATGCTTAAGCCTACAGAGATAGTCACCTTCAACCCTCCCCTCTATAGACTAAACTTCCAAGTGGTGACTCCTCACCTGTGTAATATCAGCAAGCTTATGGGATCTTGCAGAAGTGTCTAAATGTTTTCATAAGTTTAGGATTTTCTAGAGACTAAGTTCTTCACTGGTGACTTTCTATAAAACTCCTTACTGAATTAACAGAACTAGAAAGTAGAATGGAAGAATCAGATAGTTACAGCCTAGGGCCCAGCCACTAAATTTATGTCTCTAGGTAGCCAGGCTATGGAGAGGTCGCCCACCTAGCTGTGATGCTTATACCTGGGGATGTTTTAGGAAAACCACAAAAGCTAGGACCACTATTACATGACTGTTCTCTAGGGTGGCTTCTTATGTTGTACTGATCTATTCAATAGCTAGGTTAAAATTTTATGTTTTCAGGAGTGTGTTCATCCCATTCCCACTTTTCAGAAAGGATTTTTTTTTTTTTTTTTTTTTGAGATGTAGTCTTGCTCTTGTCACCCAGGCTGGAGTGCAATGGCACGATCTCGGCTCACTTCAACCTCTGCCTCCTGGGTTCAAGCGATTCTCTTGCCTCAGCCTCCAGAGTAGCTGGGATTATAGGTGCCTGCCACCACACCTGGCTAATTTTTGTAGTTTTAGTGGAGACGGGGTTTCACCATGTTGGCCAGGCTGGTCTCAAACTCCCAACCTCAGGTGATCCACCAGCCTTGGCCTCTCAAAGTGCTGGGATTACAGGCCTGAGCCACTGCACCTGGCCTCAGAAAGGATTTTTAAAAATGATTTCTGTGTAAATGGGCTAATAAAGTGAGACTATCACAATCACAGGAAGTCTTTTTTTTGTTTTGTTTTGTTTTGTTTTGTTTTGTTTTTGAGACGGAGTTTTGCTCTAGTTGCCCAGGCTGGAGTACAATGGTGTGATCTCAGCTCACTGCAACCTCGGCCTTCCAGGTTCAAGCAATTCTCCTACCTCAGCCTCCTGAGTAGCTGGGATTACAGGTGCCTGCCACCACACCCGGCTAATTTTGTATTTTTCATAGAGATGGGGTTTCTCCATGTTGGTCAGGCTGGTCTCGAACTCCCAACCTCAGTTGAACTGCCTGCCTCAGCCTCCCAAAGTGCTGGGATTACAGGCATGAGCCACCGTGCCCAGCCAGGAATTCTTTACTGCTAGTTTCCTCCCCTTCATATATGGGACTACACTGTTACTGCTTCTGATCAGTTCTTCAGAGTCATGGTCCTTACCAGAAACTAACATCTAAGGGTACAACAGAAGAAAGAAAATTAGAGGTCTAGCAAGTATTTCTCAGCAAGCTGTCACTGACTGGTAAACTGGTGATAGAAGTCAGTCCCTTTCCATAGCAAAACATCATATTCCTGACAGCATCTTAGAGGTCCCATAAAAAGCAGGAACTACGGAACTATTCGGACAAAATGTATGTTAAAAATATCCACCAATAAAATCTGATTTATTGAAAATGTAACCTTTACAGGCAATATTTTATTAATAAATAACCCAATTATTATGAGGTAAAGGAATAATCTAAACCAAATTTGCATGAAACTTTCTGCTCCTTCCATCTCTTCTAGCATAAATATTTTGGCTGCTACCGTTTTCTTTCCTTTCTGGCATCATAGTGACATAGGTTAGGACTTTCTGTGTTAAACACACATAAATATGTAGCTTAAATACATTTTGTTGGTCCGGTGGAGTGGCTCACTCCTGTAATCCTAGTGCTTTGGATGTCAGTGCTTTGGGATCCTCGAGGGAGGATCCTCAAGGAAGGATCACTTGAGGCCAGGAGTTCGAGACTCCAGCTCTACAAAAATAAAAATAAAAAATTAGCTGGGCATGGTGGCGTGCCCCTGTGGTCCTAGCTATGGGAGGATAGCATGAGCCCAAAAGTTTAAGGCTGCAGTAAACTAGGATTGTGCCACTGCACTCCAGCCTGGGAGACAAAATTATATCCTGTCTCTAAAATAAATCAATTAATACATTTTGGATGGGACATGGATCCAGAATGCCTTTTGAGTATTCTTGGTCATTCTACTGTTTGGATTCTGGCAACATACAGGATTCATCTCTGCCAACCAAAATAGAAAGCCCATATTTCACACAGAAGGAAAAAGAAATTTGAAGAACTGCATGGGGTCAATAGTTTATCTGGGTTGCCCATTTTCTTCCTTCTCTTAGTTTGATCCATGCTCTACTTTACTGTCCTGGCTTTTTAGTTAGAACCCTGGTTTAGTTTCTGTGTGTACAATTCCAATACATGGACTATTAATATTTTAATTGATTCATGTATTCATCCATCAGTTTATTTACCAACATTTTTGTCACCATAGGGAGCACAAGCTCCTCCTTCCCTTATTAGGCTGCAGTTAAATGGGGGAAATTGTTTGCCACAGTGACAAATACAATGTAAAAATGTATGAAATCCTAAAGGTATGCTTTGGGGTCAGAAAGACTTAAGTTCAAATCCAACCCTGCCGTTTATTAACTGAGTGATCTTCATCAAATTACTCAACTTCATTGAGTTTCAGTTTCACCATCAAGGAAAATGAGTGTGGCAGTTATCTTTTAAGATGACCCTAAATGATGCTGGTATTCATGCCGTTGTGTAATCCTGTTACCTTGAATGTGAGCTGAACCTAGTGACTTGCTTCTAAAAAATAGAATTCTGCAAAAGTGATGGAATGCCACTTCCGTGATAGGGATACAAAAGACTGACTACCTTCTTACTGGATTTTTCTCTATTGACTGTTTAGCTTATATACTTTGAGGAATCAAGCTGTCATTTAGAGAGCCTCATGTGGGAAGGACTGAGAGAGGTGTCTAGCCAACAGCCATTGGGCAACTGAATCCTACCAACAACCATGTGAATGGGCTGGGAAGCAAATCTTTCTCAGTCGAGGCTTGAGATGACCACAGCCCCGGTCGGCACCTCGATTATAGCCTGTGAGTCCCTGAAACAGAACCAGCTAAGTCAGCCCAGATTCCCAACCCACAGAAACTCTGGGATAATAAATGTTTAAAGCCACTATGTTTTGGGGGTAATCTGTTACACAGCAATAGATAACTAACATAATGGGATTATATATTCCTTACAGAATTATTGTGGGGGTCAGAATGTATATAAGAATTAGAATAATGATGATGATGATGATGGTGATGACAACAGGAAATCCCAGCTGAGCTTAAAATAAGGTTCAGAACCTGGTAGAAGTGCTACTATTATGAAGAAAATATTTTTAGTGCTTGACCCCCTAAATACTACAAGAAAGATGAAGTTATAGGGAGCAGGGTAATATTGCATTTCTCACTCAGGACGAAACTGACTGTGATAGAAAGGGGCTTGTGAGCAAAAACCAAAGTAGCAGTTTTATGAGACTCAGTGAACAAGAAATGTTACTTGGGAGCCCAGGTGATTAAGTTTGACAAAGAATCTGGAAGAGGGCTCTTCTCCCACTTCTGTTCAGTTTGGAGGCTAGCTACCGCTATATTTGTGGTTGGTAAACAGGAGCATAAGCACGCTGGATTTGGGGCAGCTTCTGAAAAGGTAAGCTGAGGACCCTTATCACTGTAAGCCAATGAAACTGAGAAGATAAGTGTCTTATAGGATATGCAGAGTTTTGACAGTCAAAGAAAAGTGAACTGAGGGAAGTGCACATTAAAGATTCAGAGCTGTAAACATAAATTATTTCCTTAGGGAAAAGCAAGTAGTCTTGTGTGACCAGAGAAAGAAGTACAAACTAGTGAACACTTCTTGTTCTGATTCTGATTCAGTCCCTAGAGCAGTGATTCTCAAAACTTTTAGGTATTAGTTTCTCTTTCTAATAATTTTCTTAGAAATTATTGATAGCTTCCAAGAGCTTTTGTTTTGTGGATATCTTTTGAATGTTTACCATTTTGGAAATGTTAATGGATAAATTTTTTAAATATTTAGTTTGCATTCATCTAACAAAAATGAACCCATTACATGTTAACATAAATAAAACATTTTTATGGAAAATATAGTTTCTAAACCACAACCAAAATAAATGAGAAGAGTGACATTCTTTGACATTTTTTAAAATTACTTTTGTGTCTGGCTTAATAAAAGACATCTGGACTTTCATATTTGTTTCTACATCAATCTGTTGCAGTATCATGTAGCCTCTGGAAAACTGCAGTGTACACTTGTAAGAGGATGTGAGTGAAAATGGCAAATTGTGTCTTTGTATTATGAAACTAGTTTTGATCTCCCAGACCCTCTGAGAGAGCTTCAGGGACCTAGATCATACTTTGAAAATCACTGCCCCACAACAAGAGCAGAAGATATTATTGAGAGAAGAAGCCAGAGTTTACATGTGTAGTAATGATGATGACGATGATGATGATAATAATAATGAGAGCTAATATTTATTGGTTATTAATATTTATTAAGCAATATTTATTGCTTCTAAGCACTCACATAAATCTAAGAAGTGGTTACAGTTATCCTTTACAGATGAGGAAACTGAGGACGAAGACATTAAGTAACTTGCCCAAGTTTAGACAGCTGGTAAATAGTGGTGAAACTCAACACAAATACGGGCAGCCTGGCTCCAAAGCCTGTTCTCTTAACCACTGCACCACCCTGCCTCTCTCACAAACAAAGTCCTGCAGTATAATTGACAAAGGCTTGAGTCATCCCATTCGCCCCCCCCTTTTCCCTCCTCTCCCTGCCATTTTCGATTTCAATGCCCCTTTCTCTTTCCCTGCCTGTTTAGGGAACTCATATTTCTCTTCACTCTGCACTAAGTCCTTGTCCATTGCCTGTTGTTCATTATTCCCACCACTCCAGAGAAACTGCTCTTGCAAAGGCACCAGTGACTTTATAATTACCAGATTCAATGGCCACTTATCAGTCCTTGTCATCCTTGCTCTTTGAGATATGGGTTATTACTGACCACCTTCTCTTTTTATTAATATTCTGTCCTGTCGTAGGTATTCTGACACCAGATGCTTCTGTTTTCTTTACTACCTGTTCAATAATTTCAGAAAATCCTTTATGGGGGTCTTCTTCTTTGGCCAGTCCCTTAAACATCTTAATTCCCCATTATTTGGGTCTAGGCCCTTCTCATTCTGTGTCTTCTCCAACTGCCATGCCATTCACTTCCATGGCCTTAATTACTAAATATATACTGTTAAGGTCCAAAGATATTATTTATAGCCCAGGCCTCTGTCATATGTCCAAATTATGCCTGGACATACCCTAAGGCACCTCAGAATCAATAAATTTTTTTTTTTTTTTGAGACAGAGTTTCACTCTTGCTGCCCAGGGAGGAGTGCAATGCGTGATCTTGGCTCACCGCAACCTCCACCTCCCGGGTTCAAGTGATACTCCTGCCTCAGCCTCCTGAGTAGCTGGGATTACAGGCATGTGTCACCATGCCCAGCTAATTTTGTATTTTTAGTAGAGATGGGGTTTCTCCATGTTGGTCAGGCTGGTCTCGAACTCCCGACCTCAGGTGATCTGCCCACCTCAGCCTCCCAAAGTGCTGGGATTACAGGCGTGAGCCATCGTGCCTGGCCCACATCCAAATCTTAATCTATCATCTCTCCCTTCAAACTGGTCTCTCCTCCTGTGATCTCTGACCTGAGAAATTATATCACCATCCTCCATGAGCCAGACACTTGGGAGACATTCCAAGCTTCTACCTGTCTCATGGTTCTTCTGGATCTACCTCTGAAACATTTCTGATATCTACCTTTTCTTCATTTTCATGGCTACTACCCTAGCTCAGGCCCTCCTCTTCTCCTATCCAGACTATTATACTAGTCTCATTAGTAGTTCACTTCTAGTTCTGGCTCTTGACAGTTCATCCACAGCAACCAAGGTCACCAGTCTGCATAAATATAGGGACCATCATTACCTTGTCTCCTACATTACTGTAGGAGAGTTGTAGAACCCTGAGACTTTGTACTATACAACTGTTTAATCCCATGTCTGACTAGGTTACTCCATATCCAGAAACCACTTCAATGATTCCCCATTTCCTCAGGAAGCCCTGACATGGTTAGTGTTCCGTTATTATGCCTGACTCTGACATGGTTAGTGTTCCGTTATTATGCCTGACTCTGACATGGTTAGTGTTCAGTTATTATGCCTGACTCTGACATGGTTAGTGTTCAGTTATTGTGCCTGGGTAATAAACTACTCTAAGCTTAGTGGTATAAAACAGCAACCATCTTGTTAGATTCATGGATCGTGGGGGTCAGATTTAGAAAGGGTATGGGAACAGAGTTTGTCTCTGTTTCTTGATGTCTAGGGCCTTATCTGAAAGTATCTCAGCAGATGGTGATTAGGATCATCTGAAGGATCATTCACTCACTAGTCTGGTCCCTGGGCCAGGTAGAGAAGATCAAGACTGCTGAAGACAGCACCTATGAGTAGCCTCTCCTTGTGGCTTGGTTTCTTTGTAGCTTGATGGCTTCGAGGTAGAGCATTTCAGAGTCCCAGGTGCAAGTGCTCCAGAGAGCAAAGTGGAAGCTACGTCATCATTTAACAGACTCTGAATTTTTAGTGTCACTTTTGCCACATTTTGTTGGTTATAAGCAAATTTGTCCAGATGCAAGGGGAGGGTACATAGACTTTACCTCGCAATTAAAAGAATATCAGGGCCGGGTGCAGTGGCACATGCCTATAATCCCAGCACTTTGGGAGGTCAAGGCAGGCAGATCACTTGGGGTCAGGAGTTCAAGACCAACCTGGACAATAAAACTACAACAACTAGCTGGGCATGGTGGTGCATGCCTATAATCCCAACTACTTGGGAGGCTGAGGCAAGAGAATCATTTGAACCTGGGAGGCGGAGGTTGCAGTGAGCAGAGATCGTGCCACTGTACTCCAGCCTGGATGACAGAACAAGACTCTGCCAAAAAAAAAAAAAAAAATCGGGTCACATTATAGATGAGCAAGTGTGGAGATGTTGTTGTGGGCATCTGTAGAAAATACAATCTGCCACACAGATCATACCGCAACTGCCTGCAAGCCCAGTCTCCCCACCTGCCATCTCTCCCCAACCTCTGTGCTCCAGTCACATAAACTCCTGGCTGCTCCCTTCAGCATATGCCACTTCCTCCACTTACACACTCCTATACTTCCTTTAAGAGTTAGCTCAAGGACTGCTTACTGAAGGCAGACTTAGGCAAGTGTAAATAAAAAATAATCCTGTAAGCTTTCAAGCAGTGGAAAAAAAAACAGGTGGCGCTATAAGGAGTTAAAATACATTTCTGAGGCCAGGCGCAGTGCCTCATGCCTGTAATCCCAGCACTTTGCGAGGCTGAGGTAGGCAAGCAGATCACCTGTTATGTTCCCTTAACATGTGAACAAGTTTCATTTAATGTTCATATATTTATTGAGTATCCACTATACACCAGGCACATTCAAGGTACAGGGAATAGAATGAGATAGCAGGTGTTGTTTTGTCCCTACCCATATACCTGCAGGCCTTACCAATATAGTGCACACCATCCCACTTTTAATTACCAGAATCTGCATCTCTTTGCCTGTTAACTCTCTTCAGCAATATGGTGTGCCCATGGGCAAGTGGATTCATCAGGCCAGAAGTACATAAGAATTAACACACCCAGAAACAACCCTCATTCAGTGACTAACAGGAGTTGGTATATTAATAGCTCAGCAGTCATACCCCTCAGAGTATATTCTTTGAGGCCCAGAGTTCCCATGCAGGATTAAGCTCCAGTTACCCACAGTGGTAACTTGCTTGATAATGCATCGTTTATTGACTGCTTTCTCATTCCTGTCTCACTTCTTCATATTCCTACTGGCATTTCCTGGGATAATATCCCATATAAACAATCACACTCAAATTCTTGTCTGGATCTGCTCCTAGGACATCCTAAACTATGATAGATGGTTAAAATAATATATTTCTTTAAAATGCAAAGCCCTGACCTCATGAAGAAGGTATATAATAAATAAGTAGACAAATGAATGTGTGATTTTAGAAAATGAGAAGTGCTATGAAGAAAAATAAAAGAGTAAGGAATAGAGTCATTGGTAAGCATAGGGGAAGGGATACTATTTGAATAGGGTGGTCAGGGTGATCCTTTGTTCTGAAGAAGTGACATTTGAGAGGCTTCAATGAAGTGAGCTAGTAAGACTTGCAAATGTCTAGAGAAAGAGCATTGTTGGCAAAGCACCTGAAGCAAGAATGGTTCCACATGTTTGAGGAACAGCAAGAAGGCCAGTGGGGGCCCTCTCCTCTCCTCACCTACACTCTCTCTTTTGATGATGTCATCCAGGCTCCTTGGTTTAAATACTATTTACTTCCAACTCCCATTGTCGTATCTCCAGCTGGAACTCTTTCCTAGAATCCAGACTCGTAATAGCTACCTAGTTCCCTTAGGATTTCTAACAGACATCTCAAACTTAACAGTTCCAAAACCAGAATCCTGATCTCCCCAAACTTCCTCCTCATGATATCTTCCCCCATTTCAGTAAGTGGGCAACTTCATTCTTTCAGTCTCTCAGACAGAAATTACTGGGCTCATCTTTGACTTCTCTTATTCACCTCTCACATCCAATCCAGCAGCAAATCCTGTCTGTTCTGCCTTAAAAATATATCTAGGGCTGAAAGAGGTGGCTCATGCCTGTAACCTCATACTGGTGTCCATTAGTTTGAGGCCAGTAGTTTGAGACAAGACTGGGCAACATAGTAAGACCCTGTCTCTACAGAAAGAAAATAGCCAAGTGTGGTGGCACACACCAGTAGTCCCAGGTACTGGGGAGGCTCAGGCAGTAGGGTTGCTTGAGCCTAGAAAGCTGAGGCTGCATTGAGCCATTAACTCCACTACACTCCAGCCTGGATGACAGCACAAGGGCCTATCTCAAAAAATAAACACACACACACACACACATACACACACACATCCAGTTACTTCATTGCTGCTACCTTGATCTAGGCTACTATCATCTCTTGCCTTATTGGTCTCACTTACTCCTACTATAGTTTATTCCCACCCAACTGAAGAAATCCCTTTAAAATGAAGTAAAATCATTTCACTCAACAGTAAAAGCCAAAGTTCTTACAATAGCCTGTAAGACACTACACTGTCTACATCCCCACTTACCATTCTTTCGTTTTATTGTGTTTTCAAATCTCACTTATATATGACCACTTACCATTCTTACCTCATCAACTACTACTCTCCCTCTTGTTTACTTCATTCTAGCCATGAGAGCTGTTTTTTCATCTCCTCAAATATGCCAAGCATACTCCTATCTCAGGATCTTTGCATTTGCTGTTCTCTCCCTTAGAATGCCTTTCCTTCAATTAACCATGGGGCTGACTCTTCCACCTCCTTCAGACATTTGCTCAAGTATTGCCTTCATAGTGATTTCCTTCCTGCCCAGGGCCACTGCATATAGTCAGGCAGCTGACCAAAGGGACAAATGGGGACAGATGAAGCTGAAATCCAGCTTCAGTATTTGATATACAATAGGCACTCAATAAATATGTGTTGAATAAATAAGTGAATGAACAAAAAACAATTTAAAAAGATGCACACATGACTCCTAATTTAGTATAAACCAAAGAGGAAAGGACATTTGTTAACTTTTTCATATATAGCTCCCTCACACTGGTGTCAGAGCTCTGTATTATGACACTGGATTACATTCTTAGAACCATGTCTTCCTTGGTTTCTAACATGTAAGCAGAAAAAAAGGGGTAATATTATTCTTCTTAAGAAACTGAAATTACTGAAAACCATGCTATTGGGATAATTGGTTAGCCATCTGGGCATTGTTGGGGGAGATTATTTGAACCCCCACCTCAATTCCTAAATCAAATAGATAAAGTCCAGATTATTTTTGCACTTAAATGTAAAAAGTTGAAACTGACATTAAAATAAAATACAGTGAATATAGATAGAGGTGAGGGGCATTTTGAAGCATAAAACAAAAGTCTTAAATCCTAAAGAAGATAGGTAAGTTTGCCCTACATAAGAATTTTTGAAACTTCTATGCAGGCATATATTAATAAATACAAATGGGGTAAATTATGAAGAAAAACAAGAGAATAATCAGCTTAAAATTCTACATAACAGTTACATTTTGGGGAGGAGGTAACTCAGCAATTTTACTTCTATAAATTATCTTATGGAATGAACAATACAAATTTCTAAAGATATATTTGCAAGGCTATTAATCCTGATATTTTATATCACGAATAACACAAAAATTAATAGGGAGCCAGTTAATTATGACATACATACAACAATGGAATCCTGTACATATATTACAAACGATAGTCTAACTTTTCAAAAGAAGACATACACACAGCCAACAAGCATGAAAAAATGTTCAACATCACTAATCGTTAGAGAAATACAAACCAAAACCACAATGAGATACTGTCTTACACCAGTGAGAAAGGCTATTATTAAAAAGTGAAAAAATAACAGATGTTGGCAAGGTTGCAGAGAAAAAAATGCTTACACACTGCTGGTGGGAATATAAATGAGTTCAGCCATTATGGAAAGCAGTCTGGCAATTTCTCAAACAACTCAAAGCAGAATGATTCAACCCAGCAATTCTATTATTGAGTATATGTCCGAAGGAATATAAATCACTCTGCCATAAAGACACATGCATGTGTATGCTCATTGCAGCACTATTCATGATAGCAAAGACATAGAATCAACCTAAATGCCCATCAATGGTAGACTGGATAAAGAAAATGTGGTATATATATACCATGGAATACTACACAGCCATCAAAAGAACAAGATCATGTCCTTTGTAGCAATATGGATGGAGCTAAAGGCCATTAGCCTAAATAAATGAATACAGGAACACAAAACCAAATACCACATGTTCTCATTTATAAGTGGGAGCTAAACCCTGAGTACATGTGGACACAAGGGAACAACAGACACTGAGGCCTACCTGAGGATGGAGAGAGAGAGGAAGGTAAGGATCAAAAAACTGCCTATCCAGTGCTATGCTTATTACCTGGGTGCTGAAATAATTTCTAAACCAAACCCCTGTGACATGCAATTTACATGTAACAAAGCTGGACATGTACCCCTGAACCTAAAATGAAAGTAAAAGAAAAATGATAGGGGATAGTTTCCAAGATGGCTGAATAGGAACAGCTCTGGTCTGCAGCTCCCAGAGAGAACGACACAGAAGATACGTGATTTCTGCATTTCCAACTACAGTGCTTGGTTCATCTCACTGGGACTGGTTGGACAGTGGGTGCAGCCCACAGAGGGCAAGCTGAAGTGGTGGGACATCACCTCACCCGGGAAGTGTAAGGGATCAGGGGATTTCCCTTTCCGAGCCAAGGGAAGCCATGACAGACTGTACCTGGAGAAATGGTACACTCCTGACCAAATACTGTGCTTTTCCCACAGTCTTAAGAACCGTCAGACCAGGAGATACCCTCCCATGCCTGGTTCAGCGGGCCCCACACTCACAGATCCTTGCTCACTGCTGTCACAGCAGTCTGAGATCAACCTGCAAGGCTGCAGCCTGGTAGGGGGAGTGGTGTCCGCCATTGCTGAGGCTTGAGTAGCTCACAGTGTAAACAAAGAGGCCAGGAAGCAAAAACGGAGCGGAGCCCACTGCAGCTCAGCAAGGCCTACTGCCTCTGTTGATTCCATCTCTGGGGGCAGGGCATAGTAGAACAAAAGGCAGCAGACAGCTTCTGCAGACTTAAACGTCCCTGTCTGACAGCTCTGAAGAGAACAGTGGTTCTCTCAGCATGGTGTTCGAGCTCTGAAAATGGACAGACTGCCTCCTCAAGTGGGCCCCTGACCTCCATGTAGCCTGACTGGGAAACACCTCCCAATAGGGGCCGACAGACACCTCAAACAGCCAGTGCCCCCTCTGGGACGAAGCTTCCAGAGGAAGGATCAGGCAGCAATATTTGCTGTTCTGCAGCCTCCACTGGTGATACCCAGGAAAACAGGGTCTGGAGTGGACCTCCAGCAAACTCCAACAGACCTGCAGCTGAAGGGTCTGACTGTTAGAAGGAAAACTAACAAACAGAAAGGAATAGCATCAATATCAACAAAAGACAAAAACCCTATCTGTAGGTAACCAACATCAAAGACCAAAGGTAGATAAAAACCACAAAGACGGGGAGAAACCAGAGCAGAAAAGCTGAAAATTCCAAAAAACAGAGCACCTCTTCTCCTCCAAAGGACTGCAGCTCCTTGCCAGCAAGAGAACAAAACTGGATGGAGAATGAGTTTGACAAGTTGTCAGAAGTAGGCTTCAGAAGGTCAGTAATAACAAACATCTCCGAGCTAAAGGAGCATGTTCTAACCCATTACAAGGAACCTAAAAACCTTGAAAAAAGGTTAGACGAATGGCTAACTAGAATAAACAGTGTAGAGAAGACCATAAATGACCTGACGGAGCTGAAAACTATGGCACAAGAACTTCGTGATGCATGCACAAGCTTCAGTAGCCGATTTGATCAAGTGGAAGAAAGGATATCAGTGACTGAAGATCAAATTAATGAAATAAAGCGAGAAGACAAGATTAGAGGAAAAAACAAAACCTCCAGGAAATCTGGGAACTATGTGAAAAGACCAAATATACGTTTGACTGGTGTACCAGAAAGTGATGGGGAGAATGGAACCAAGTTAGAAAACACTCTTCAGGATGTTATCCAGGAAAACTTCCCCAGCCTAGCAAGGCAGGCCAACACTCAAATTCAGGAAATACAGAGAACACCACAAATCTACTCCTTGAGAAGAGCAACCCCAAGACACATAATGTTCAGATTCACCAAGGTGGAAATTAGGGGAAAAAATGTTAAGCGCAGCCAGAGAAGAAGGTCGGGTTACCCACAAAGATAAGCCCATCAGACTAACAGTGGATCTCTCAGCAGAAACCCTACAAGCCAGAAGAGAGTGTGGGCCAATATTCAACATTCTTTTTTTTTTTTTTT
The DNA here is from genome assembly GCF_002776525.5 of Piliocolobus tephrosceles. NCBI lineage: Eukaryota > Metazoa > Chordata > Mammalia > Primates > Cercopithecidae > Piliocolobus > Piliocolobus tephrosceles. Next base: position 71,756,215 of record NC_045448.1, on the reverse strand, counting down.
TTTTTTTTTTTGAGATGGAGTCTCGCTGTGTCACCCAGGCTAGAGTGCAGTGGCATGATCTCAGCTCTTGCAAGCTCCACCTCCCGGGTTCTCACCATTCTCCTGCCTCAGCCTGTGGATTAGCTGAGACTACAGGCGCCTGGCATCGCACCTGGCTAATTTTTTGTATTTTTAGTAGAGACAGGGTTTCACCATGGTCTCGATCTCCTGAACTTGTGATCTGCCCACCTCGGCCTCCCAAAATGCTGGGATTACAGGCATGAGCCACTGCGCCTGGCTCAACATTCTTGAAGAAAATAATTTTCATCCCAGAATCTCATATCCAGCCAAACTAAGCTTCATAAGTGAAGGAGAAATAAAATCCTTCACAGACAAGCAAATGCTGAGAGATTTTGTCACCACCAGGCCTGCCTTACAGGAGCTCTTGAAGCAAGCACTAAACATGGAAAAGAACAACCAGTACCAGCCACTGCAAAAACATGCCAAATGGTAAAGACTATTAACGCTATGAAGAAACTGCATCAATTAACGGGCAAAAGTAACATCATAATGACAGGATCAAATTCAAACATAACAATATTAACCTTAAATGTAAATGGGCTAAATGCCCTAATTAAAAGACACAGACTGGCAAATTGGATAAAGAGTCAAGATTGGTGTGCTGTATTCAGGAGACCCATCTCACATGCAAAGACACACATAGGCTCAAAACAAAGGGATAGAAGAATATCTACCAAGCAAATGGGAAGCAAAAAAAAAAAAAAAAAAGCAGTGGTTGCAATCCTAGTCTCTGATAAAACAGAGTTTAAACCAACAAAGATCAAAAGAGGAAAAAAAAGGCCACTACATAATGGTAAAGGGATCAATTCAACAGGAAGAGCTAACTATCCT